>NC_139159.1:19114734-19715223 GCF_964270905.1 Leucopleurus acutus | reverse complement strand
AAAAAGGAGTTTTACTTTTAAAGATAAGGAATTAAGCCTCTATTAAAATGAAAGAAAGATTATTTCACAATAATTTTTTACAAAAATGTTCCTAAATAATTTCCTTATATAAAATTATTTTCATGTTGTCATCGTAATCCTGTTAAAAGAGCAAATTTGAAAGCCATCTGGCTATTGGTGGTGAGCATTTTAGAGCACAGTATTTGCATAATATATATAAATGTATGTTGTTTATACTGACTCTATTATGAAATGAAAGACTACTGTAGGGTGTGAAATTTAAACACTTTCATAGCATTATTTAGCATCTATAATTTCACCCAGTTATCAAGTCTTCTTACGTTTGTTCAAAAAAACAAATGGAATGATGAGAAGGAGCTAAAGATGCAGACACACTACATATAAAGAATAAGCTGAAGTGAAGCACAAACACAAAATCCATGTTGGCATTTAGTTTGGAGAAATGAGTCCATGAAATATTCTCAATTAAGTACACCTGAACTTGGAAGCCTCGAAAGAAACAGGTATGAACTTGGCTGTAACGAAGATTAAGAACAGCATATTTTAATCCTTTCAAAACAAGTACGTAGGGACATCCCTGGTGGTCCAGTGGGTAAGACTCTGTGCTCCCAATGCAGGGGGCCTGGGTTCGATCCCTGGTCGGGGAACTAGATCCCTATGCATGCAACTAAGCATCTGCATGCTGCAACTAAAGATCCCACGTGACGCAACTAAGACCCAGCACAGCATAAATAAATAAATTAATTAAATATTAAAAAAAGAAAAACAAGTACATACAAGTCTTTGAAAAGAGTATATTTTGGTTACAAATGCACACAGGGAATAATGATCTCAAAAAATATTATCAATCAAAAAAAATGTCTTTCTATATTTCCAGTTATTTTGTTCTGTTCTAAGTAATATTTCCACTGCTTCTACCAGTACTCAAGTGAGTTAAATGTTATTGTCAAGAAATATGAGCTCAATTTCTACCCTTAGAGACTCAAATGCTTTGTTCAAAAGAGCTAGTGATTTCTATATGGTACCAGACAACTCTGAACGGCTCTGCTAAAGATTCTGAACCCATGCTGAGAACAAATGCCAAAAATCTCAAAGTTGACACAAGCAGAAGATGCAGAAGTAGTAAAACAAACAAGCTCAATTTTTTCAAACTCTCATCCAAATAAGAGTGAGGGCAGTGACTTCTCAGTCAGATCTCAGTCTTGGCAAAGGAGTCATTGGTTTCTTAGACTAAGCAGAGAGAAGAAAACAGCGTAAAAAAAAAAAATCATACTCATTAGGCTGTCAGGATATTTGTGGTGAAAAGATAGTTGCTTGAAAAGAAGTAATAGATTGTGATGATGAACATCTTTCTAAGCACCGCTCAAATTGTCTCTGGTCCTAGCACATTATTTTACCTGTCTTAGGCCACAGGGACGTGCTGTAAAAGCAGACTCTATTTCTCCAAGGAATGGAATTACTTTTTAATTATTTCTGGCTCGACAGAAGCACAAATCATAGAAGCTAATTTTTTTATTTGATCAAGTGACTTAAAAAATGGTGATTAAAATATAACGATCTTCCAAACATATAGGTAAAAATACATAGTTATTCCAGAATTAAAACAGTATAAAGATAAACACTTTCCCTTCCTCTTACCCCTCCACATCTTCCCCGCCGTGTTTTACTTTTGATCAAAATGGCTAAAGAGCAGACGTTTAAAAAAAAGAAAAAAAAGACTCCCAAATATATAGCTAAAAATATAAAGATATCCAGGATTTCGATAAAAGAGGAAAAAGATAAACTCCCTCTGCAACACTCTATAAACTTCTTTTCCCATGTAGTTTACATTGATTCAAAATGGCTAAAGAACAGATGAATTAAAAACAAACAATAAAAGATATAAAGGTATTCCAGGATTTAAATGAAAAAGTGTAAAGATAAACCCTCTTACACTTCTCCCAACACCCTATTTCTCTCCATGGGCTTTCTGTGTTCATATCCATGACGTTTTGAATTAATTCTTTCCCCTGAGGGATGGATTACCTTATCTAGTCTGGGCATTTCAGTAGCTGACAATGAACCCACAAATTAATCTGAATATAGAAACTAATTACAATAAAACCTGCTCAGTGTTCTCACTTAAAACATTTCCTCTCTCTAAATGTTAATCTTTAAAAGACCAAGGCAATTGGAACAGAGGCAATGTTTCCCATTTAAGGAACTTTATTCTTCCTATAACGACATGTGTTATTTCCAGTGAAAGAGTCAGTGAAGTGACGTTATGCTTGAAGGTTATCGGTGCACTGTTTGGGTAATTGTACCCACATGGTCTAAAAGGTCAAAATGGCTAAAAGTTTTAAAGAGAATTTGAGGAAAAATGTAGAGAGAAAGTGGTTGACATAATAGCAGGAAAAGTCATTAAATTGAAAAGAAGTAATTGAAGTCACCTATCCCCCTGGGTGTCTCTTCACATTTTCCTGCAAATGGAGAAGTGTGTATATGGTTGGTAATCCATTAGGAGTGCATATAAATATTTTGAGAGCAATACATACATATCTCCTCAAAATAGCATGAAAAATTACTGAATCCTTAGAATGACACTGATTTTTCAAAAGACGCTAAACATTGTTACCAAACTTTTTATAGCATTAGAAGAATATTCTCTATGCATATTATGACCCTCACGTTTTTATTTCCAAGACCTTGTAATGCTTAGATAGTCATGGCCTAAGGAATATCAAGCTGTCAGCAGTAAAAAGTGATTTGCTTTTTTCCTGCAGAATCCCAGAATATAAAATTTACAGGAAATTCACAGTAGCCTTCTCCAATCCTGTCATTACGTAGATAAAAAAATAATTGAACGTACAATGGATGAATTTTTCTATCCAAAGATCCTATGACTGGGACCTAAATTCTTTGTCTCCAAACCCATTCTTCTTCCCACCATGTCTCAGGATCTCACATAGTCTGATATACACACTAGCAGTGCAGATAATTACATCCAGGGGGGAGTGGATTTGTCTTTACTCCCATGGAATGCTTGGCCTGAAGGTGGGTCCAGGTGTAGGCCTTGCTTCAGCTCTAAGCCTGGCAAGGAAAAAAACAGTCAGGGAGGAAATGCCTAGAGACTCCTACCCAGCTACTGATAAACTGCTCTCCTAAACCTGAGGGCAAAATAAAAATCACTATTTTAATTACTTTTAGCAGTTGCAGGAGATTGTGTGCATTAAAGCTCTGTTACATCATGTGCCTCTTTGTTAGTGGTAGATAAAAGCAGCTCAGATTTCTTTTTTTCAATTCACAAATACTATCTAGAAAATTTAATAACTAAAACAATGTTCTGAAATCAGCCTTCTGTTGCCACTACTCAAGGACAACTCTTGCTTTCAAGTCCTCTGTTCCCATGACCTCTTTTAAGGTAAAAAAGTATTTGACTTCTGTATAACATTTGACATTGTTAAATAATAAGAATCTTGATATTTTGCTTCACTACTTTATTCCTTTCTTCGTATTTTGGAAATGCCTTTAAAGTAACAAATCTCTAGGCTGCACTATAGATTTTTTTTCCGGTTTTAAGGTATTATTAGTCACTTATACCTGAGAGTGAATGAGTTTATCAGATCTCTCCTGAGAACAGGTGTTCAGACAATGCCTTGCTCCTGTCCTCAAGGAGGAAGCCCTTGATGGAGCATGTGTCCAGACTCTCCTTTCTCCTACTGCACTTTTTTTTTTTTTTTTTTTAGTACGCGGGCCTCTCGTTGCTGTGGCCTCTGCCGTTGCGGAGCACAGGCTCCGGATGCGCAGGCTCAGCGGCCATGGCTCACCGCCCAGCCGCTCCGCGGCATGTGGGATCTTCCCAGACCGGGGCACGTACCCGTGTCCCCTGCATCACCAGACAGACTCTCAACCACTGCGCCACCAGGGAAGCCCCCCTACTGCACTTTTGACAGCTCAGGTCTCTTCTCTCACTCCTTCATCTGCATCTCCCATTGGAAAGAATCCGAGCTCTGCCCTCAGAATAATTCTCTTCCCACCTTGTGATCATTCTTGGCATTGTTGTATATTTCCATGGTTTCAGCAAGGACCTGTGTTGATTATTTCTAGGCATCCGTTATTGTTTCTGATTTTAGACTCCTGAATCTATGTCTTCAACAATTACCATTGTTTGATCTTACTTCCAAGTGTCCATTCAGACTTTGGAAATCTCTCTCTACTCTGGTGATTCCTCAGTCTTTCAAATTCACATCCCAAATTATATTTGATATGTTTCCTCTGAGGCTTGTTCATCTTCCTGAATTTCCTTCCATATTAAATTGTTTTATCCTCCCATGGTTATCTAAACCAGGTAATTCAGTCATTCTTGGCTAAACCTACTTCCTTAACCTTTTACATGCAATTGGTCCTTTAGTCCTGCCAAGAAACCTATCTCTGGAATCTATGTATATTTCTAAATATAAGATTCTTAGGGGGAAATAAAACTCTCAGAAAGAATATATGCAGGGGAGGCAGCTTCCTTGTCAGAGAAATGGTGGAAATAATAATACAAAATATATAGACAAATCCCTGACACACTTAAATAATTTAATAGTCATAATTAATTTTGACAATGCTAGAATCAATTTGTATGCATTACTGGAATTAGTATTTATAAGCTAACATTGCATAAGTCTGGTCTGCTCTGGTTAATGTTCTCCATTAGCTGAATATTCACTTATGTGGCTCATAGATTTTAGTATGGGTTGATGTTGTTTATATTACTAATGTGGTATATACATAAATAGGTGTTGAGTACATCAACTTAGACCTTAACTACCTAAAGGAGAAAGAAGTATTGAAAATTAAATCTATATTCTTGTTTTAGTTTGTCTAGTCTATGAATACCACATTTTACTTAAAAATTCTTCTTCCATGAAAAATAACTCTCATTCTTTGACTCATTCTGAAAGGACAAAGACAAAAGCCAAAATGATACTGTAGGTAATTTTTATTGGAAAATTTCATCCAAGATTTAAGCTTGAAAAAGTTTAAAATCTCAATAAAGACTGGAATTCAAACTTCTAAACATTTCACTAAATATTAAGCCCTTAAGGTTTCTCACTCTCATCTCAGAGCTCCCTCATAATGGCCCTAGTAACTCATGTCAGAGAGGGTGGGTTGAGAGGCTTGTCATGGTTCTGCAGCGTCACTCTTCAATTTACTCACATGCTCACAGTACAGTAAGGAATAAAGTCTTGCAGGTGACCACATTTGACCCAGAAAGCCAGTTCAAGAAACAAGTTTTTAACAGAAAAATGTTTCTGGTTACAGATCTCTAGTCATAGATACTATATATTAAGTACAATTATCCCGTGCCAAAATTTAAATAACTGTGAGTCTTAACCTAGTACATGCCAGCTTCTAGTAATGCTAAAATTGAAATTTAAAGTATAATTATATTAGTCATTTAGAGATAGAGATCCATTAAAATATGTATTTTAGAACATATTGCTTGATGTTTAACCACCTTCATCAAAAGTCTCCAGAAATATTTCAAATCCCTATTTCTTCTCAAAGCTCCTCCTCCAACCCTTATTTAGTTAGGACAGCATTATATCACTCTCTTTGTACCTCAAGTAATATAGTTTTGGTTGAACTTTGCCATATTTTATTAATATACCATACATCTAGTTTTGACCTTTCACTGTGACTTTCAGCTTATGAAAGAACTTAAGGCAGCAATCGGATTGAGAACTTCAGAGGAGTTATTTTCCAGATCTCCCTTTGCTATTTGGAGGTCATTTGGAGGCATTCTATCTAATCACAGGTATAACAATGCATGCTGTTAGGACAGTGATATTAAGAAGGAATGGAGAGAAATATTTTTTCAAAAAGGAAGTAGAATACTATAAAGATTTGAAGGTTCTCTAACTAAAGCAACTACCCTCATAGACTGTAGGAATGGCTTAACAAGCAAACGTTGACCTGAGGTGTCTGATTTCAGATGTTAACCCAATGTGATTCTGAATTCTGGAGTACACCAAAGAGGATCAATCCTTCTCATTTTCCTGTGAAGAAATAAGAAAGAGGCTTTTTTGTGTTTGAACAACCTTGCTCATTAGGGAAGAGTAAATGAAATCCACATATATGAAATGATTTCACTCAGTGTTCCCTTTGTTTCCTCATGTGGATCTTTGGTCAACTGTTGTCACATGTAGGTCATCAGGATACCATTTAGAATGAAAAAAATGTAATGCATCTTACAGGGTTAATTATCAACTAAGTAAGATGTCAATGAGAAGATCATGTCTTAAAAACTACAAGATAAACACATTTTAGTTACTATTTTTGTTATTTTCTACATGGTCTTATTTATGTAAATAAAGGAAAAAGATGGCCAATATCATTTTACTCATGTAATATGGTCAAGAACTTAAAATGGGGCAAGTCATAGAGAGGATGAATTCTCTTACTGAAACGACAAACAAAAATCAGTTATGAGTACTGATTTCTACTAGATTATTCTAAGCTAAAGAGAGAAATCTTTAACACTTTTTTTGTGTGTGTGTGCTATTAGTATTTTAAGATTGAGAATTTCCAAGCACCCGTAAGCATTTTGGGGGAAATTTCTTAAAAAAAATCTCCAAAAAATTTCCCCCCAAAATGTTTCACTTTCATCCTTTTCTATTTTTCATTTTTCCAAATGCAAAACCCCAAGTGTGGGGCTGCACCCCGAAGGCCTACAAGCCCTGTGCTTACCCAGCTTCAAGGCCAAAGAAGGAGCCCAGAAACAATGACAGAGACATCAACAGTTTAATGGATGGGGGAGTTTACACGTCTGAAGCAAGGTCCTGGAGCAACACCCTACTGTGTGCAGTGGACAGCAAGCAGGACATGGTGGCGGTCTTCACCTTGGGGGGAGAGGGTAAGGGGAGATTACTAGTTATAGGGGAATTGACATCAGGTGGGCTTATTAGCTACCAGGGAAACCAGTAGAGAGGCATGTCCCTCACCACCCCTTTGATAAGAACAGTCACTAGCTGGGGCTTAGGGCAAGTAGTAGGAAGGTCAGTCATGTGCTTAAGGTATAGGTAAAGCAGGCACTCATCGGTAAGGGGATGTACAGAGAGCAAGAGAACAGCCATCTTAAGTGGCCTGACCATACACCAAGATAAATGATAAGATTTAGATAATGAATATTGCTATTTCCTTAGATTAAATCTAAGAATTAGAATTTTTGAGTCCAAATATAAGGAAAATTTGGACTTTTACTATATATTACGATATATGCATACTCCAGCAGCATGTTTTTCTTTTATTCTTGCCTTTGCAACAAACAAAATTTCTTACTTTGTTTTCTTTATTTTTACCCATTTACTAATTGAAAGTGGTTTCTCATTGACACAAGTCAGGAACGCTGCTATCATGGGTCCTATCTTGTCTGTGACTTTTTTTGAATAAAATTTTATTGCAATACAGACAGACCCATCCATTTGTGTGGCTGCTTTCCTGCTACAATGGCAGAGTTGAGTGTTAGGACAGAGACTTTATGGTACACAAACCGTAACCTCTTTACTATCAAGATCTTTACAGAAACATGATTTGGTAACCCCTCATGTAAATGAAAGTTTGTTTTATTTTCTGAAAGTAGAATGACTTCATCTATTTTCATTTATTCTGTTGTTCATTTATAAAAACTGTATATTAAGGCATTTATTTGCCTTTTAAAAGGCAAATAGGGCTTCCCTGGTGGCACAGTGGTTGAGAGTCCGCCTGCCGATGCAGGGGACACGGGTTCGTGTCCCGGTCTGGGAGGATCCCACATGCCGCGGAGTGGCTGGGCCCGTGAGCCATGGCCGCTGAGCCTGCGCATCCGGAGCCTGTGCTCTGCAACGGGGGAGGCCACAACAGTGAGAGGCCCGCATCAAAAAAGTCAAGAATATTTCTGGGAATCTAGAAGGCCACATGCATATGTTCAAGCATCGAACAAGATTCTGAGTTTCCCTTTGATTGGAGAAACTTAACTCATGTGTCTAACTTTCAGTAAAACTACCTTGACTGCTTTAGGGTAAGCCAATCAGAGCCCACCTTTTTAGCTAGGTTTAAAGGTAATCCAGACATATGCAATGGAAGGGGTGTGGTTTGGATGCCTATTTAAATCACTAATAAGTTGCCAGCCATGAAAATAAAAAATAATCCCATAGAATAATTCACACAGAGAACTTAGAAGTCTATGTATGGACTTCAAACAATTTTAAAAAGTACAAGCTCTAAGGATGTAAAGTAAGATGAGTATAAATTTAGTTTTATCTTTCAGTTCCTCCCTCTGAATATTTTACACAAAATAAATTATCTTCTGTATTTCCCTTTTTCAAAATTTATCTAGCAGCTTAAATTTGCTCTATGAGACACTAACACTTGATTAGACTTTATATGCTTCTGGTTTGCTTCATACACATAAGGCTTCCTGTTCATCGGCTCAAAAAAAAATTTTTCTCTGGAGGACAAAATCTATACCTGGCAAGTGTGCTTCACAGCACAGCAAACATTGGCCACTTCCTGAAGCTTAATAAATACTTGTTGCTTTGAGCTATGGCACCCAGCTAAAGGAAATACATAGGTTTACAGAGTAAGAGAAAGGTAGATTCCCCACTAGATTTTACACACTCTTTTTCTCTTTTTATATGTAACAATGCAAATTTTGCAAAATTACGAAGTCACCTAGTTTGCTCTTAGTGACAGTGTTCTATATTTTTCAAAATTTATTTCAAGAGTTCTTAAAATCAGTGACTGGAAGAGGTGAGAATAAAGAATATACCCTAATTCCTATTCTGTGTATCTAAAACCATTTGAAGTGAGGCAATGCTTAAATATCTGTGTGTGTACATACATACATATACATTATACACACATTACTATATGCTAGATATGCTACCATATGGTCTTTTATTTTCATTTTTAGAAACATGTCTAAATCATGAATCTAATAAGTAGCAGAGTCTAAACTAGAACACAGACTTACTCTACTATATGATCACGTATGTGTCATTTTGCTCACTCCCACCTCCAGGACCCATGAGTCCTACTCATTTATTTGCCAGATAAGGAACATGAGGACCGCAGGTCACATCAGGCGTGATCTTACACCTAGGTTTCCTTACACGTAACTCATATATCTTTGGATTTGACCAAACCTCTTCACAAATATTTTTGAGTTATGTAATGTTTTAGAATTTTTTTAGCTAAAATTAGCCTATGACTTAATCAAGGCCTAACAGTATAATGATTACATAAACTTTGGAGATGGTTTTTTGTAAACTCAAAGTGAAAATTATTTTGCAAAAAGAATGCAGTATAAAAGGCAATGGAAACCGTCAAAGGTTTGGCACATTTTATTGCATTCTATAATTTTGTTGTGGGACAAACATTTACCATTTTAAGGACTATAATAAAATGCAGGTACTTTGGTTAAATATGTCACTCTATCAAATGCAGACTCCACTTAAGCTTTTTTACTCCAGAAGAAACATCCATGCCCTATAGTATTTTCAATAGAATTACCAACTATAGTTTGTTCTCACCCCAAATATGTCTTTTCAAGTTAATGGATAAATTTGCTCATCTCTTTCTTTATTATAAGGCAAAGATAAATAAGTCTTTTTCACTCAATCTGCTGAGGTAACTTGTGCCCATGCCGAAAGGTGATCTGTTCTAATCAACTTCACGAAGTCTGATGGAATTACACTGAACATATCTCATACCTGACACAACTACAGAATGATACAGTTCAGGACAAACATTGGTGACCTGAATAATACATGACAGACAGATGACCGGGTGAGAAAAGTAATTTTTCACCTACACCACTTGAGTTTCTTTATTAAAGGCTGAGACGTGTTTGATGGAAAGAAGGCTGCTTTGCCAGCTAAAAGCTGGTGTGTTTTATTAATAGCTCGGTCAGTATTCTCCTGCCATTTTACTATTTGAAACGTTATTTTGGCAGTAAAATACAATAGACATCTACTCTGCCTGAAAACTCGACATTTCAAAGACATTTCATAAGAATGTGAAATTTTTGGTAATCAGATATTACTACTTAATATACTTATATGGTCAGGAATATTAAGTTTACTGAATAGAAATATCAAATTTTAAATTGGGGGATAGATTATTTGTGAGTTGATGGTTCACAGTTGCTTATGTTTACATTTTGCAACACAATTTATACAAAGAAAATGCATGAGAAAAAGTGGAGTCTATCATTGATAATAATCTTACACATTTCTAATGCATTATTTTAAGCAAAAGGAAATTTAATTACTTTAGAGGGGATTCTTTGACAAATACCCTGGCATTATTACTAAATTGTACAATTTAAAAGAAAGATATGATTTAGTGAAATGCTGAATCTTATTACTAAAAAATGCAGTTTTATCACTTTAAAGAAGGTAAATAAAACCGTTTAATTCCAAAAACTGGTCTTGTTAGACATATTTAAATGAAGAAATATGTCATTTACAGCTACAATATTTATCTCGCAGCATGTAGTAAATATACATAGTCTTTTTAAATAGCTTTTTTGCTCAAATTGATGAATGATATGTCTCCCTTGTAATTATTAATTTGTACAGTTATCTATAAAATACTTATTATGTTCTAAGCCTTCTTTTAAGATCTGAGACACAGCAACCAATAAAAGATTAAAATGTGCTTCAGTGGGATATACATTTTAGTGGGAGAAGACAAATAATAATCAAACAAGTAAATTTTATATTGTGCCAGTTGGAGATAAGTCCTATGAAGAATAATAAAGCAGAGGAGGATTGAGGTTGTAACAATAGAGAATAAGGCGGTCAGGGAAGGTCTTAGAGATAAGACCATATTTAAACATGAAAACTAAACTAATCATGAGATACGTGTAGAAAGAACATTTTAGACATAGATAACAGCAAACAAGTAGGCTCTGTGACATATGTCGTTGGAGTTGGGGCGGAGTTGGTAGGAGGTGAGGTCAAAGAGGTATGGGAAGTGGTAGGAATTGGGGAAGAAAAGTAAACTAGATCATAGAGACCCATCTAGACCACGTTAAGGATTTTTGCTTTAATTCTGTCTAATGTGGAAAGCCACTGTAGGATCTAGAGCAATGAGAGACATGGTCTGACTCTGTTCTAACACATTTAGGATGCTACATTCAGAATGCACAGCAGTGGGTGAAAGATGAAGGTGGTAGACCAATTAGAAAATTATTTCAGTAATCCAGATGAGCGATGGCAGTGCTTGGAACTGAGTGGTGAAAAAAGAGGTGTATAACGTGCTTAGATTTTGGATACATTTAAAAGGTTAAACCATTAAGATTTGTTGATGGTTTAAATACGGCGAATGTGAGTCAGAGAAGTCAAAGATGAGTTCTAGGCTTTAGTCCTAAACACCTGGATGGATGGAGTTACTAAATTGAAGAAAGCTAAGGGAGGAGCAGGTTTAGGGAAGATAGAAAATCAGGAATTAGACTGCTGTATTGTTTTCCTAGGACTGCTGTGACAAAGTAACACAAACTGGGTGGCTTAAACCAAAGAAGTTTATTTTCTCACAGCTCTGGAGGCTACAAGTATGAAATGAAGGTGTCAGCTGGGCCATGCCCTCTCCAAAGCCTCTGTGGGCTTCTTCTTTACCTCCTCCAGCTTCAAGTATTCCTTGTTTGTGGAAGCATAAGCCCAATCTCTGTCTCCTGGCACATGACATTCTCCCTGTAACTCTGTGACTTCATATGGTCATCTTCTTATAAGGAAACCAGTCATATTGCATTAGGGGCCCACCTAATTAATTATTTTATCTGCAACAATCTTATTTCCAAATAAGGTGACATTCTGAGGCTTGCAAATATATTCCATCTTTCGTATTTTTTAATCACCATTTAAAAAAATGTGTATGTAGTCTCATATAGTATATACATAAATACTTTGGGACTTCCCTCGTGGCACAGTGGTTAAGAATCCACCTGCCAATGCAGGGGACACGGGTTTGATCCCTGGTCCAGGAAGATCCCACATGCTCTGGAGCAACTAAGCCTGTGAGCCACAACTACTGGAGCCCACGTGCCACAACTATGGAAGCCCGCGCGCCTAGAGCCCGTGCTCCACAACAAAAAAAGCCACCTCAACAAGAAGCCCACGCACCACAACAAAGAGTAGCCCCCGCTCACCGCAACTAGAGAAAGCCCACTCGCAGCAATGAAGACCCAACACAGCCAAAAATAAATACATTTATTAAAAAATAATAATAAATAAGTACTTTAATGAACAACTCTTTACACAACTATTTTTTCTGGTCTTTGGGAGTTATGGCAAAGATATAGCAAAAGAGAAAAAAATTTATGCAAAAATTTATGAATATTTTTGTAGGTTTGCCAAAAAATTATGGGCTGATTCATAGAAACTTTTGCAAAGGGTTTGAATTCCACTTTTATCATATTCATGCCTGCATAAAATTTTGTGGTTGGGGATTACAACTCAGTATTTATAGTAAAATTGCATTTTGTAGTTTTACATATTAGTACAACTAAGCTTTTTTTTTTTTTTTTTTTTAGCCATGCCATGCAGCTTGCAGGATCTTAGTTCCCAAACCAGGGACTGAATCCAGGGCCATGGCAGTGAGAGCACCGAGTCCTAACCACTGGACTGCCAGGGAACTCCCAGCAGTTTTAGAGTACTTTTTATATTTGTGGTTTCTCCATCCACATCTTTAATACTGATACGTATTTGTCTTAACTATATACAATTATGGTATTATTTTTTGCACAATTTGCTGGATTGCACTGTCATAACATTACATTTTCACTCGTTAATAATCACAGTAAATTACACATTCCTCTTCATGTTTTTTCTTTTACAAAAACTTGAAATACATTTATTCCCACCTAGATTTTAAGTAATCTATTTTTATTCAAAAATTATATAAATTAGTAAATTGGTGGTAATTTCTCAATTAATTCCAGATATCATATTAATATTCTAAAGCATCTTTTAGATCCATGTCTATGTAGTTGTACCTATCGATGGTTGTATAAGGCATTGTCATGAAATGAATAATTTATATAAAATAAGTTAACTAACTCAAATGGCCAATTTATAACCAATTCAATCTCTTCCATTGAAGTTTTCTTTATTGAAAAATACCTTAGTATTTTTGTATACATTCTATACACACCTCAGAAGGCAGTATCATCTATATTTCCCATATTTAGAATTTTACTTTAATTGATTAGAACCTTCTTTATTTTTAACTTATAACTATGTATTAAAATATTATAATACTTCCAGTTTCCTATCAGTTATTTTCTAGAACTTAATATTTAGTTTTTATTGTTATTTTTGACACGTAAATGTTTAGTACTTGTAACAAAGAAAGCCAGTGTTCACTAATACCACTAATATCAGTTTCTTTCCTTTTCTCCCTAAGACAGTGCTTAGCTGTACTTATCTTGTCTTGCTTTTGGTGAGGCCATATGATGAGGCTCTGGCCAATGGAATATGTAAGGAAATTATTAATGCCATTTAGGACTGATCTCTAAACTTCCTCTTGCAATTCTTCACAGTTTCTCTTCACTTGTGCATTGTTCATATTCTGAAATTTCAGTGGAGAATAGCAAGGCTCTAGAAAATAATAGACCAACTAAATTGTAGAGTATTTCCTAGAATGGAATAAAGAACTCCCAGAACCTGCACTGAAGTGCAACATTAAAGACATTTATTGCATTAAACCATTTAAATGGTTTGTTATAGGAGGTGAATTATCATGTATAATGTAGGACACTCCTTTTCTCACTGCAATTGAATATTTTAGGAAGATAAAAAAGATTCCTTTTGTTCTGTTTAATGCCTTATATTTTAAGTTTTCTATTATTTCTGCACTATCTAATAATTTACTTGCTTTCAACCACTTGCTACAAAAAACATTTGAAACAATTAATATTGCTATTTTTGCTCTTTTAGGAAGAAAGTCTGACTCATGAAATTTTTCTCTTGCTTTCATTTTTAATTTCTTTAGGTCTCTAATATGTTTCCTTTAAAAGTTACTTATTTCTACCTGGATACTTACAAAAGTTTTTTTTTCTTTATTTTTGGAATCCTAGTCATTATTTTTCAAGAACAATCTGTGTAGATTTCCTTTCAGTAATTTTTCCCAGATAATAATGAGCCTTTGGGTAAATGGCCTTAATACTTTAAAAATTAATACATTTTTATTATTTCTTCTTTTGTATTTGTTTTTCCTTCTTTGAGAAGAGTCATTATTTGTAGGTTAGACTTCCATAATTATCCTCTATCTATGTGATTTTCTTCTTTATAATTTTCTGTGCTCTGTGAATACTTATTGTTTGTCTTTTCTACAGATGATTCACTGTGTTTTATAGTTAAGCGTACAATATATTGGTATTTTACTTATTTTATTTAATTGCACCTTCTTTTCACATTCTATGTTGTTCTTTTAAATAGTCCTCTCTTGCTTAATACATACATTTTACTGCTTGATTTATTTAAAAATGAAAGCGCATATCTTCTTTAATTTTTTTTTCATGAATAAATTTGTATCAGAGGAGACTCTCCATTGAGTCCTGATGATATTCTTTTCCTTTCCATTTATCCATGCATGAAAGGAAAGCTCGTAAGGTTTAGATTGGAGAACCAACAGGACTGGGGATTGACTTCAGATTGTTCACAAGTCTATCATACTCTGCTCAAGATGTGTTAGAATATGTCTCTGTGAAATGTGAAACTGGAGGACAGGTTGAGAGAAGTTTGCAGAGGAAAAGCTGACCTGCACAATGCTTATCAAATTAACAACTTACATCAGCTCTTTCAAAGTCCTTCATGATATGTAATTCCATTTCAGTCTCCCAGGTAATTGAAAGTGGTATATTTAGTCCAACCAGAAGGAATATTTCCTTTCTCTAAGGTAGTGTTAAACATAGCAAGAAAAAAAAAGAGGAGAGTGGACACATTTTCACTGTTGGCGAGTTTCTCAAAACTTCATTATAAAAGGGCAAAAGAAAAGTGCATATAGAAACTTCATAATTTAGTACTGATTTAGAATCTCTCTATTCCATAACTAAAAATCACTTCCCTATTTGACTTAGTTCCACTGTTAGTTCTTTGTAACTGGAGACATCTCAGACTTAGCTGGGATTCATTCACATATGTGTGGTGAACTGGTGGTCAGATTCATTTTTCAGAGTTAATTTACATGAGGATGTTTGGACAAATAAAGGAGGAGCAGTGAGCATGTGTAACCTGAGGGACAATATGGCATTGTAAGATCAACCAGGGATGACAGTACAGGTTCTCCTGGTCTGTGCTGGGGAATCTAATGGCTGAGCCTTATCAAGAGAGAGACTTCAGGCAGAATTTAAGAAGAGATTTTAGGAAATCAGGGAAAATAAGCAGTGATGCTTTCAATCTTAAATGAAAAGTGCAAATCAGAGCAGGAAGAGGAATAATCTCTTCACTACTGTGGGAAGTATGTTACAAGAGTCTTGTGAGAATTATCTTCCATTGTCTCCTTCTTGGCCTTTGTGCTGTTATCGTACATTTTATTTCTCAATAGGTTGAAAATCCCAAACTTCATTATTATTATGATTATTGGTTTTAAATGGTAGATTATCTTTTAAAAATATTTAAAAAGAAGCCTTTTATATTTACTCATATATATACCATTCCAATGCTCTTCATTTCTTTGTTTAGGTCCATAGTGTATCTTTTATGTCTTGAAATATCACACTCAACTTCTTCTCTACTTTCCTGAACATATGGAGTATGTTTATAATTGTTTTATCTCTCTAATTATATAACCTTTATCATTTTTCAACCCGTTGTTAGCAATTCAAATTTTCTTTATTGTGGGTTGGATTTCTCTGTTTCTTTACATCTCTGGTAATTTTTGATTGGGGGCCAGGCACTTTTAATCTTGCATTATTGAGTGCTGGATATTTTTGTATTTCTATAAATATTCTTGAGCCCTGTACTGAGATGCAGTTAAATTGCTTGAAATAGTTTGATCCATTTTTGCTTTGCTTTTAAGTTTTGATATTCATGACCAGATCAGTCTTTAGTCTAAGACTAACTTTGTTCTGCTACTGAGGCAATATCTTTCTGCACACTCTACCTGATGTCCTGTGAATTACTAGGTTTTCTCCTTTGGCTGGTGACAATATAAATTCCCTTCCTTTAAAGAATTATGGGAATTCTTTCCTTTGCTGCTTTTGTTGTTTATTTGTTTCCCAGCCTTGGGTAGTTTTCTCACATGTATGCACTCACTCGTACTCAGCTGAAGGCTTGAGGGTGATCCCCTACTGAGCTCTCAAGTTCTTTCTATGTGCAATCCTCTCCTCTAAGATCATCTGTCCTGGCAATTCTAGGTGCTATGGCCTCCCTGGACTCCCAGCTCTATCTCCTTAAGAAAATGGCTGAACTCCATCTTGGTGTCCCTCCAACACTGTGTCCTGGAATTTCTCTCTAGGAAGTAAGCTGGGACAACTTGGGGGCTTGTCTCAATTGCTAATCCTGTTTCTGTGGTCACTGTCCTATTTTGTCCAGTGTTCAATGCCTGCAAGCCATTGTTTTAGATATTTTGTCTGGTTTCCAATTGTTTCAGGCAGGAAGATATTTCTGGTCTCTATTACTCTGTTACCTAGAAGCAGAATTCTCTCTCTCTCTCCCCCTATATATATATTTCCCTTATTAATGTGAAAAGTTGTCTTTACCATATTCCGTTGTTTAATTTCTGGACTGTTTTGTCTATGGATTGCAGTGCCAGAATTACATGAATTTTGTGAATATCATGATATCTATTTGTTAGGCTTTATATCATTTGCAATCATGTGATTGTTTTTCTTTTTTATAATTTTATAGTTTATTCTTCCACATAAATTTTACAGTCTTTGCCAGAGACCTTTAGAAATTGTTTGTTTTTCCATTAATCTTACATTTAGTATATAGATTGATTTTGAGACACTTGACATCTTTATGCTATTTTTCTTCCTTTTTCATAATATTGTGTTTCTTCCAAAAATAAGGCATATCTTTATTATACTCTATTATGTCTTTCTAGACTTACCTCTCAATAGAAAGGTGCAGTTTTCTTCACATAGTTCCTCAACATTTATGATGAGGTTTTACATATTTTATTTATTGCTATTTTTAATTGTTTATTTTATTCAATGATATATTTTAATTAGTCAGAATTTGTATATAGAAAGGTTTTGTTTTTGACACTTAAAATTTTAAATGACTGCATGATCTATTATCTAGTGGTTTCTAATGGTTTCTTTGTTGATTCCCTTGGATTTATAAATTATGGTACTTTTAAGTTCTCCTTTCTAGAATATAAAACTTATACTTTATTCTCATGTGCACTACATTAAGTAGCCTTTCAAAATGATATTAAAATATATCATAGATAATATGATAATGTATGAAAAAATCTTTTTTCTGATTTTCTTGGAAATTCTGCTATTTCACCATTACACATGATGCTGAAATTTGTCTTCTGATATATATTTGGTTATTTTCATATTAAGAAGATATTCACCCATTCCTATATATTTAGGAGAAAAAGAGATCTTACTAGAGGCCTAACTATTTTTCAAAGCTACAATATCAACTAGAAAAAGCAGTAGGTAAGGAATAAATATATTTTAAATTATTTTTGGCTATAAATCTTTTTGCAAATGAAATTTACACTGAAGCTATATATAAAAAATAAAAAAGTAAAAGTTTATTTGCTTTACAGAGAGGGAAAAAAACAGACACTCTTAACCAAGCTTTAAGGCTCCATCTCTCACTTGTTTTGCTGTCTCTGGGACATATTGGTACACTTTGGGACCTCTCTATGCACACTGGAACCCGACAGTGATGATCAAACCTAACTATGCCCAAGCATCTCTGGAGAATGTCTTTGTAATGCAGAGTCCCAAGACTGACTTCCCTGAGATTCTGCTTCTGCAACTCTGGGGAAGGGAATGAGACTACATGTTTAAAACGTTCTCCAGGGAATATTGTGATTGAGCTTCATCTGAGTCATTGCTCTGGGCCATATGAGGTCTATACTGTATTATATGCTAAGGCTTGTTGAATTATGCTATCCTGTGAACATTAAGAATGTTGACATATGGAATTCCCTGGCAGTCCAGTGGTTAAGACTCGTTGCTTTCAGTGCCATGGGCCCAGGTTTGATCCCTGGTCGGGGAACTAAGATCCCACACACACAAGAAAATATTGACATAAATATGAGCGTACCATCCTAATGTTTTGAATGCAAACTATATAAAAAGTGAAATAAAATCATCTATATAGAGGTGATCTACTATGCAATTTCTTTTTCTTACCATATGAAGATAAAATTGATGTATAATTTGGTCAGTGCTAATTTTTGGTCAGGGTCTCTGGGAAAGCTTTGGAAAATTACTCTGAAAGAATTTAGATTGTTTTGTAGATCTTGACTCAATGTGTTCTAGAGAATTATGATCCATTGTAGGTAAGCACATATATCTTTTATTAAAGAGAGAACCAACAGTAATGACACTATAATTCAAATGCATTGTAATGCTAAAAGTATTCATGTTGCCCAACTTTTTGCCGAGACTGTATATATGAATGACCGATTTATTTTGCCACAGGGAACAAAGGAACATTTTTTACTTTACTATGGGCTGTAAGAAGCCCTGTAACTAAGTCGCATAAGATGTTGCTGGAAACTAATGTAATTAAGAGTCATTGGTGGAACTTTTCTTTCTACGTATCCTTACAAGATAGAAAGGAAATGGAAGGAGCACATCTATTGAAATTTTTATTTAAAATAATAAAAATACAGTTTGAAATACATGGAAAAGCTCAAATAATTTACTCACAGTCACTCAACAAGAAAGAGAGGCCAGAACAAAGAAGATTGGATTAAAAATATATCAAAATGAAAAATCAGTAAATCTTTTCAATTTCCAGTGGTTGAACACACTAGAGCTTGTCAAAAGCTTTATTTTTATAAGAACTTCTATACACTAATGCCTTTTTTCCATATTTCAACACGTTTTTGTTACTGAAAATTATAGTAATATCCAAATTCAGCTATTCCACTGTTAATGGCATCAAGAATTGGCATGATGAAATCCAGGTTCTCTTTTTCTCTTGCAAGATGTGGTAACTAAACTTCGTGCTGCATACAGAAGCTTACTTTTCTTATTTTGTATGACAAATATATTTTCTAGTAAATGTGGATTCTTTTTATGTAGATGTTTTACTCAGCCAATTAACAAATATTTAATGAGTGTCTAAAATATGCCTGATATGAGTCTAGGACTTTTCTTCTAGGAGCTCTTATTGAAGAGGATCACACATGTTTGTCTGTTGTACTTTGTATCTCATGAGAGGACATATCAACTGTATAGATACAATAGATGTAGAAAAGAGAGGTACAAACCTTACATATTTATTACTAGTTTCTTAGCTCCTTTGTATCTTTATATATGTTTTCACAGAAGATATTTTCCAAGTAAAGTTATTAAGCTAACTTAAATAATCCAAAATTAATTTTCAAAATATATTGTGGATGAGTGCTTTAGTTTTCAGATAGTTATACATTTTGTAAAATGAAAACTAGACACCATTTCCATAGTCATCCAGAAAGGAGAGATGGATTTTAGGTTAACTCTATCTGGTAGTTTAGGAGTTTAGGAAAGTTCAGGAGCTTTCAAGCAACAAACCAAAGTAAGGGATGTTAAAATAGCAAAGCTCTGATCATAAGAACACCTTGAATTTTCAATGGTAATAACACATAAACTCTACCTACTTAGAGAAAATATTTATTGAGAGACATGGTAAAATTCAGCAAGCCCAAAGAAATAAAGCAGTTTGGGTGACAGTCCTCATTACTGCCTTGATTCATTGATTTATGACTCAATTATTTTGCATGATACATGTTTTTAAAAAAAGTCTTTATATTTAAATGACTTACTCTGTACATCAAAACAGATCAGGACTCAGCATTCTGTTAAAACAACAATCGTATGGAATACACCTGCTTTAACCATCACTTTATTTAAAGTCTTGGAGGAAGTACTTCACAATTTCTAAATTATCACATATTCCAATATGATGCCTGTTTTGATTTCAGTGTGTTACCTCAGGTTTGGTATTAAATTTAGAAAGTAAAATATTTGCACTTAGAGGACTAAAATTCTCAGCTGGCTAAGTGTCCACCTATACATGTCCTGTGACAAATATATTTGAGACAATATTTTGCAACCTTTTATGTCTGGCTTTCTTACTCTGGCATTTTCCTGCAATTCACAACCCTGACCTTAAATTGTGTGAATGTAGACATCGAGCATACATTAGTTATTTAGCACAAAACTGATGACATAGCAGAGTCAAGCCCATTAGAAAGAAAAATGTTTGCTGAAGAGAGATGCAGATTTAAGTGATATTGTAAATTGTTCCTAGTTACAGCAAAGTTGTGTGTTTTTATTTTATCTGTGGCATTTAGTTTCAACCAAAATAAGGAAAAGTGATATACAAAAGTAAATAATTGATAATAACAACAACATTATCTACGAGCCTTAAAATTGTTGACGGCAAAATAGCTCAAATGATTCTTAATGCCTTTCAGGCACATCTGAATCAAATAAGGTAATTATTCTTTAAAATGCTTACACAAAGTCTGATTTGCATGCTAGTAATTGCTATGCCTTGTGGCCTCTAGCAATTGACACAGCAATGATTTTAATTATTGTAATTTCATCAGTATAAATACTTCAAAGTTATGCAAATACTCTCATAATCCACATAGACAGCTCAGAGTATTTGATTTACTAGTCTTCTAAGTTTCTTTGTCTATGCAGTTTACTCTCAGATGTGACTCTGCATTGCAATTGAAGCCTTTCACTCACATCAAAGCTCTAAATCATAACAAGATGAGCTAATTTTACAAAGACTGACACTTCAAACATTAAGTTGCAAATACAATTATAAGATGAAATATAAAAAGGACTTTGCTTGGATATCATGAAGTGCAGATACCTGCAGCTAATCACGTCTAATGTTTTCTCTGACATGAGAAAGATACAACTCGAACAAATGCCTTTGAATGAAGAACAGAAAAGATCCTCCCTGTTACCTGATTAATTTAAATGCTACAATAGGAAAATATTACTGTTATGCAATAAATTATCATCAGTATTACAGTCACTCAGACCGTCAGCCAGTAGAGGGTACTGAACTACAAATAAGGCTTCCATGATAATAAATCGACCCACAGTTAGTAAATCTTAGACCCTGACTCTTGAATTCCCAGGGAGTGGAAACTCTTACAGTTGAATATACCTATCAGTTGGGAAACTGTGTTTTCTCAGAAATGCTATTATTGTGGAAACTTACCCTATTATAGTCTTGGCTAAAACGAAAGATATCTTGCAGAAACAAAGCACATAAGGTAATGTTTAAGAATATTTTAAAACCCACCAGCACTCTTACTTTATATATACACATTTTTAAAAACTTATTGGTAAATATGATTTTAAATGTTTCAGAGTTGAAGACTTTTTATTCTTATACTAAAACATATATATGCAGCTTTTTGGCACTAATTGTTACTTTTTACAATGTATTCACATCATCAGAAATGCATTAGTTTGCAAGTAGAAGAGAAAGAGCGAAAGGTGATGGCAAGATAAATTTTCAACAGAGTATAGTGAAAAGTGAAGCGAAAACACCCTCAGCTATTTGCCATAGATGGACAAGGGAAAACTTTATTCTCCTCAAGAAACTCCTCTGTGTCAGATTCTCTACTGTCAGTTAAGTCATCTTCCCACCAGCTTAAGTGGAAAGAGAAGGTGACTCTTATTTGTTCCTCTTAGAAAATTCTGCTTGGTGAATTGATATGTTAGAAAAAATATGACTCCCAATCCATCATGCTCTTTTGTAATCTCCTCTCCTTGACCGTGGGTAAAATTGTGACTTACCTGTAGGCAAGAGAATATGGTAAAAGTGGTAGGGCAGGTGCTGTCTTGATTAGGTTACGTTATATGGCAAAGGTTTGGGGATAGTCACTTTGTAATTGTGTTACATTACATACAACTCTGTCTTAGCAGATCAGAGTAAGAAGTCCTCCTGCCAGCCCTGAAGAAGTGAGCTGCCATGTAGTGAGAGGGCCTGAGAAAGGGCAGCATGGCAAAGGAATGGAGGTAGGCTGGAGGGGCTAAGGGTAATCCTCTGCTGACAGTCAGCAAGAGAACGGGGACCTCAGTCCTACAACTGGAAGGAACTTATCTTTGCCAACAACCACATCAAGTTGCAAATGTGGACAAAGAATGTCACCTGCCATTTCAGTAAACAAAGGATGTAGCAGCCATCAAGCCCTCAGCCACTGCAGCTGTCCCCTGTGATGCACTCTGGGTGGAATTCAGGATGGAGAAAAACAGGAGTTTAGGATTGACATATACACACTGGTATATTTGAAATAAAATGCCTTTCCATGAAAAATATAAACAAATAAACATGTTAAAAAATAAATTTCTTACAGCTGAAATAATAATAATAAACAGGAATAACTTCAGTGAGCCCAGACTTTTGCATCTTCCCATATATAGGAACACTTAAATCATTACCTTGAGATGTCTGATTTGTGTGATTAGCAGTAATCTTTTGATGTCCGAATACATGTTAATTTTTTTCAGCAAAAACTCCTATATATCCTGGCTCTTCCCTTACCTCTTTGGAACAGTCCCTCAGAACTATCTGAGAAGCTGCATCCTGGGCTTAAGTCCTCAGTAAGTCCACTGAATAAAACGTAATTCTCAACGTTTAGGTTGTGCATTTTTCTTCAGTTGGCGCAAGACAAACGCAGGTCTAGAAGGAAAAACAACCCAGCTGACACTTTGATTGCAGTGTAGAGATCTATGGAGATCCTGAGCCGAGGACCCAGATTAGTCCTGCTGCTTGGCCTGCTGATCCACAGAAACTGTGAGAAAATGAATTCATATCGTTTTACACTACTAAGTTTATGGTAATTTTTCCATAGCAATAGAAACAAATACAATTGATATCATTGAAATGTGACAGGTTGGATTTTGAGCAATGTATGTGTGTACATGTATGTGTTTGTGTGAGATATTCTGATCATTTTGTATCTATCTCAATCTGCATCTGGCCTCAGTGGTCACTTGGAGGTAGATCACTGTACATGAGTCCAAGTCACTGATGTGATCACAGATTCCCTGATGCAAAAATAAGTATTAGAGAAGTGGATTTAGAGAGAACGTTACCTGGAAGTTCTGCTGGTGATATACTGTAACTTATTTTTCTCTTTTTTTCCTTTTTAACTGAGTAACAGTTGTAAAATAGGTTTCCTAACTATAAAACAAAATGGTACTAAAGAATTTATCTAGAAATTATGTTGTTTAGTGCAGAAAAAAAAACATACACACTCAGACAGATGTAGAGCAAGTTGAAATGCAAGACTCGTGAGAATTCCCTGGTGGTCCAGAGCAGTTAGGACTCCCTGCTTTCAGTGCTGAAGGCCCGGTTCAATCCCTGGCTGGGGAACTAAGATCCTGCAAGACATATGACACAGTCGAACAAAAAAGCAAAAGCAGCGCTTTTAGTACCTGAGATAATAACTTTGGACATGTTATTAAAACTCTCTGACACCGTCTTCCTCGTCCATAAATTGGGATTAATTAGACTTGGATTATAGGTCTGCTGTAAGAATGAGAAATAATGTAAGTATGGTGGCTGGCAAATTATAGCTGTTATGATAATGGTGACAGAAAATACGAATGATTTTTTTTTATTCAAAGTCATTAAGGCAGGTACATACTATACACACTTATATCAATGGTTTTAAATTTTGGTGGAAAAAAGCAATGAATTATGAATAAATATAGTGGACCTAAGTATTCCAGTTTCAATTCTTTTCTAGCCATGTGACCTTGAGAATGTCCAAAAACTTCTGGAAGCCCTTATCTTATCTATAAATAGGAGGAACAATATCTACTTTACTTACTTCAGAGAGTTTATGTGAATCTCAAAGAAGATGATATATGTGAAACTTTATTACAATTCTATATGAATACAATACATTAGAATTATTTTATAGAAGTACATATTTATATATATTGAGAAATCAAACAAGTATTTCATGAGAATTTAGCAGTAAATTTATTAAAGCAATGTCTTGGTTCAGTTGTCTATTTACATGAACATAAATTTTGCTTTCAAAAATATCTAAGGAAAAAACTCAAAAATTTGGCACTTGATAAAAAGAGATGTCAATATCATATGTTTCAACCTCACAAGTTGCAACTCATACCTAGAAAAATATTGCAAATTCATCTTGAACAAGGTGCAGAAAAAATAAAGACTTTAAAGGCAACAGGCACACCAGAAAACAGAGAGCAGTGTGAATAGCTAAATACATTCCATGCAACTAACAATGAAACACAGAAAGATAACATCACTAAGCCACCTTGCACGGTTGTCAAGTGACAGGAGTGCCATAACAATGGAATCACATGTAAGAAATTGAAAGCACTAAAAATGCAGAATTAATTTTGTACTACCTCCTAGCAAGGTTATGATTTCTCCAAGGTCTTCTCAGGCAAGCTTTCATTTACTGGACACACATCAAACCTCTACTCGTTAGCACTGGAAATATATCTGCCACAGAAAATTCTAGCTACCCACACGAATCACTTCCAAGCCTAGAATCTTTCTTTTGCCATGTATTTTATGTTATATAAACATTTACGTTCTTTACAAATATACTACCTACCTCCTTTAACCCACCTTGTCTGTATCTTCTGAAAAATAGTCATTTTTTATTTGGAAGAAGGGAGATTGGATCACAGCCAGGAAGAAGTGGCAAGGAAGGAAAGAAAAAAAATAGATATTAGAGGAACTAAAGGCAGGGACACAGATAATAGAAAATGAGAGACAAAAAAAGAAGGGGAAATAGAGAATGAAGAAAATGGTCAAAGACGAAAAATGCCTAGAAAAGCATGGCAGAGTTGATGGAGAGTTGACAAACAAAGCAGCTATGGGAATATTAAATTAGCTAATTTAAGAAGAAGAACCAGATCTTGAGATTTCATAAATAAGATAAAAAGAATTAATATAGAGACAAAGGGGCAAGATATCAATCTTAGAATAATAAAATCTCTGCACTGGCAATGTATTTGGAAAGGACCAATGCTCAAATAATATATGAGAGATTGGTGTCTACTGTACAACTGAAAGGGTAGATTAAGAAGAGAATATTTTTTTCCTGTCTAGAAAAGAAACAAGTACTGGTTTCTAAATAATCAGCAAGCAACCATGACATCATGTTGGCAAATGGCGCTTGAAAAGTTAGAACACAAGAAGTTAAATGCCCTTTTTTGGGTCCCTCTGGATATCAAATTACATGTAAATTTAATAACACTCTTTCAGTTCCTAATAATAATAAGACCTGACATTTACATAGAGCTTCATACTTAAAAAAACAAAGATGAAAGGAAGGAACCAGTATTTAGTATCTACTGTACTTTAAACATTGTACATATTCTACCTGGATATCCCTTGTTTATGATATAAGAAAACTAGTTCAGATGGTAGAATAATGTCCCCAAAGTCACATAGATTGCAACAAAATGGAGCCAGAAATTGAACTTGGACATCTATTTTACTCTTTCATGCCAGAGAAGGAAGATGGGAGGGGAAAAAGTAGAAATAAGGGAGGGAGAATAAAACAGTAATTTGCAGCTTTTAGTGCCAATTGCTGGGCAGCAGCTATGCTCATTACGGTACATCACTTCTGGGAATTTGACCAGGATTAATTTTATATTTACAAGGAGGAGGAAATTCAGATTCAAAAAAGTAAAGCAAGTTGTCCAAGTTTGTGCATTTAATAAGGGGACTACATCCACTTTGACTCTGGAAACAGGACTCAATTTTCATAAATGCTGTGTCACGTAGTTGAAGGAGAAACAAGAGTTTATATAGCAGATCTGCCACATCCTAGTTGGGTGACTAAGGGTACATCACCTATCTTCTCTGTCTTAGCTGCTCTCTTATCTATGTCAGATGACACATGCCTCACTTACAAGGTATTGCAAGAATTGCATTTACTATAAAGTATCTTGAACATAGACATTCACAGTAAGGAGTTGCTATACTCAGGTGGATGTTAACTAGACTAGAATATGCTCAATTGACAACCAGAGTATGTGAGATCAACTATGTGTTAGAAGACTTATTTTGACCTATTTGGTGTTGCCAATAAATAGGAATAACAAAATGAGTCAAGTGCTCTAACTAAAAGAGAAATTTAAAAAATATCATCATCATCATCATGGTTAATTGAAAAACACTTTATTAACTATACATTATGTTGTAAATTTTAGTTGATATTATCAGGGAGATCAGATTTCCTCTTGTACTCAATGAAGACAATAAATAGAGATATTTCAGATATATTATGACCATTTTAAAAGAGTGAAAATAAAAGCATAGAAAAACCAATAAGAGACTAGTAGGGAGAAAATTATATAACCACATTAATCAATGTAAAGTAAACATAGTAATGCAATTTCTATACTAACACTGCTTTGGAGAGATGGAAACATTAGCCATTTTAGTTGGTAAACAATCCCAGAGGTTTTTTGGTTTTTTTGTTTGTTTGTTTGTTTTGATGTATAAAATTCTTATATAAAGTTTATTCATACATTCATTCCTGAAATTCTGCCTTAACTCTTCTTCAAAAATATAAAAACACCCTGAGATTTGCTTTGGAAATGTTTTTTAAAAATAGATTTTAATAGAAAAAAGGCTGCATCTTAATATCCTTCCAGAATGAGAAAGGTAATTATGTAAGATACTTTCTGGCTTCATTTGAGCCAGATAAAATTAAATGAAAAACTTAAGTTTTCCTACTGATCAGAGCCCATAATTTTCTCAAGTATATTAATGAATTCACTTTAATTCCTATGGTGACTGTTCCAAAAGGCAACAACAAACCCTAAATAATGATTGGCAGTGAGGCCTCTATGTTTAGGTTTCCATACTGTTGTGGGCGAGATCAGGGACCTTTAATGAAGGCTGACCATGACACATCTAGAGATAAGAGTTGTTTGGCATCGTAGTTTGACATCTCTCACAACCTTTCACAACCTAGTTCTTCCGCAGTTTGAAAGGTAAATTCTGATATATGGAGACATGTCAGGTAAATGTGTCAAATCAGAATACAATCATGATTTGTGTATGTTTACAACCTTTGCCCTTTGCAACTCTTCAAAATGCAAAACAAAAAAAATCAAATATAATGTTGTAGCAATTGAAGTGCTTTGCATATTATCATATGCAGATCATAATAGAAATGAATTTGCATTTTTATGATCTGCCTTTAGAATGACTATTTATAGCCATGTCTGAAAAACTTAAATAAAGCATATTAAAACAATAAAATTTGCAAATTTTGCATCAGTAATTGATTTGCACCATGGCATTAAACAATACTGGCAGACAATCAGAAGGCATTAGCATCCATTGACTTGTTAATCAGTTAAACCTACTTGATGTATTGTTGTTGAGTAGACAAGGTACCTTTATAGTGCTTAAGCAAAACACACTTTTAAAAAATGTATAACCTCTTTCAAAAATTAAATATAGAACCTAGCAAAAATCATGTAAGAGGAACTTGTGACAATTAAATGTACATATATTTGTAATTAAACTATCTGGTAAAGACTAAATTATTGATCATAATACTTCATTTTTTAAAATTGAAGATTAAGAGCTAGCAATGAATGTTTGCTAAATAATATGTCATCTAATCCACATAAAAAACTTCAAAGAGAGGTGACATTTATATTTCCGTTTAACAAATAATAAAATTGAGGAACAGAATGTGTAAATAGCATGCCTAAATTCACTCAGCTAGTAAGTGCAAGAGCTAATCAACTAACTCAGGTAGTCTGACTCCAAGCTTTTAACCCCTATGCTGTGCTGCAGGAAGGTACAGAATGCAAATCATAGTGCAGTAATTCAGCTTCAAGAAAAACTGGGAAAAGGAGGTAAACTTATGCTAGATACCAAATTAGGAACCACTCCAATGGTGTGTTTGATTTCCATTCTGGTAAATTTTAGTGTCACATTATTAAAACTTATCCTTAACCAGAGTTTTTAGGGGTTTTTACCTAGGCAAAGAAGAATTTCTTCAATTATTTAATTTTTCATATCTCATATATTTTCTGACCCCCAAAGTGATTTTAGAATGTTACTAATTTGAATCAATGTTTCCTTGCTTATCTGAATCTTATTTTCTAATATATAAAATAAATTATTTTATTAACCTCACAGTTTTGAGGAATAAACTAATGATATACAGAAAAAGGTAGATAATATATAGTGATAATATGTAATATATAGTGATAAATTTGTTGAATGTGCATATTACACAGTTTTGTTTTACGATATTAAATACCCGTAATTTAGAAACAAACTAAATAGTATCCTATCCAGAGTACAGCTCTGCATCATGTTCTTGCCAATAGTTTATGGAATATTAGGGGCAAATGAAATGCCACTGATTGTCATATTACTTTCCATAGTTGAGAACTTGAGTAATTTCCTCACAAAAGAAGAGTGAAAGTCCAAAGGTTCTGAAATCCTTAGATAAAGCATAGATTCTTTGTCAAAAATAATAAGGCAGCTCCTTATTATTATTAGTGCTGGAAGAGTCTTAAAAATGTACTGAAGTCTATTGCATTTTACTTGCTTGAGAAACCAAACTTGACCTTACTCTGTGCAGTACAGATTTCCAAATGATTGTGTTCTGAAAAACATTCCTTGCCATTATACTCATGTTGTATATGCAATAGTAGTTCAATATTTTTTAAAAACTAATATTAACATTTTAATATCAACTGTTGAGAAGGAAATACTGTGTAAAACATAGATCATTCCCTGTTGACACCAACTTTCTTTGTGTATATCATGAACAGTTTTGCTACTTCTGAAAACTAGAATTTAATAGCTGAGAAAATGTTTGTTTACCAAAAACACACACACATAAAGCAAATAGAAAGCATATGTGTATTCTTTACAACAGCATGTGTGTATTTCTAATAAACAATCCTCTACTTTGTAGCTTTCTGTTCATTGAGAGCTCTAGTCATCCAACATTCTGAGGCAGTGAATGGCTCCAAGGATGAGTAATGAGATCAAATACCTTTCCCATCTAGATCATAGCCTTTTTGCCTGGTCCGTGTCACAAGTGACTAGGAGTCATCGTTACCAGTTGATGGGTGTTTAACTGTCAATGAGAAATGTGTCCTGGCATCGGTCCAATTCCTAACAGCTCAGTGTTCAATGTAACAGAAATCACTATAGTGTGCTCGCTTCTTTATCAACAAAGCATATTGCTCTATGGACTCAGACAAGACAAAAAGCCCAGTCAGCCCTGAGGAAGTCTATACAGAATGGAGATAAAGAACACTTCCCCAAAATTATATACCCTCAAAACCTCCCTCATTAAAATAATAAATTTAGAAGAAGAAGAGGAGGAAGAAGAAGAAAAAGCAGAAGCAGCTCTTCATGGAACAAATGCTTTATTAGATACCTAGCATGTGTTAGGTGATGTGGACACCTAGATGATAGAATACTGCTGCTTCAGTTTCAAAGACTATGGAGAGTGGCAGAGAATTAAATAAACGATTTTGCTTATGGGAGATAAGTTCTGTAGAAGAGAGATGACAAAGGCCCTATGAGAGCACAGAGAGGAAAGTTCTCCTCTTCATCTAAAGATACTAAAAAAGGCAATCTTGAAGAGGTGATCTTTAACCTGATTCTGGAAGATACTGTAAAATAAGAACGGGTCAGAGAGCATCCAGAAAGAAGGTTGCACAAAAATCTGAAATTTATTAGAGGCAAAAGAGAATTCCAAAGAATATAGAGATAGAAAAGGTCGAGAGTAGCTACTACCTTTTAGACTGAGGAAAGAATTTAAGGAAAAAAGAAACATAGAGGAGGGTTTCCTCCAAGACTGAGTCACTCTTCAAAGGAGAGGGAGTGGCTGTTACCCATGAGATGGGAGAGAAGGTGGCTAGGATCCCACGGGACAGAGCTGACTAGCAGGAAACCACCTTCTGGAGTGCCAGCCAGGCCTGCTGGAGAAGGAACACACCACTGGGACACACCTGTGGCAACCTTGCCATAGAAGCCTGGAAGTAGCCTGCAAAAATAGCACTCAGAACCAGAAACAGACCTGTGCCTGATAATGACCTTGCAGTGTCCCTCCAGCACCCTCTGTTCATAATGCCTCACAGTGTAGCAGCTGACCAGTGAGAAATGTTTACAGGGTTCAAGGCCAGTATCACGAAGCAGTTCGAAGAAAAGTGGATTTGACTCTAAAGGGCAATCAATTAATAACCGGCAAAGCAGTCATTGGGAAATGAGGCTGTAAAAGGCAAATAGGGGACCTCATTATCAAGGTCTTTATAAATCATGCCAGGTGTCATGGGCAGGATCCTGTGCATCTGGGAGCAAAGGAAAGTTCCTGTGCAAAACAATCATGAAGGGTGCTTATTAAAAATATGGATTCTTGGCGGCATCCTCGGGAATTTTACTCTGTTAGGAGGCAAGAATGACAGTTTTTAGCCTCCACCTCTGGGGATTCTGATACAGATACTCTTTCTTAGACCCCTTTAATAAGAAAGAGTGGGGTAGATTATGAAGAACTCTTGAAAGGTTTGAAGCAGAGGAATGCCATCCATGTATTTGTGTTTCAGGAAGAGTTTCCAACAGGAGATAGATGGTAATTTACAAGTATTAAAGGTACAACTGTTTGATTTTTCACTTTGTAAGGATACCTTTTATGGATATGAAGTTATTCTGACTTGATAGGCAGATAATTTGGTGGGTATATAATCAGTTTAAAAAAATATTAGACTTAAAATAACAGAAAACTAACTAAAATGCCACAACGGTATCAAACAACACAAATATCAAACAACACCTTTGTTACAGTCTGGCTTTTTGGCACCATTAGTAATATCAAGGCTATCTAACAATGCACAGTATTTTGTGCAAAGTGGATACTCCATTAATGTTACTGAGTGATTGTCTTGCAGGCATTTCTAACTGACAGACATATTACTGCAAACTAAAGCAGTAAGACTTCTTTTCATTTAGCCGGATAGGATAACTGGGACTCAGCCGTGAGCAGTGTAAAGTACAAAATACTTTTCAAGATATTTGATAAGTCTCTGTTTTGTTTCTAGGGAATTGGACATGTTTTCATTTGAATGAGTAGGAAAGTTCCTACACATTTTCATTTTAGAGTCTGCATACAAAAGTAGATTTCCTGACTATATTGTTTGTATGCCAAAATCACTAAAATTTGTAACCATATAAGAAAAAATAGATAAAACTTATGGTGTACAGTTCAAACTCAAGATCAAATATTGATTACAAAGAATCAATAAATCCTACATAAAATACTTAGACTAGTGCCTGACACAAAGTAGGTGAACAGTATATTTAATCCCATGGAATCAAGGAGGAGTAATAATGACTCTCATCTTGAAAATTTAGGAGTTTCAAGTTGCTATGGAAATGGCATAAACTTTGGATTCACACAGTCCCTATCAAGTTTTTTTAGCTGACCATGAGCCATTTTACTTAACTTTCTGCACCTCACGTTTTTTTATACATATGTGCATACATACATGTTTATAACTGAGAACCTGTTATGTTAATATGTGTCAGACACTGTGGCAATCAGTGTATTTAATCTCACTTAATTATCTCATTTATTCTTTGAAATAAATCTTTAGCATACAGGTGAGGAAAGTAAGCCTCAGTCAAGTGAACTAAAATGTTTACTGTCACAGGACTCATAAATGTGAGCACTGAGGCTCAAATCCAACCATGCATTCACTGTTGGGGATTTGGGGCAACATCACTAAATTCACTCCGCTCCGGCCCCTGGCCATGGGTCTACCAGGGGAGTACAGGCAGACGTATGAAAAGCAGAAAAGACTCACATTTCAGCTTTGATTTCACAAAGTACAGGCAACCTTGTTAAAAGTGTTAGTATGTACTGAATTACTTGATAAGTACTGGCAAATACAAATCTATTTTTCACTGAATTTATTCTTTATCTAAAAAATAAATATGTCAAGAATGTATATAAACATATACATATATGCATATATATTATTGTATGTGTATATTTGTGTGTATGTATATCTCTCCTATATATCAGCTATCTAAAATATGCCCTACGTGCACACCCAGAGAATATAAATGTGTAATAGTTATACTTCTCTCCTTTCTAAAACCGTGAACTCCTGGTAGGGACCGCATCTCATCTCTGGAACATAACACCTGGAAATGAACTCAAAATATCTGTTCTCAAAAATATCTGTTGAATTAAGTATTTGAAAAGAGCCAAGTACACAATGCATTTTTCTTACCTTCTAAATAAATCAACAAAATTGTGCTTAACAAGTACTAATCTTATTTGTATAATTCATGTTGGTCTAAAATAGGTAATATCTTGATTACAGAAAAACTGTTGACAAGACTTCCCATGAGATTTTGTTTGAGATTAAGTAGTGAGCTGGTTCTTAATACTATTAGGTAGAATTGAAGCTAGTTGATCGTTCATACAAAACCAGTTTTTGTTTGTTTGTTTTTTTGCGGTACGCGGGCCTCTCACTGTTGTGGCCTCTCCCATTGCAGAGCACAGGCTCCGGACGCGCAGGCTCAGCGGCCATGGCTCACGGGCCCAGCTGCTCCGCGTCATGTGGGATCCTCCCGGACCCGGGCATGAACCCGTGTCCCCTGCATTGGCAGGTGGACTCTCAACCACTGCGCCACCAGGGAAGCCCCAAAACCATTTTTAATTAATGGCTTTGTGTCAACATAAATCAATATTTCTGTACCTTGCTAAAGGGTTTTTACGTGTTCAACACATTTAAAACATTTTTGCACCATTTTAGTATAGCAAATGATAAAGAAAAAAATTAAAACACCTAAAAAACTCATCAATGCTAAAGGTAAGATTTCTTCTAGTTTTTTTTTTTTCTATGAATATGTTCTAAATAACGAAGATAATATTCTACAAACAATTCTGTATCCTGAATTTGTAGTTTTGGTGTACTTACAGGAAATATTTGTCAAGTATAACATTTTTGTTTAATAATGTATATGTCAGCTTCAACATGAAATGATATTTGGACTTTACAGTTTCAGGAAAAATCAGGCTCAACAACTTATTTGACACAACAGTTTCTAGACAGAACATCTTGCAAAGAACAAGTCTGAATTGCATGCCAGGTTTGAATGAATCCAAAACGCTTTGCTTTGCTTATATATGTGAAGCAACAGGGAATAGGAGGGAACATCTTCTGTGAAATGGTGTATTCTGTGCTGGATCTGTTCCCCCATGTTTTGAAGTATTTCAGTGTTTAACCTTTATTTTACCCTAAAGGTGTATTCCTGGCTTATTGCTTATCTTACTTTGCTTAGGTATACTTTTGTGCCATACTATCTATCCAAAATAATAATGATTTTTTTTTCTCTCATGTGAACCATATAATATGTCATACTACTCTGTAATATTGAAATATCACTTATAGACTGTTTATTTAGTGAGACTGAGGCTGGAAAAGTCATTATGCCAGAAAAATAATTGGTCTCCAAAAATTGAATGAGACATTTCAAGAGACTTTCTGGTGAAAATCATCTATTAAACAATTATTACATGAAGTTCTTAATTAAAATTATCTAATATTTTTATGATTTTGCATTATTAGAAACCTTAGACTTACTAACTTTTCAATTATGCTTTTATGAAATTATATTATCAAGAAAGTTTGTTAACTTTTAAGTATTTAGACATATGATTCTTGGCTTCCTTTTTGTACTCTTGCCTTTGAATCCAAAATGTTTGACATGGTGGTGAGAAAAACTCATTTTTCTCTGAAACTTTTTTCTTTTATTTCTTCTTTTTATATTCTTTACTGGATCAAATATATTTTATCTGGAATGTTGTGCTTTCTTTTAAAGTTTTTCTTATGAAATTTTGAAATTTCCCTTTAATCCATTCTTACAACATGTAAAGAATTCACAAAAATAAATTTTACATGAAAAAATCATGTCCTAAATGGTATTATCTCATTAAAAATTAAATAATGTACCTAAAATTGCTTTTTGTGTTTCTGAATGCAAATATAAAAAACAATACTATAAAGATTAGGATAATTATATAATCAAATCTGTATTTCCTTATATTATTATTATATTATATTATATTATATTATAAAAAACATTTGTTGTCTAAGCTATATATAATATTTCAGGGTGGAGTTAAGACGGCGGACTAAGAGGATGCAGAATATGCGTCTCCGCACAACTAGGGCACCTACCAGGCACCAGTGGGGGACCACAGACACCTAAGAGGAGGGGAGGAACCCCTAGTGACTGGGTAGGATGTGGGGTGTCGGGGGGGAGTGAAGGGGGACAAGAAGTGGAGGCTGGATGAGACTGGTGCCCCTGAGAGGTGGCTGGGGGAGGGGAAGGGATCCCATGCCCAAAGGGGGAAATTGGGGGACCATTGGGAGGGCAGAGGATCAAAAGGGAGCATGGCCAGGCTTCCCCCACCCACCTGGGCCCCTGGGAGCCTGCTGAGATCCCGAGTCTGACCCACTGCCCACTGAGGCCCCCTCCAGCCATGGGTCCTGAGGGAGTGGGAGGGAGGGAAGGGGGAGCAAAAGTAAAGGTTGGACCTATGGACTGGCACCCCTGAGGGGTGGCTGGGGGAAGGGAGTTCCTACACCCAGCGGGACCCACCCACGGTTAGGGGTCCAGCGGGGACAGGAGAGACCCTGTGGGAGATGGTGGGGGTGGCATGGAGGAACAGAAGGGAACACGGCCAGCGCTTTCCCTGTCCACTTAGGCACCGGGGAGCCTGTTGGGCTCCTGGACCTAATCTTCTGCCCTCGGAGCCACCCTCCTGCCGTGCAGAGCCCTAGCCCCACCCCTACACTCCCACCCAGGGCCTCACCTCTACACTCAGAGACCCCCTCTGAGACCTCGTCCAACACACTGGGCTTAAACCCCACTCACACATCCTCACCAGGGCCTTAACTCCAAACTTCAGAACTCCACACTCCAGATGCCCCGCTTTGGACGTGCTGCCTCTCCCCGCAGGTCCTAAGCAGAGGTTCCGCCCCACACTTGAATATCGTGCCACCTATGTCCTGCCCCCAAAGCCTTTTCCAGCTCTGTGGATCCTGAGACTAGGCTCCGTCCCATGCTCAAAAGTCACCCCCAGCCCACCTAGGTCCTGCCCCATGCTAAACCCCATCCCTGCCTAAGTTCCACCCCAGCCTACACTCTGCCCCCACACCAAGGCTTTTTTTTTTCTTTTTTCCTCTTTTAGACTGGGATTCTGTTTTACCTTGTTGATTCATTGTTGTTGATTCATTTATATTTGTATTTTTCCTAATTAATCTTTATTTTTCTAATTTTTTAGTTTATTCTTTATACTTTGTTATTGTTCTCTCCTTTTGGCTTGTGCCCCCCCAACCACCTTTTCTTTTTTTCCTTTTTTCTGTTGTGGTTTCATTTTACCTTGTTCCAGGTATTTCAATTATATTTTTATTTTTCGTAATATATTTTTTATCTTTCTAATTTTATTTTGTTTTTTATTCTTTGATATTGTACTGCTCCTTTTTCTCTGATCACTTTTTTTTTTCTTTTTTTTAGCCACACCATGCAGTTTGCGGGATCTTGGTTCCCAGGCTGGAAGTCAGGTCTGAACTCCTGTGGTGCGACCTCCAAGTCCAAACCACTGGACAAAGAACCACAGACCCCAGGGAATATTCATCAGAGTGAGGCCTCCCAGAGGTCCTCATCTCAGCACCAAGACCAGGCCCTATCCAACTGCCTGCAAACTCCAGTGCTGGACGACTTCAGGCCAAACTACCAGTAAGACAGGAATACAGCCCCACTCCTCAAAAAAAAAAAAAAATGAAACAACAAAAAAATATGTTAAGATGAAGGAGCAAGGTAAAAACCTACAAGACCAAATAAATGAAGATGAAATAGGCAACCTACCTGAAAAAGAATTCAGAGTAATGATAGTAAAGATGATCCAAAATCTCGGAAACTGAATGGAGAAAATACAAGAAACATTTAAGAAGGATCTAGAAGAACTAAGGATCAAAAAAACAGTGATGAGCAACACAATAACTGAAATAAAAGATACTCTAGAAGGAATCAATAGCAGAATAACTGAGGCAGAAGAAAGGATAAGTGATCTGGAAGATAAAATAGAAGAAATAACTACTGCAGAGCAGAATAAAGAAAAAAAAAAAGAAAGAAAAGAATTGAGAATAGTCTCAGAACCTATGGGTCAACATTAAATGCACCAATATTCGAATTATAGGGGTCCCAGAAGGAGAAGAGAAAAAAAAAGGGTCTGAGAAAATATTGGAAGAGGTTATAGTCAAAAACTTCCCTAACATGGGAAGGAAAATAGCCACCCAAGCCCAGGAAGTGCAGAGAGTCCCATACAGAATAAACCCAAGGAGAAACTCACCGAGACACATAGTAATCAAATTGGCAAAAGTTAAAGACAAAGAAAAATTATTGAAAGCAGCAAGGGAAAAACGAAAAATAACATACAAGGGAATCCCCATAAGGTTAACAGCTGATCTTTCACCAGAAACTCTACAAGCCAGAAGGGGGTGGCAGGACATATTTAAAGTGAAGAAAGGGAAAATACTATAACCAAGATCACTCTACCCAGCAAGGATCTCATTCAGATAAGACAGAGAAACTAAGACCTTTACAGACAAGCAAAAGTTAAGAGAATTCAGCACCACCAAACCAGCTTTACAACAAATGCTAAAGGAACTTCTCTAGGCAGGAAAAACAAGAGAAGGAAAAGACCTACAAAAACAAACCCAAAACAATTAAGAAAATGAAAATAGGAACATACATATTGATAAATACTTTAAATGTAAATGGATTAAATGCTCTAACCAAAAGATACAGACTGGCTGAATGGAAACAAAAACAAGACCCGTACATATGCTGTCTACAAGAGACACATTTCAGACCTAGGGACACATACAGACTGAAAGTGAGGGCATGGAAAAAGATATTCCATGCAAATGGAAATCAAAAGAAAGCTGGAGTAGCAATTCTCATTCAGACAAAATAGACTTTAAAATAAACTCTATTACAAGAGACAAAGAAGGACCATACATAATGATCAAGGGATCAATCCAAGAAGAAGATATAACAATTGTAAATATTTATGCACCCAATGCAGGAGCACCTCAATATATAAGGCAAATGCTAACAGCCATAAAAGGGGAAATTAACGGTAACACAATCATAGTAGGTGACATTAACACCCTACTTGCACCAATGGACAGATCATCCAAAATGAAAATAAATAAGGAAACACTAGCTTTAAATGATGCATTAGACAACATGTACTTAATTGATGTTTATAGGACCTTCCATCCCAAAACAACAGAATACAGTTTCTTCTCAAGTGCTCATGGAATATTCTCCAGGATAGATCATATCTTGGGTCACAAACCAAGCCTTGGTAAATTTAAGAAAATTGAAATTGTATCAAGTGTCTTTTCCAACCACACTATGAGACAAGATATCAGTTACAGGGAAAAAATCTGTAAAAAATACAAACACATGGAGGCTAAACAATACACTACTATATAACTAAGAGATCACTGAAGAAATCAAAGAGGAAATCAAAGAGGAAATAAAAAATAGAAACAAAGGATAATGAAAACACGACTACCCAAAACCTATGGGGTATAGCAAAAGCAGTTCTAAGAGGGAAGTTTATAGCAACACAATCCTACCTCAAGAAACAAGAAACATCCCAAATAAACAACTTAAACTTACACCTAAAGCATTTAGAGAAAGAATAACAAAAAAAAAAAACAAAAACCCCAAGTTAGCAGAAGGAAAGAAATCACAAATATCAGATCAGAAATAAATGAAAAAGAAATGAAGGAAACAATAGCAAAAATCAATAAAACTAAAAGGTGGTTCTTTGAGAAGATAAACAAAATTGATAAACAATTAACCAGACTCATCAAGAAAAAAACGGAGAAGACTCAAATCAACAGAATTAGAAATGAAAAAGGAGAAATAACAACAGAAACTGCAGAAATACAAAGGATCATGAGAGATGACTCCAAACCACTATATGCCAATAAAATGAATAACCTGGAAGAAATGGACAAATTCTTAGAAAAGCACAACCTTCCGAGATTGAAAGAGGAAGAAATAGAAAATTAAACAGATGAATCACAAGCACTGAAATTGAAACTGTGATTTAAAATCTTCCAACAGGGCATCCCTGGTGGCGCAGTGGTTGAGAATCTGCCTGCTAATGCAGGGGACACGGGTTCGAGCCCTGGTCTGGGAGGATCCCACATGCCACGGAGCAACTGGGCCCGTGAGCCACAACCACTGAGCCTGCGTGTCTGGAGCCTGTGCTCCGCAACAAGAGAGGCCACAACAGTGAGAGGCCCGAGCACCGTGATGGAGAGTGGCCCCCGCTTGCCACAACTAGAGAAAGCCCTCGAACAGAAACGAAGACCCAACACAGCCAAAATTAATTAATTAATTAACTCCTACCTCCAACATCTAAAAAAAAAATCTTAAAAAAATAAAATAAAATCTTCCAACAAAAAAACCCCAGGACCAGAGAGCTTCACAGGAGAATTTTATCAAACATTTAGAGAAGAGCTAACACCTATCCTCCCCAAACTCTTCCAAAATACAGCAGAAGGAGGAACACTCCCAAACTCATTCTACAAGGCCACCATCACCCTGATACCAAAACCAGACAAATATGTCACAAAAAAAGAAAACTATAGGCCAATATCACTGATGAACATAGATGCAAAAATCTGCAACAAAATACTAGAAAAAAGAATCCAACAGCACATTAAAAGGATCATACACCACGATCAAGTGCAGTTTATCCCAGGAATGCTAGGATTCTTCAACATACACAAATCAATCAATGTGATACACCATATTGACAAAGTGAAGAATTAAAACCATATGATCATCTCAATAGATGCAGAAAAAGCTTTTGACAAAACTCAGCACCCATTTATGAAAAACTCTCCAGAAATTAGGAATAGAGGGAACCTACCTCAACATAATAAAGACCATATCAGACAAACCCACAGCCAACATTGTTCTCAGTGGTGAAACACTGAATCCATTTCCTCTAAGATCAGGAAGAAGACAAAGTTTCTCACTCTCACCACTATTATTCAACATGGTTTTGGAGGTTTTAGCCAGAGCAATCAGAGAAGAAAAGGAAATAAAAGGAATCCAAATCAGAAAAGAAGAAGTAAAACTGTCACTGTTTGCAGATGACCTGATACTATACATAGAGAATCCTAAAGATGCTACCAGAAAACTACTAGAGTTAATCAATGAATTTGTAAAGTAGTAAGATATAAAATTAATGCAAAGAAAACTCTTGCATTCCTATACACTAATGATGAAAAATCTGAAAGAAATTAAGGAAACACTCCCATTTACCAAACAAAAATAATAAAATACCTAGGAATAAACCTACCTAAGGAGACAAAAGACCTGTATGCAGAAAACTATAAGACACTGATGAAAGAAATTAAAGATGATACAAACAGATAGAGAGATATACCATGTTCTTGGATTGGAATAATCAACATTGTGAAAATGACTATACTATCCAAAGCAATCTACAGATTCAATACAATCCCTATCAAAGTACCAATGGCACTTTCACAGAACTAAAACAAACAATTTCACAATTTGTTGGGAAACACAAAAGACCCCAAGTAGCCAAAGCAATCTTGAGAAAGAAAAATGGACCTGGAGGAATCTGGCTCTCCAACTTCAAACTATACTATAAAGCTTCAGTAATGAAGACAGTATGGTACTGGCACAAAAACAGAAATATAGATCAATGGTACAGGATAGAAAGCCCAGAGATACACCGATGCAAATATGGTCCCCTAATTTATAACAAGGGAGACAAGAACATACAATGGAGAAAAGACAGCCTCTTCAATAAATGGTGCTGGGAAAACTGGACAACTACATGTATAAGAATGAAATTAGAACACTCCCTAACACCATACACAAAAATAAACTCAAAACGGATTAAAGACCTAAAAGTAAGGCCAGACACTATAAAACTCTTAGAGGAAAACATAAGCAGAACACTCTATGACACAGATCACAGCAAGATCCTTTTTGACCCACCTCCTAGAGAAAGAGAAATTAAAACAAACATAAACAAATGGAACCCAATGAAACTTAAAAGCTTTGCCCAGCAAAGGAAACCATAAACAAGGCAAAAAGACAACCCTCAGAATGGGAGAAAATATTTGCAAATGAAGAAACTGACAAAGGATTAATCTCCAAAATATACAAGCAGCTCATGCAGCCCAATATCAAAAAGACAAACAACCCAGTCCATAAACGGGCAGACCTAAGCAGACATTTCTCTGAAGAAGATATACAGATTGCCAACAAACACATGAAAGGATTCTCAACGTCACTAATCATTAGAGAAACGGAAATCAAAACTACAATGAGGTATCACCTCACACCAGTCAGAATGGCCATCATCAAAAAATCTACAAACAATAAATGCTGCAGTAGGTGTGGAGAAAAGGGAACCCTCTTGCACTGTTAGTGGGAATGTAAGTTGATACACCCACTATGGCGAACAGCATGGAGGTTCCTTAAAAACAGAAAATAGAACTACCATATGACCCAGCAATCCCACTACTGGGCATATACCCTGAGAAAACCATAATTCAAAAAGAGTCATGTACCACAATGTTAACTGTAGCACTATTTACAATAGCCAGGACATGGAAGCAACCTAAGTGTCCATCAACAGATGAATGGTAAAGAAGATGTGGCACATATATACAATGGAATTATTACTCAGCCATAAAAAGAAACGAAATTAAGTTATTTGTAGTGAGCTGGTTGTATCTAGAGACTGTCATACAGAGCGAAGTAAGTCAGGAAGAGAAAAACAAATACCGTATGCTAACACATATATATGGAATCTAAAAAACATGGTTCTGGAGAGCCTAGCGGCAGGACAGGAATAAAGATGCAGATGTAGAGAATGGACTTGAGGACACAGGGATGGGGAAGGGTAAGCTGGGACGAAGAGAGAGAGTGGCATGGACTTATATATACTACCAAATGTAAAATAGATAGCTAGTGGGAAGCAGCTGCATCGCACAGGGAGATCAGCTTGGTTCTTTGTGGCCACCTAGAGGGGTGGGATAGGGAGGGTGGGAGGGAGAGGAAAGAGAGAGCAGACATAGGGATATATGTATGTATATAGCTTATTCACTTTGTTATACAGCAGAAACTAACACAACATTGTAAAGCAACTATACTCCAATAAAGTTGTTAAAATTCTAAGTAAAGTTATTTAGCTATTTCCCACTTATTTATTTTAATTTTCTTAATAATGTTTTTGTATATAATTTTTTTGTTGTTTTTTAAAATAATTTTACTCATAATGATAGTATGCATTCATACTTCTACTGACTTTATATTGACAGTTTATCAGATTTCTGATCCATATGTTCTGAAGGTGAATATTCAGCCATTCAGGTATAAACAATCACTCTAAATTATATACTATGCACCTTGTTTATATTTTTTATTGATATAGTGCTTAGCTGAGAACTGAGGTCAGATTATCCTTAGAAATTATCAACATTGTATTTCTGACAACCTCCAACCATTTGATCTTATCTTTTCACAAACTTCAAAAATGTATTCATACCAGGAAAATGAAACTGAAATGAACTTTCAGTGGTGTAGCTCAGTGGAGAGGACCTTACCTCTGAAGGCCAATTTTTGTTCTGCCTCTCACCCTAGAATCCTGACAATGAGAAAGTCACATTATTTGATTTTCTTGTTTTGTAAAGGAACATTGTCTTGTAAAGCTTCTAAAAGTCTTTCTAACTATAAGACTTATGAGGACAGATGTTCTGTTTGTATTTTATCTGCAGTGCCCAGCATAGTGCCTGGCACATTGTAGGTGCTCAATAAATCTGTGTTGATTGGCTACATATCAGATTACATACATTTAAAGCATCAGATAGATGGCCTTAAAGCAAGGTAGTTTAAGTATTGACTAACCCAGTAGAAGAGGAAGCCAAAAGAGTTGTTAGAATCATTCTAAAATTTTGCATTAGCAATTCTGGAAATATATTGTTTATTATTGGTAACTTTATAAATCAGATGTGAATTCTGTGGCTTTCAGATCACAAATTATTTCATTAATTGTCTGTATTTTGTTATTCTTTTATACTATTTTTCAGTTTTCTACAAGAAAATTGCATTCTGACTAAATTTTTAAATTGAAATTGATATTTATATTATACAGAAGCAAAACAAACCAAAAAAGTTATTACCTTCCCCTCCCCTCCTCCAAAATCTCTCTACTCCAGCTTCATTTTTCTGAATAACAGCCTAAATTTTGCATTTTGACTTTCAAATGGAGAGCTGGCTTCAAGGATTTGTTTTAGCTGCTTAAAATCAATGATCCGCAATCACTTCACATTGGCTCAACTCAGCTCAGAAGTTCAATATTTGCATGACTTCTAAACTGATAATCACGACCAGAGGTATATATGCAACATTATGGAATTATTCAGACATTCAAAAATGTAAAGCACTTTGAAGAAGAAAGGCTGAAAACTCTTCTGGAAACATGAACCCCTTGAAGCACTTCAGTAATTTTCAATTGCTTTGCAATGTGCAAGCAAAGAAGCTCGATCACTTTCACACTGATGCACTTAAGCTCTCTGATAATTTTATACCCTAGCAGCCATTTTCTGAACACCATCATTTCCCCCACTGAAGTGGTTTTTAAAATATGTGAAGTGTTTCAATAATTTTAAGTTATCTTCTACCGCAAAAGCCCAAACCCTAAATAAAATTTAACAGCTAAATAAAATTTAAAGTAGTCCACTATTTTTTTAAAAAACCTATGTATTGGGCTTCCCTGGTGGCGCGGTGGTTAAGAATCTGCCTGCCAATGCAGGGGACACGGGTTCAAGCCCTGGCCCGGGAAGATCCCACATGCCACGGAGCAACTAAGCCCATGTGCCACAACTACTGAGCCTGTGCTCTAGAGCCCACAAGCTACAACTACTGAGCCTGTGTGCCACAGCTACTGAAGCCTGTGCACTTAGAGCCCGTGCTCCACAACAAGAGAAGCCACGACAATAAGAAGCCCGCGCACCACAACAAAGAGTAGCCCCGATCACTGCAACTAGAGAAAGGCCACGCACAGCAACGAAGACCCAACACAGCCAAAAATAAATAAATAAATTTATAAAAAAACAAAAAACTATGTATTGTGATTTCAGTTGTTTTGTAAATGACTTCAGTTTGTATTGGATAGACTACACTGCAATGCAATTCAAGGTACATGTAATAAAACCAATTGTATCAAAAGTCAATTAAAAATGCAAATGTTAGAAAATGAACCATCTTTCTGGTCTCAACTCTTGAATAAAATATGTGCACAAAACACATTTCAATGCTTTGATTTTTTAAATATCAACCAAAAATTGTTTACAAAAAAAATTAAATTCTGCAAACTAGTGTGTGAAATAGCAGAAAACAGTTCAATCATGCTCACTGGAAATTAAAATGACCATATTTTAATAATATAAAGAGATATAAATATAACGTGCATACCCTATGTAGAAAGTGGCAAATATGTGGTTAGGCATACTGATATTTTCCAAATTGAGGAAACTTTAGATCCTTTGGAACAATATCTAGAAGGAGTATTTTAAACCAAATAATTCGTAACTGCAGAAAACAATAAATTATTTGATATCTTAAGGTTTTTTTACTATTAATATTCCTTTGATGTATATTTAAAAATATCCATTTTCCCCTAATATTTACAAGTGATATTTCCTCCCAATCCCATAATACTTGGATTAAACTTGATACTTACTTATGTTTTAAGTACTTCCTAGAACATTGCTAAGATTATGACAACACAGTATGAGGAGAAGGGAACTGGGGTATTGAGGAGGAGAGGGAAAATATAAAGTCCATATAGACCCTTGAAGATGGCTGTTGTCTCCACAATGATAGGAATCAATAACAGTAAATAAAGAACAAGGAGATACATTTAGTTATCACCTAGTATAAAAGTTTACTTTACAAATATGGAGATCAAAACCCCAAAATTTAAATGAATTACCCAGGGACTCACATTTTCACGACAAGCAAACAAAAAACCAGATTTCTTCATTTGAGTCTCCCTTGTATATTCTATTCTGTAGTCAATAACTAATAACTTAGGATGCTACAGCATGAAACGAATGGACTCTTCCTTTGCTGACAATATGAATTAAATGGAAAATCATGAAATTTTGGTGCTAGAAGAAACATTGCACTCCATCCAGTGTGCTTCAACCTTTCCATTTTATAGAGGAGACCGTGAGTCTTGCAGAGCTGAAGTGACTTGTAAGGCAGAGTCTTGACCATAAGCAGGGTCTCTGACCTTTTTTTTTTTTTTTTTTGATGACTGGCATTATAGATGCACCTTGTATCAGTCTGTCCTCTTAGCAGAGTTTCTTTGTTGTATGTCACTGTGAATGAGAAGAGAAAAAACATTCACAGGCACTTGGATGAGAAGCTTTTTTTGGTAAAGAATGTATTTAGGGGGTACTGTGTACTTTAAAGTATTTAACCAACTACAGTTTATTACAAAAGGATGAAATGTAAAGACATTGCAAAATATCATTTTGAGATATACAGAATTATGATACAAATTTTAAAATTAATGGAATTTGGGGAATAATATTAATAATATATCTGGGTTTGATACCAGAAGGGATTTGGTGATTGGAAATTTGAAGAAATAAAAATATTGTTTAAAACTGTTTAACAGGTACTGATTAAATTAACATTGTAATTATACTGTCATTGTGACTTCCAGTACCTCACATTTGAGGTACTGGTGACTTCCAGTACCTCTCTAATTTTATTTTTAGCCTTCCAAGGAAAGCTGCTTGCAGAGTCAAATTATGATCATGATAAAATATGAATAAAGGTGAGAATTACAACATTCATTTTTCCACATGATTGACTAAAAGGTGAATTAGGATACTACTGCTTCCTACAGCTGTTATCCTTTACAAATCAGTTTTTGTAAGCAAAGCCCACTGGATCATTACCTATATAAGAGGTCATTTTAATTATTGAGAATTTTACTCTCAAGCCTCCAAAACCCTACTATCTAAAATTTTATTACATAAAAGCAATATGTACTTCTCTTTTGGGTACAGTAAAAGGCAAAACAGAGTAAGTGGTACAGATCATAACAGGTTGGCAGCACATGAACATCTGTGCTTATAAAGAAGGCTTAAGAGACTATTATGATGATGACGTATGGGAGAAAGTCAACCTCCCAGTCTCACCGGGCACAGATATCAGGCAACTTTTGGGCACCCTAAGCAATGTATTCTATAACAGAAGCAATATGTACTAAATAAATATAAGGAAGTCTAGACAAAGCTGTCTACTCTTGCCACATCCAGATTGCCTGTAACTCTCTTAGAGTCAGCCTGTGAGTCATTCTTCTAGGGAAGAGTTCCCATTAATGCAACTGGTCCAGTCCAGAAGCGGAAATAGAGCCTACAGTCTCAGATATATGCTATTGTAGTCCCCAGTGATCTTTGGATACACATTCTGGGAGACACTCAAGAGTTTTATTGTACCCCGAATAGATTACACAGTTTGCCTTTAAAAAAATTTTTCCTTTCTATTATTTTCTTGACTGGGAAAATAACTTTATTTTGTTTGTGGCAGTGGATGAAGGTTCAGTCTCAGAACTTCTGGGACTGATTCTTGGCGCTAACAGCCTTAGTGATCTTGAGCGCATTGAAGTGCACCATCTTGCTCAGGGGCTGGCACAAGCCCACTGTGACAATGTCATCAATCTGGACATCCTTGAAGCTGGGGGAAAGGTCACAGATGTGTTCTTGTGACGCTTCTCGAAGCAGTTCTACTTTCGGACGTAGTGGAGGCAGTCTTGGTGGATGACATTGGTCTGCTGCATCTTCATCTTGGTCACCACACCAGACATGATCCACCCTTAGACGGAGACATTACCAGTAAAAGGGCGCTTCTTGTCAATGTATTTGGATAGAAGGGATGACCAGGTAGGTAGATTGAAGATGACTAAATGGTTAGGTAGATAATAGGTACAGTTATATACAAATGAATTTAAAAATTAAATTTTACCTGAATTTACCTGAGAAAAATAAATTTAACTAACACTAAATTCCTCTTCCTCCCTGAAATTCAAATAGGAATTCTTATCATTGTTAAATACTCTAGAGATTATTTTCAAATGTCTCTTATTTCCTTTAAGTTTAAGATAAAATGGTTATGAAAACTATTAAGTTTAGAGTCATTATTTTTAAAGTTAAATGTTTTAATTTTAGGTCCTACTGACCACCTGCTATGAAAGATGAGATGTGAGGAGGTTAGCACAATTATTTGACAATCTATTAGTCCTCCTTCCACCTTTTCCTTTATCTCAACTCATTTAATCCATCCAATTTATAACATTTTCAATTTCTTCTGAAGTTGGTTTTGCCTTGGTCTATTTAAAGATCCTTTCAAAAAAAGTTTTCTTCTGCTGTATTTATAAATATTTTTCAATTTTCTCTAATCTCCCAAACATCTAATTATGTCTATCTATATTTAACTTTTCCATCTCTTTTATATACATATATTTTCTAAAGTTATTTAAAATTTTCTATTTGTTTCATTTTGAGTAATTATCTCAGTTCTTTTCTTGATGTTTCTTTTATGTTTTCAGGATTGTCCATAGTTTTTTTTTTTCACTTAACATATAACTTTCATCTTTGCAGTATTTTAATTTTTCTTCAATTCTTTTGCTAAGCTCTATAAAATATCTTTTCAACTTACTTGTTGTCTTATGACATCGTCTTTCAATCCATGTATCCTGTTTGTTTGTTTTTCTTTTTTAAAGGGAGATCATTATTTACACCTTTTTTTTTTTAGTTTTATTTATTTTTTAGCTGGGCTGTGCAGTTTATGGGATCTCAGTTCCCTGACCAGGGACTGAACCCAGGCCAAAGCAGTAAAAGTGCCAAATCCTAACCACTAGACCACCAGGGAACTCTCAACATCACTTCTTTAAAACAATGAATAACTTTTGTTTTCAGAACTCTTGACCCATTTCCTTGGGTTATTCTTCTTGTGTTCAACTTATCTTCCTTCTCTGCTTTAAGCTTGTGTTTCTTTGATTTTACATTCTATTTATAAGTATATTACTGCTATGTTAATAATTCTTATTGTGGTAAACAGAATGGTCACCAATAAATGACCATCCCCTATGCTCTGAAACCTGTAAATGTGTTACATTACATGGTAAAAGGAACTTTGCAGATGTAAGGTTACTGACATTAAAATAGGGATGTTATTATGAATTATGCATGTGAACCCAATGTAACCATATAAGTCCTTAAAAGCAGAGAACTTTCTTCAGCTGAGTCGGAGAGATGCAGCAGAAGTCTGAGAGATTTGAAATGTGAGAGGATCTCCATCTGCTGTTGCTACAGTGGGGCAGATGGAAAGCATGAGAAAGAATACAGGCAACTTCCAGAAGTAAAGACAAGACCCTGGCTTACAGCTGGCAAGGAAACAAGGATGACAGTCCTACAAATGCAAGGAACTGAATTCAGCCAAAAACCTAAATTAACTTGGAAGTAGATTTGTCCAATTATATACATTACAGAATGTATCTCTGCCAACATCTTGATTTCAACCTTGTGAGACCCTATTCAGAGAGCTTACCAAACACACCCAGAATTCTGACCTATAGAAATTATGAGATAATTTTTTGTTGTTGTTCTAGCAATACTTGGCTTCTAAGTTTATGGTCATTTATTATGACAGCAATGGAAAGCTAATATACTTATATATAGTTTTTCCGAAGAAGAGTACTGAGATGAACAGCTTACAGCTTCTAGCCATTTCGTTTTTCTTGAACTTTCATTACACTTGCAATTTCATTTTACCCTGACAGATGTACCTCCCCTCCATTCTGTCACGTAAGTGTTTATGATAGCAAAGACTCTCCATCTTGCCATGGATCACTACCTTCCTATTTCCTCATTTTTAGCCAAAAGAGTAGGTTGTAGACAGAAATAATATAAGGTTAACTTGTTTCCAATATTATCTTTATCTTCCTTTACTTTCTTCAAAGTTAAACTGGTTCTCTACAGGGATATTTGCTTTTTCTGAAATGCCAGACCTCTAGACACTATCTTCTCTTAAGAGCTCCTTGAGAAAGCCTTTCAAATTCAGAGAAATCTATAAACTGCAGGAATTCTAAGAAGGCTATAGCCTTCTACAGCAACCAAGACCAGACTTCACAGATGCCTTCCTAATTACACCTTCTGGCATTTTCTTGTTTTATTGTGATATAGGTTTTCTTTTGTCTAATATTTACTCTTTTTTCCTTCCCTTTTTAGGAGTAGTGATGAAAGGTAAAAGTACCTTCACTTTATAAACTTTAACCAGAGAACGTATGCATTTTCATTTAGTGGTTCAATATGGGAAATGAAAAAGAGAAGCCCTAGTGCAAGAAGGAAGAATAAGGTGGAGAAAACAATATGAAAAATAGGAAGTACAAATCAAAAGGAATCAAAATTTAGTTTAATTTCTCTTATATTTTAGACAGAAATTTTCCCAAATTGAGAGATTTTCTTCCAGAGGTTAGCTCCAATAAAAATGATTATGACACACATACACAAATGTAAAAATAGTGAAAAATGCTACCAGAATCTGAGAAAAAGCATGAGCTAAACAACCTTTTTGCTTGAAGAGAATAGAATTCTAATATTACTGCCAGACAATTTTTTTTAAGTTTTAATAAAATTGAATAAAACTTGATCACCTTCTAAGTATCAGGATACTATTTTCTGGTTTGAGGTATGTCAAGGAACAAAACACAGTGTCTGCTCCATGAGGGTAATGGTTCAGAGCTGTGAGGGAGAAAACAAACAGATAAACAAATGCATGTCAATTGATGATAAAGAAGAGAGGGAGAGATCCTATTTCATAGAATGTGTTCAGAGAAGTCCTATCTAACAAGGTTGCATTTAACAGACCTAAAGGAAGGAATAATACCAAGCAGGCAGAAGAATAAATGAAAGTCCTGAGATGATAGTGTCCTTCATGTGTTTAAGGACACGAAGAGTTCTATGTGGTTGAAGCATTGGGGAGTGACAGGCAAACACATGCTGGAGATGAACCCAGAAATGTAGTGAATAGCCATATCATTAGATCCTTGTAGACAATTGTCAGGACTTTGTGTTTTACACTAGTGTGAGATGGGAAGCCATTGGAGGGTTTTAGGAAAAGGAATGCTGTGATTTGATTTCTGTTTTCAGGATCCTTTTGGCTCCTCTGTGGAGAGCAGACAGGAAGCGGGCAGAGGCAGAAGCAGGAAACTGATTGAAGATTGTCAGCCCAGGTAGGAGGAGATGGTGGCTTGTATTTGGGTTGTCACAGTGGTAAATGAGGCAGATTCTGGATATATCTTCAAGGTAAAACCAACACGATTAGGGTTGTGGTATGTAAGGAAAAGAAAGAAATCACAAATTATTCCAAGATATTTGATGGCCATGTGGAGATGTCAAATCTTTCTATTCCCTAAAGGATGATGTGCATACTCTTTTGTATGACATTTAAGACTGCTCTGAATGTCACACTCCTAGGTCCTTTTCATCTTTATCACATATAAGAGCTTTATTATGCTCTGCAGAGTGCTTGATGAGAGGTGATCTGTAAAGGCTGAATGAATGAAGAATTAATTTAATAACTATTGACTGTGCTAGAGAAATATTTTGTATTATATAATATATATATATAAATATTTTGTATTATATACTATACATTGAGAGATTTTCTTATTATAGCAGTATGAAATTTTATAGCATTTGAGACAATTCATACACATGCATCACACAAAAAAGAAAATGTTGTGTGATGTGGCATAATTCAAATCCTGCCCAAAGCATGCCACACAGAAATAATGATGACAATATTCAATCCAGTAATACAAAATCAATAGATGTCATTGAATTGCCATCTGAAGGAAATTTAGAATGCCATTTTGTTGACTATTAATTAAATTGACATGTTAAATTAAAACTAAAAATTTTTATTTTGCTGAAAGAATTATTAATAATCCTCTTTTCTTGTAAAACACTGATTGAAGTTAAGATAATGGAGACATTAGCAAATAATCCCATCAGATATATTTTTAACAATGGGGTTTGACTTTTCTTTAAAAAAAATATGATTGTATAAATTCCATAAGTAAAGCATTTGCAAATTGTCTTTTAACTCTTATTGATCATAACTTTGGCATTCAAAGTCTAATTATACTAAAAACTGCACATGTCTCTTGTGTACTGGAAAATCATTATCCAAAATTAATCAGTTCTTCAAACATACCATTCCTAATTATCATGTTGTTATTGAGATAGTATGCAATTTAAAATATATATGAGATAGTATGCATTTCAAATACTTTATTTGTATAAATCACTGTATTAATATGAAGGTAAATGCATTATATATATATATATATATATATATAATTTTTTTTTTTTTTTTTCTGTACGCGGGCCTCTCGCTGTTGTGGCCTCTCCCGTTGCGGAGCACAGGCACTGGACGCGCAGGCTCAGTTGCCATGGCTCACGGGCCCACCCGCTCCGTGGCATGTGGGATCTTCTCGGACCGGGGCATGAACCCACGTCCCCTGCATCGGCAGGCGAACTCTCAACCACTGCGCCACCAGGGAAGCCCCATAATATATATTTTTAGCTCTTGTACCACAACTATAAAAGACAAGCCAAACACCACTCACTGTTTCTGACTAAACATTACATTTCAATAATTAATAATAATTTTAAAAAGATAATAGCAGCTAACATTCTTGAATATTTAGTATGTGCCAGTAACTATTTTAAGTATTACATTTTTTTAAAAAATACTTATGTAGCACTTACTAGGTTCAAGCTCTATTGCAAGCCCTTTGCAATTATTACCTCATTTCATCCTTGCAATCTTATGAAACGGAACTATTATCATAACCTCTATAGAAATGAAGGGAAATAAGTACAAGAGACCAGAACTGTCTGTAATCCCACTGTACATCAACACATATTACATCAGTATTGTAATGTGGTAGCAGAATTCTAAGATGATCCCCGAGATTCCTGCCCTTAGCTATGGGCAGGACTTGTGAATGTGGTGGGATTTCACTGCCATGATTCGGTTATGTTATGATGCTAAAGGTGAAGGAATTTCAGGGATGTAGTTAAGATCTCTAATCCAGTTGCCTTTAAGTTCGTCAGAAAGGAGATTTTCCTGAGTGAGCCTGACCTAATCACGTGAGCCTTTTAAAACAGAGTTCAACCCTTGCCTTAGTGAAGATTTCAAGTAACTGAGATGCTCACCTCTTGGCTTTGAACAAGCAAACTGCTGTGTTGTAGAGAAGAACATGTGGCAAGAAAATGTGGGTGGCCTCTAGGGGCCAACAACCCTTGTCCTACAGTTGCTAAGAACTGCATTCTACCAACAACAGTAACTTGAAAGAGGACCCCCAAGCCTCAAATGAGAACTGCAGTCTTGGCTAAACACCTAGATTTCAGCCCAATTAGACCCGGAATGGAGAAGTTAGCCAAACCATCTGTGGTCTCTGCACCCATGGAAACTGGGATAATAAACGTATGTTGTTTTGAGCCACAAATTTATTATTAATCAAAGGAAAACTAATATATGTAGTGAACCCAGGTCTTGGATTTGCCTAGTTATTAACTTATCATCCTTATGTGCATACTGGTTTGTTTCTTCCACACAATATTTTTACCAGTGACAGTGAAGTGTAGGTTTGCCTAAATATCTCAGTGACAGAACTGGCTGCACCAAGATACTGCTCTAAAATATGTTTATACTATTTAGATCATTCAAGAAACTAAATGAATCCAGCAGTGTTCCTTAACTTTTATGACTTTATAAAGAATACAACATACTAACTTGAGAATAGCTAAATATAGAGAATGGAATAGACTACGTAGAGTTTACAGATCACTTAAGCCAAATTCCAAATATAATAAACTACAAATAATATGCAACAGATCTCTTTTTTCCACAACACCATCTTGGCTCACAGGGAAGTTGATGAGTCTGCTCAGTCTCTCATACAATGTCTTTTTTTTTTTTTGGCTGCGTTGGGTCTTCGTTGCTGCGCACAGGCTTTCTCTAGTTGAAGCGAGCAGGGTGTACTCTTTGTTGTGGTGTATGAGCTTCTCATTGTGGTGGCTTCTCTTGTTGTGGAGCACGGGCTCTAGGCACACAGGCTTCAGTAGTTGCAGCACGCAGGCTCAGTAGTTGTGGTGCACAGGCTTTGTTGCTTCGTGGCATGTGGGATCTTCCCGGACCAGGGCTTGAACCTGTGTCCCCTGCACTGGCAGGCAGATTCTTAACCACAGTGCTACTAGGGAAGTCCCTCATACAAGGTCTTTCCAGCTCTTTTTTACCATTTATTATTCATTTTTATTAATTTTATTCTGTGCCTTACATTATTCTTATTCTATAATATCTGCTGATACCAGAGTTTTTAAACACTAAGCACAAAATTATGTTTTTACTTTTTATTTAATTTTTAGTCTCTCTGTCTACACTAGCACAAAATCCACACTGAGTACAAGAGTCCATGACAACATTTCTCTAGTTCCCTGTTTATTCCAACTACCTATGTGCAGGCCCATGTAACCTGAAGCACAAGAACTTTGTTCTCCTTTACTGTTTTCTCTCGGAAATGTTAGAGCAAAATACCAAAGAATGTGTTGACTTGGTCCACTGCTTTTCATTCTGCTTTGTTTCACCTTTCATTTTGTTGTATACGCAGGAGGGACTTTTGTTTAGTACCTGAAACATTTTTATGCATTTTCATATATTTTCAATATATTAAGGATTTAACCTCATTTCTACTTGCAGTCATCAAAAGTCTTACCATTAATGTTATCCACCAATCCTATTTCTTACCAAATGGACCTCTCGGCTAAACCTAGAAAGGAAAAGTTTCTGTACTGGTGTGGGACCTTTGAATCCATCTAGTAATTAGCTATGCTTTGACTGGCATAGCTCTGCTACTATTATCTTCAAATATCATTTAACTAAATATTTTATTATTATCAGGTTGTATATGTGTGTGTCTGCTTTGCCCAAACAGATTGCTGGGCATTTAACAGTTCATCAGTGAGAATTCCTTTTCTTTGAAACAAGGTGAAGATGTGTAACCATTTCTCTCTTCTTCCCTCCATATTTACACGTTTCATAATAATTACTGCTACACTAGAGAGACATTTAAAGTTTAATGCCTAATTGCAAGTACTGATGGTTGATTCGTGTTTATGTCTAGGAGTCTGTGTAAGGACACTCCATACTTTTCTATGTCCCTGATTCTTCACATGAGAATTTAAAGAGCTTTCTTCCCCTATTTTGACCTCTAACGCAGTGAGACTATAAAGATAAGAGCTATGTTTTCCTTCAAGATCTCTGAAGAGAAAAACACTCCACGGGGTCCTTTATGATACCCTCCAGCATCTTTCAGTTGTTACAGGCAGGGACTAGGCTGAGCACAAAGCAAGGCTGAATCAAGAGTTCCTTGGCAGCCTGGGTCTTTTTTAAGACAGGAAGGGGAAGATGCTAGCAAGACGGTCTATTCTCATCTAAGACTTCTGCTTCTATCCTGAGAATACCATAATACTAGTGCTAAAAGCCAAGAAATCCCAGAAATCAAAGGTGATAAAAATGTCTGTTCTATTAAGTGAATGGGACAAAATTCTGAGCACACTGAGATTATTTTCTGTGCTCAACTTAATGTGACTAATTACTAAAGAGTCTGTGTTAATGAAATAGAAAACTCATTAATCCCATTAGGTATAAAAATGGGAAATTTGGTACTTTAGGAATGTGTTTCCTGAACATAGTTTACCTCCCTTACAAAGATAATGCAGTAATTTATACTATCAACACACATCAAATGGCTATATTAATTCACTGTCACCCTTTAATATAAAGTCATAATATCATAGTAAGTATTACACAAAAATTTATAAAATATTATGATAAGCCTATTAATGACTTCACCACGACTTAAAAAAAAGCTGAACTCCTTGCATTATTAAATAAAACACACTATATTGCCAGTTTGAAGTCTTTATAGTTAATTGAATAGAAACATTTAAGGATTTAACATAATTAAAGGAATACTTAGTAATCGACTCTGACCATCATCATAGCTCACACTGTTTACTACCTCTGAATTCTGACTAACCATTTTATATTCATTTCTTAATGTCATCTTTACAAAGATCATACGACAATGACTACCATCAATACCATTTTACATATGAAGAAACTGAGGCTGGGAAATTAGTAGATTAACTAAGGCCACACACTTCAAAATTAGGGGTGGGGCAAGGTCTGAACTCCTAAGTCCCCACGTGCTTACCCACCATATTGCAGTCATAAGGATAGATTTTTATGTAGGCAAGAGAATTATAAACATCTGTATTTTACATGGCATCCAAAGAAAATTATTCCTTAATTTAATATTTGGATTGAATTTTTAATATTTTATAACCATTTGCAATAAAAACAGTGCAATTTGTATTGTCTACAAAGATAATTAAGAATAACGCTCTATATTAAAACTTACATTATAAGTCTAGGTGCTAGATCACCTAATTAAAAGACTCCAAGGGCCCATATAAAAACACAATAATTATCTAAAATATCAGTCAATTAGGAAATATTGGGAAATTTTTTGGAAGGAGGCAGTTGCATCTATTATTTATGAGTTTTATGTTTGCAGAATAGAACCACTATCTAAATAATATTCATATTTATTTTGTCAAATGAATTACTATAATTAAATTTGTCATCTTTGACCATATTTTTCTAACTTCATTTTGTTGAATTGCCATAGTGGGAAACAAATTGTAGCAGTTAACATATGATGGTCCATTTTGCGTATTTTTCTTATATGGTAATGAAAATGAAATTGAGAAGTCTGCTATACTCACCGTCATACGTTTAAATGATACAGCAATAACCTCAATATGTAGGTCCCTTCCCAGAATTGTGGTTTTGGATACAGAGAATAGTGAGAAGAAACACTTCCATGGCTAACATGAAAAAAAGAAAGTATTTTAACAGATTTAAGTTTCTGTTAATTTTCATGATCATTGCTACATGTTTAATCCCAGAAATGTACAATTCTCATTTAAATATCACTTCCCATCAATCACTAGTGCTTTCCTTCCTGGGTCATTGAAAACATAATAATTCATTGTGTCATTTGAAGGTGTGCTATCCTACTTTCCCTAGTTAATTTCAAGAGAAGGATCAGATGTTCCATTGCTTTTTGTAATTGATTTGACGATAGATCTTTACTAGAGCCCCATGACATGATCTGAGGGCATTACAGGCAGCAAAGGCTCAAGGTCATTACTGAAATGAAAATTCCACAAATCAATTAGTTCTCTTAACACAATTTTCTGTTTCTGTTGATTGTTGACTGTTCTAAGTCAATCAAGACAGAACTGGATAATTTAGAATTTCAAGTATGGAAAATATTATTTTAAAAAATCACTTCAGAGCTAGATACCTTATCTTTATAGTCCATACATAATATATGCTATTTTAGCCCATATTTCAGATTCTGTTGATTTCCTTACCCACTTTCAAAGAAAGTAAACAAATGTTTGGAATAATATTTCTTATATTTTATAATAATCTTCACTCTTTTCATTTTAAATAGTCCTAATATAGTAAGGTTCCTATATTTTGAACATATTTCCCTGCGTGAATTAATTTCACTTCATAATCTTATAAACAATATTAGGGAAAACTAGTGAAATAATCAGATATTTTATCAGCCACAAACAAAATCAGTCTATATACTTAAAAAAACTGTAAGAAGTTACTAGCAATGATAAATTTAAATGCTATTTGTCTTGTTGGTTTAGTAAAAGGACTGACATGTAGAGAAATTAGCAAATGCATTTATTTATTCTGGAAATGATAGAACTAGAGAGGATTCCAGGGATAAATTGGTCTAGTTCTTGATTTTCAAGCAGATAATCCAAAGCATATATAGAAGATAGATAGATGATAGACAGATACACTCAATAAAATAAATTTATATTACTTTTTATAGCTCTTCTCTCCAGTATTGACCTTGTCATGGGTGATCTTTCTTATATTCATCCAAAACTTCTCTGTCAATTTTTTTAAAAATAAAACATGCAGAATAATGGCATACTTTTGATAGAGCCTCTTTATTTGCTGAAGATAAACCAATTTTTATTCTTCCATCTTACGGACAGAACCATCTTAATTACCTTCTCTTGTCTTCATGAGATACATTTTCCATCTCTTAAAATATTATTTTTATGCCTTTGTTTGTAATCTTTCCTAATTTTCCCAGTGTTCTTTTGAAAGACAAACATCTAACCATCATTGCTCTTTTTTCATTTGTGGTTACTGCTTTCTGTTTAAGACCTTATTGACAAAAATGTTATACAAGTTTATGGAACCAGTGTTCTTGGTATTATGTCTTTCACAGCAATGATAATAATATCATCTATTTTATACCATTTTAATCTTCAATTTTTAATCTCATCATAATTTTCATTATTTCATAATCATGACAGCCTTAGAAGTTATTGTGGGAAACTATTAATCTGTTTTACACCTGAAGAAATGGATGTTAAGTGAAGTTTAACCATATCAAAGCTAATGATACATATCTGACTATAATTATAGTTTTTGGAATTTTTCCTTAGAAGGTTTTGTTAAATTGATCATATATCTGCATATTAAAGTAAACACATAATTGAGAAGATGACCCTTTAATCACTGGAATATTTCAAATTTATATGCACTCAGAGTCCTTAATTCTCAGAATCAGAAATATTAATGTTTAGTGTAAGCTTAAATATTCACGTTGCTGTTATCAGCAATAGTTAGCCTCCATTGTCTATTTCTGTAAATTCTTGTACTATTAGTATCTATTTGCTTTATTTCACTATATATCTGTAAACATAAAATCCAGGTCTTTTTTGCTCTTTCTTCACATAAATATGTATATATACACAGAACTTACATAACATATATGTATATATGAACAAATACATGTATAAACACGTGTACCCTTATACAAAAATATATAAGCATGTACATATACACTTATATGTGTATCCAGGTAAAGACACAGAACCCTGTCTGAGATTTCCACTAGGAGAAGAGATGAAAATGTTAGTGTTCGCTAAGGCTTTAAATGATTTTAGTAGAGCTTAATTTGTACCTGGCTTAATAAAACCCAATACGTTACAAATATTAGTTCATTTTTTCCACAGTCGCTCTATGAGAGAGACAGTCTTATCCACACTTTGGATATCAGAAAACTGAGGCTCTCAGACAAAAAGCAAAATCATTCCAGAAATCACGACCACTAGTACAGAAACTCAATTGATTCCAAAAGTAACTAGCTCTAAGACAAATGGTCTTAACAAATAGCTGCTTTGTTTGTTATTCATATGTCCATATGTACCTGATTATTTTTCCAGAATGAAACACATTGATCATTTTTGTGTGAAAAGACTACTGTACACTCATTTGCAGTTACAAAACTCCAAGAATTTTCATCTGTAATAATGGTTTTGCAAACAACCATATGTTTTAGTTTCCAGACACTTCCTCAAGGATAAGAATTAGTTATTTTAATATATAAAAGCAAAGGTCAAGATACATTAATGACTGGAATAGTTTTTATTGCACTAACAAGGTCAGATAATATTTTCAATGGCACTGTCTTTCTTATGAACAAATATTTCTCAAGGTTTTAGCACCACACAGGATAGATTTTTAATAAAACATTGATCTTTGGCTGATACTTTTAATAGCATATTTCAAATCCTCTCTTTTCTCTCTATTTTTCCACATTCATAGCCTTAATTCAAGACCTCTCTCATTTTGATTCTTTATTTCAGAAATCCTTGATTCTAATACATTTGTACACCAAGCCACTTCCAGTGCTTCTACTGGCAGGAGTTAGAAGCGATTTTGACAATATACGTTTACACTTTTCCTCATTTCATGCTTCAGGTTGGAAATGCTCTCCTTGTCCAGTTGAACAAATAACTTTGATAGCACCAATCAATGATTGCCACTCTCCCCCATGCCACACAGTGCTTCTTGTGGTATCACATTAAATGTCTGAGAGGCTCTTCTTTCCAATATTTCAAATACTTCTTTTTTCTCATGCAATATTCACCTCCATACTCTTCAATTGTAGGACTTTACATCTGGCATGCTCTCTTTTCTGGTGCTAGTTCTCCTTATCTACAGTGCAGTAGTTCAATCTTTTCCCTTTAATTTCTGTAAATAATATATATATATTATATAAAATAATATTAATACATATATAATGCATGTATGTATTATATATAATAAATATAAAACTGTATATATAACACATATGTATGCATATTATATATACTTAGATAACTAAAACAAATATATTTTAAATCAATAGGAGAACAAAGCGTATGTGTTTCCCATAACATTTGTCTTAGGTATTAAACTTCATGGATAGGATAAAGTAATGTTAACAACCAAATTGGTTAAAACACAAAATCTCAGTTGTTTAATAAAATAGACTTTTTTTTTTCTTCCTAATATAAGAGAGAGTCCAATGCTGGTCTTGCCAAAGAGGTGGCAATCACTTAAAACTCTTTTTTATCTGGTGTTTCTACCTGTAACAAGTTACTTCAAAAGTCATCAGTGTTCTCCATTCCAGTTTACCAGAATGGCCAAAGAGTCTAGAAGATCCAGCATGAGAAATTGTTCTAAAGAAGCAGGGAAGTGGCACCCATCACTTCTTGCTTTCTATTGGTTAGAAATCAGTCACACTGACAACTAATCACAAGAGAAGCTGGAAAATGTATTTTATTTATGTAGTTTAACTTCTTCTCCAGGAAGAGAGAGACAGAATTGGTAAATAGCTAGTCAGTTCCTGCCAGAGAAAGTCTAATGACTTAACTTGCCCTGTATAGAACCTATATCTATATCTTTAACTGCTAGATAGAAAACTCTTCAGAATAAGAGAACAGGAGAAGTTCTCTGAAGTTCTGAATAAGGTGTTAGAAGTTTGCTGAGAAGATAGGAAATACAAAGCACAGTGAAACATCCTAGTGCAACTTTATATTGTAGCTTGATAAATGCCATTCGAGTCCTTTTATAGGAACCCCCTTCCCTTTTCAATTTAACCTCAGTTGCGTCAGTTGTGAATTGCCATAATAATGAATTACCAGTCTGAAAGCAGAGGACTGGACGAAATGATCACTGTGTACATTTCTAATCTTAAAGCCTACACTTAACTGGAATAAAGATTAAATCTATGAGGCAAAAGAAATCTACCTCCATATTTCAGGAGAGTATACTTCGGAAAAAAATTGTTCTTCAAGTTCTTTTTTCCCTCTAACATTAATGTCAGTTATTGAGATTTTTTTTTCTACTAAGAAAGTAAAAATTATTTTCAATCCTATCTAAAGGTTTCCATAAATATACAATATATTTATTGTAAAAATACTGTGTTTAAAACATTGCCTCTAGACTTAAGTGAGGAGAGGAAAATACATTTCCACAGCAAATACAGAATGGGTGTTTTCAGTTTTAATAGTGATTAAAAGTGGACATGAATTCCAGGTGCCAAATGTGTAGTGGTACACTGGCTTGGGCCAGGATGACTCAATGAGAGGAGGAGAAAGGGAAGAAAGTGTGGAAACTAGCACATAAAGAACTTTTCTCATGTAACAAATGCTTTACATTGTACATTTTATAAACACAGAAACAGGTTTGAAGCCATCAAAATATTTGTGCAAGGACACAGAGCTAAAAAGTAGTTCACCCTGAATTTGAAATGATGTCTGATTCCTAAGCCCATATTTTTTCTATTTAACAGAATGTGAGGATATTAGCATCTTACTTACCATCCTGTCTTAGTAAAATATTTCTGTTCTTTTTATTATAACCTATATATTTTGTAGGCATACTCTTTATCCCCTTCTGGTATCATACTTTTTACATCCCAAACGTCTAGCAGAGTATTATGTAGAGATTATGATCACAAATTCTTTTTTTTTAAGATTAATTACATGATCTGTCATGGAAAAAGATAAAAGAACTAAATCGTCATTCATATAATTTCCTATTAGAGATATGTCACTTTGCTCCTAACCCATAATAACCTTTATTTGGAGTTCCTCTTGTATGTACAGATCAAACTGAACAAGCTAAACACAATAAATGCATAAATCAGAGCATAAGAACTTAGACTAAATCTTAGAAATATATTCTCTTCAACAGAGGAAATAATGTCTAGTTTTTAAACATCAGTCAACATTGGGACCTTTGTTAGCTCTTAAGGTAACGCAATTCCAGACATTTTAACGTTTTAAAATATGCTGTAATGGCATTTTTCCAACTTAAATGTATTGTTTTTAAATAGAAGCCATTTCCCTCCATTATCAATATACATTATAAACTGTTGAGTACAAACTAAAATATGGCATTTGTAATTTTAAGTGAAACTATCTTTGCATAATTATTTGGTTGGCCATACAACGTGCGGAATACAAGTCTTTCCAAATACATAAATATTCATGATCTCTTTATTCTACTTAAAATGTAATCTGAATGCATGTTGCTGTTCTTTGTGTTGTTCTTTAAAAATACGTGTGTTTTGATATATGTATTTGAATTTTAAAAAGACAAAAGAAAATCGTATTCTAAAATAAGTAACTATTCTGAATATTGGGGGGTTTTTTGTATATGCTGTACAGAAAACTATAATGGCCAGACCTGACGGTACTATTACATCTCATGATATATTCCATATTGAAATCATTTTCCAAGCTTCTACTATACAAATTTTAATGGAACTATCTAAAAGAGTAAGAGTTTGGAAAATGCAAAAGTAAATTATGAGGGATTATGTAAATATAATTAAAATCAACCTCCAAGATACGAACTAATAAACATTCTTAAATTTGGAAGTAATATTAGAAGTCATCTAGTCCTACCATCTGTCCCGTGCATCAATTCTCCCAATGGCATAGGGCCAGTAATCCCAGATCCCAGCTCCAGTGATGGGATGAGAAACAGTAATCCCAGGCTTAAGCAATTTCTAGCTACTGGAAAAGCACTGGTTTATGAGGATTGTTGGGTTTTTTTGTTTATTTGTTTTTTTCTTTTTGGTTTTGTTTTTCATGCTCTAAGTTTCAGAACATTACTCCTTCAACTGAACCAACCTCTTTCTTATTGGAATTTTCATTTATAGGTTAGAAGTATTTGACCTTTAGCCCCACCAAAAATACTGAAGATTTCTTTTGCATAATAAAGCCTCCAATGTGATGTAGTCTCATCATCTATATTTTTTCTTTAAGTCTTTAAAAAAAATCTATTTTTATATGAATGTGAAATATTGATAGCTTTCAAATTCTTATTATTATATAAACTCCTTTTGAGGAAAACAATTTCATCAATGCCCACACATTAGCAGCAGTTCTCAGATAGAACACTCTATTTCAACTAAGAGTCCTAAAAGCAAGTAAGAAATATTAATTTACCTTGTTTTAGACCATGCACTGCTGTTATGCCTGCTTAAGCTCATTCAGTTTTTTGTCAGCTATATTATACAAACAAATACTGGAGCTTCTATTCAAGTAAATTTCACTAGACATTTTTAGTTCTTGGTCATTTAAGCAGATCTGCTCATCTTGGCTAGGCTTTCTTACATATGTTATAGATAGCTGTGTTTAGGCTGGTCTAGGCTGTCCTTAACTGAAACAGTTAAGCTCTGTTCCATGCGATCACTCATCCTCCAGTAGTTTATCTCAGACTTGCTCTCACAACTGCAGCAAAGATCATAAGAAGAAAACAGGATACTTCAAAATGACAAAACATTTCATCTGCCTCATTCTATTGATTAAATTGAGTCACAATGCAGATCAGACTCAGAGTGGAAAATAAACTCTTAATGGAAGGCTAGTCAGTCAGTGCAAAGGGTGTGAAAATAGGAAGGAGATTAATTGGGGCAATTTTTACAAACAATCTACAGTACCCATTATGTTAGGGTTTTTTTTTGCTGTGTACCAAATTGCTGTAAATTGAGTGGCTTAAAACATCATCCATTTATTATCTCAGTTTCTGTTGGTCAGAAGGCTGGGCACATCTTACCTAGGTTCTGTGTTCAGAGTCTCACACATCTAAAATCAAGGTGTTGGATGGGATGCATTCTCAACTGAAGAATTGATTAGGGAAGGATGTGCATACAAACTCCTTTGCATTGTAGACATAATTCATTTTCTTGTGACCATATAATTTATAGCAGCTTGTTTTTTCAAGGATATCAGGTGAGAGAGTCTCTGATACTTTGAATCTTTGACTTCAGGGATGTTCTAGTGGGTTTTTAAAGGGCTCACCTGATTAGACCAGGACCACCCAGAATAATCTCCCTTTTAATTAATTAAAAATCAACTAATTAGGGACTGTAATTTCATCTGCAGAATCCCTCACTTTTGCTGTATAATGCTACACAATCATGGGAGTGATATCCCATCACTTTTGTTGCATTCCATAAAAGTGGGTCATAGATCCTGCCCATCCTCAAGAGGAAGGAATTATATGGGGTATGTGTCATTTGATGTCCTCTTAAAATTGTGCCTACCACACCACAGAGAATTATATATAGTTCTAATAATGAGTCATACTGCCTCATGCTTTACTCTACTTCCTCTTCTTTAAATATTTAGAAAATAACTTGTTCTCTGGCTGATCTAGAAAATACATAGTTGACTTTAAAGCATGTGAGAAGTAGTTCAGAAATCTCATTGAATGGTTCTTTCAGTAGGCTGGAATGAAATTCTTCTGAGCATGGAGTTGTGAATACTTTAGAATAGCAAATTCTCTCATACTTCTGACATATCTAGGGCTTCAAGTTCTTTCCATTAATATTTGTTTACCTTTTAAAAATCTCTGGAACATTCTCCTTGGCAGAGTAGACAGAAAAAAAATTTGTGAGTTCAAAATGTCTACTGTTTTTTTATTCTTTGTCTCCAGCTTAATACTGAGATATAATTGACATATAACTACTGTGTGTGTGTGTGTGTGTGTGTGTGTGTGTGTGTGTGTGTGTGTTTGTAATCCAGGAAGATTATTCTGTTGCTCCCAAACTTGTGTCTGTGTCTTCCTTGTATGTCTTCATTCTCTAAATTACCAGTGAATTCCTTTTTATTGTTCTTTGTGGTGGTCTTCTGGTATTTTTAAAAAATCATATACCTCTTTAATATTTGTCTTTAATTTCATGCCCACTAGTCTATGTTGTGAACACACATTCAAAAATCTAAGCTGAAGATAAAAGTCTGCTAAGAAGAAACATTTATTATTTTAGCTATTCTCTAATCAAATTGAACTTTTCAAGTTCATTTGAAATTCTAAATGTGAGGACCTACCTGTTGATATATCTTCTTGCCTAACATACCAGTTATGGGACAGTATCTATCTTTCCTTGACATTCTTAAAAATTATCCTACGATACTATAGAATACTCCTTTAACTCAGCAGTAATATTTGTCTGGCTATAAAGTCTGAAATGGTATTTATTTTTCCATGTTATCAATCACTTCTATTTCATAGACCAGTTACTTCTGACTAACACTAGATGCATAATAACAATTCTCATAATTGAGCTCTTCACATTTTAAAATTTTACAAAAAGTAGAAACTGTTCTTTTACATTAATGAAGTATTCAGCAGACATACCAATTGTTGAAGCTCCTATCTCTGCTATATCTTAGCTCTGTATCACTTTGGCAATTTGGATTTAAAAAAATGTCCTTTATTTTGCCCACCTGGCTGGGAAATCTATAGCTTAAATGCACTTAGTAATCAAATGAATAGTTAAGAGAAAGGTAGCAAAAGTTAAAAATTCAAATTACTAGTTATTTACATTATTTGTGATTCAAGTTAAAAATGCAAATCAATAATCACAGATCAAATGAAATTCCTACATGGTATATCTAATCAGTAACAAGTTGTCAGTAACTACATATTTCTATGGGATTTGATCTAGTCTTCTTCCTTGAATCCAATCAGAGCTTTTAAGGTATAAGGCTGATTTGTATTGTTAAGTATATTGGTTTATTTTTTTACTTGTTTATTTAGTTCTAATGTATATTCTAGCCTCCAACACAAGTGGTAGACATGTTAAATATTTTTTAAATTTATTTATTCCTTCATGCATGCATGTATTATTCTACAAATATAGACTGCTGTCATATGCTATGCCATATTTAAGGTTACCAGGGTTATAAAAATAAATGAATCATAACAATAAAAAATCCTTGCCCACATGGAACTTCCATGGTGAAGGAGATAAACAGAAAATAAGCAAAATAGATACATAAATTTTGTATTAAGATAGGTATTGATAAGCATGATAAAAAATAAAATAGAAAAGAGAGTTGGGTAGGACCACAGTGTTGGGGAATGTTTGCAAGTTTTAGTAAGAAAAGTCTCTGTATTAGTTTACCTATGGTAGTATAAAATATTACCACAAGCTCGGTAGTATAAGACAACAAAAATTTTACCTCACAGTTTCCATGGGTCAGCACATTTTAGTAGAATCCTCTGCTCAGGGTTTCACAGGCTGAAATCAAGATATTGATTGGCCTCCTATACTCCCATTTGGAAGCTTGAGGAGGAAAGGATTCACTTCCAAGTTCCCTCAGGTTTTTGACAGAATTAACTTCCTTGCAGCTGTAGGACTGAAGTTCCATTGTCTTGCTAACTGTTGGCTGAGGACCAATCACAACTCACAGAGACCTCTTTCAGGTCCTTGCTCCATGGTCCCCTCCACAGTCCTTCTCACGCTTCCAATCTCTCTGACTCAGGAAGGGCCAAGTCCCTTTTAATTTAAGGCTCATCTGATTAGGTCAGGCCCACCTGGGTAATCTTCCTTTTGATTGGCTCAAAACTAACTGATTAATAACTTAATCACAGGAGTGATATCCCATCATATTTACACTCAAAGGCAGAAGATTATACAGGATGTGCACATCAGGGAAAGGGAGAAATTTGGGGGCAATCTTGAAAGAGATTTATTTATTCACTTATTTATTTATTAAAATATTTAACTCCTTTTATTGGAGAGTATTACCCTTAGTTCACAGCAGACTGAGGATACAAAGTAGAGGAGAAAGACAGACAGAGAGATGATAATGACTGCTAGGCCTTACATGAGATATGTGATGGACACATGGATGCTGTGAGAGCCATATGAAGGGATCTAAGCCAAAGAAGTGAGTTGGGCAAACCTTCCTGATAGAGGAGAACTTTGGGTCTAAAAATAAGAGCAAGTGTTATCTAAGTGAAAAAATTAAAATAAGGGCAGAAATTTATCTATTGGCTTGATAATATGATTCTTCTTTATTCATACAGACGTAGACAGCAATGGTTACCTTGCTTCAGGATTGCTATACATATACCTACATTATAGTGAAGAGGTATTTAATAAAAGTCCAGAGGTTGGTCTCATGCTTCTATTTTATTTCTGTTAATTTATCCTTCTCGGGACAAGTTGATAGTTTTTCCAGCTTGTCTGTATGGCACCTCATCAGTACTACGGATTGTTTTTATGGCCTTTGCAAAGGTAATAGCAGGGATTCCGAAACAGTGGAAGGTTAAAAGAGTAGATTTACGGAGATGTCTTGGAAAAGTAAAATATCAAATACTAGTTTTAAAAAAAATAAGTTTTTCTTAAACAGCTGATTACAATCACTGGTCAGCCAAAATCTACTGGTGAAATTTGAAGATACATCTAGATTATCCTAGCTTTTTATTTACCACCAGGACTTGTGGAGTGTCTCAAAGTGGAAGAGGAACAACCTGGTACCATGTCCATTCCCAGTTTTAATTTATGCTATAAGCATCCTCATAACCCTAATAGGAAACTGGGAAAATCCAACACAAGTCATTATATGGGAAAGATTAATGTCCCCTGTATTAGATTATTTGAATGCCGCTTTTTTATAATCATATGCCTGACACTTGGCAGAGTTTTTGGAGATGGAAATCTTGAAAATCACCACTTAGAAGCACCATGCTCATGTCTTTAGAAAGGCTACATTCAAATGTGACTTGTGTTATTTTTATTACATTATAGGGCCCTATTCTTCTGCCTCATACCTAAAATCTTGTAAGTTTTGTCCAGATAATAAATACTTTTCATTGCAGATTCAGATTAATGCTTCATAAAAAAACATAAGGCAATCCAAAATATCAACTATGTAGTGTAGGTCAATTCCATGCTGCTGTAAAGTCTATCATTATATTGGAATCCATTTCCCTATACTTAATATTTCTAGGGGTCAGTAGTAGCAATCAGTCAGATACTAACTTCTTTTTTCTCTTTTAAAACGTTGAATATTCTTTTCCATCCCTCACTCCTGCTATGTTCTAGTCAGCCTCTCTTCACCACTAAAATATTGCCCACATAAAATGATATCTTAGTTCTGTTTAAATTCTCATGAATATTTTTTTCCTTGCACTGACTCTGTAAAATGATCACACAGAGCAGACATGCCTACTGTTCCAAGGAATCATTCAGAAAACTAGCAGACTGTAAACTGAATGGACTCATCTCAGAAGGATGAAGGACAGAGCTGGCCTGCTGGGATTTGAAGTGTTGGTTCCAGGGAGTCTAGATATTTCAAACCAGACGCTTACACAACCCATTTCTCTCTGGCCTTATGACTGAATGCACTAATTCATTTACCATTCAAAGTGTCCTTCTATAATTTATGCCACATACTGATGTGTATTTAACTCTCTAAAATGCCTTGAATATAATTTGTTTGAAAGACATTATACACAATAAACCATAATGCATTTTTGAAGAGGCATCTTGGAATAAAAATAAATATAAATTGAAAAAAAATGCTTATTAATAAGCATTTTTATGGCACTTCATGTTTACAGATGTTTTTACAGTCATTTTTATTAGTTTAATGTGCCAAGTCTCTTTGGGCTCAAAGTGCTACTTAAGTACATCTCCGGACTTTATCCCCCTGGGGTCTAGACTTGTGGGGTCACATGTTGTAAAGACAGTCTTTCTGGAAAAGTTGTATCTTAAAGCTATTAAAAAATTTTTAATGTGATGAATGAGAGTACATCCAAGACACAGTTTTCACTGAAATGCCTGGTTCTGAGGAAATAAGAAGAATAAATATGTATGGCTAGTAATAGCTTTAGATGCTAAGCTCTGTCTTATGTTAACATAAGGGTCGTGGTAGCCCTCCTGGCTTCTTGCCCATATTTGTAGGACTAGCTCTTACAGAATAGCATCCATGGGATCTATGAAGAATTTCCTGTGGTCCAAGTATGAAAGCACACCTAAACAGCCACGCATTTTTTTCCATATCAGGGCTACTCCTGGAAATTGCCTCTGTTCCACAAGTGTTCCAGATTCCAGACTGATGGCCTATATTTTCTGGCCTTATGGTCCAACTAATGTCACTCCTCCTTCTGAAGACTGTCAATTGCCAGTAAATTCTGCAGCAAAAAAAATGTTTATGGTTTCAGAAAAGTTTATTAAGTAGAACCCGAGGACATATGGTAACACAGGAGTGCAGGGTAAATGATAATGTCTCAATCAGATATGTATATGCCAAGATTTCAATATTTGCATATCATCTATATTCTGATATTCATTGCTGACAATATTGTTGATATATTTGACATTATTTCAATGGTAAATCTGAGAAGTTTTCAAATATATTTTGGTTGAGGAAACTTTTCTAGGAAATTTTCAAAGAAAGTCAATATCATCAAGTAATATACACTGACATGTGATCTTAATTTGTTCAATTTATCTTTTTATATTCTTACAATCACATTTTAAAATTTAATCAAGAATAAACATATTGATTCTGTGATGAGTGAAAAAAATAAAACCTTCAAAAATTATTTAAGTTTCAGGATTGCATTTTACTTTTGTAATTTTTTTTTTGAGGATCAAATTGTACCCGATTATCTCTCTGTAAACCTTGAAACTATACATAAAGTGTAAAAAAATAATATCTGGTGTTAGCTGTATGGAAATAAGCAAACGAAGGCAGACAAATTGAGGGATGGACGTTTGGGGAACCTTCGCAAAGAAACCTTTAATAAAAAACTGACTCTCCTGCCCCTAGTTTCATCAGAACCTGTTTGTTTTTTTTTTTTTTTTTTTTTTTTAGATTCCATATATATGTGTTAGCATAAAGACACAGATGTAGAGAATGGACTTGAGGTCATGTGGAGGGGGAAGGGTAAGCTGGGATGAAGTGAGAGAGTGGCATGGACATATATACACTACCAAATGTAAAATAGATAGCTAGTAGGAAGCAGCCGCATAGCACAGGGAGATCAGCTTCGTGCTTTGTGACCACCTACAGGGGTGGGATAGGGAGGGTGGGAGGGAGATGCAAGAGGAAGGGATATGGGGATATATGTATATGTATAACTGATTCACTTGTTATACAGCAGAAACTAACACACCATTGTAAAAGAATTATACTCTAATAAAGATGTTAAAAAAAAATAAAGATGATCCTGAAAAATAAAATCTACATTCTTTAATATATTGAACTCTAATAAATAAATCTCTTTTATCTTAAATTTGGCTAGTTGTGTGATCCTGAATATTTGTTACATACTATTTAGACTATTACAACTATGGCAAGAAAGGGAAAGAATTAGTGTTAACTGAGGAAAGAGGCTCTCTTTATATGCTGCTCAATGTAGTTCATCCTTGTAACCCTGATGCAAGGTAGGTAGCAATCATCCCCATGTTCTAGACAACTTGAGACCAGGACAGTTAAAGTGTATCCTTACAAGTTGGTAGTGGAGTCAGTGAAGTGGGACTTAGCTTTGTCTGATTCCAAATCTGTGATCTTTCTGCAATGGCTGCTGCCTTCCTTAATTTGGAGTTTTTCTCAGGCTGCAAGATCTCCTAAATTCCATCATTTTTAGAGAGGCTACTCAAAAGCATTAATACAAATATTGTGTATATATATAGAGAGAGAGAGCGAGAGAACTAATTCCAGGGGCTTCAGAACAAAAGATGCTGATTCCTTTAATCTGGGAAGGAATCCATAAATATGTGTTTTAATAAGCAAGTGCTTTAAAAAATACACTACATTTAATTTAAATGTAACTTAAAATTTAAAATTTACATTAAAAGGAGCGTCTAATGCAGGTGGTGGGATAACTTTCAGAAGTCTTGAAAGTCTTATTTTTCCATTTTTTTCTGTAGTAATTGGTACGTGTTTTGGTTATTATAGCTGTGTAACAAATTGTTCAAAAGCACAGTGGCTTAAAACAAAGGCAAAAACCTATTACCTGTCATGATGTCCATGAGTCAGCAATTCAGGAGAGGTTCAGCTGGGTGGTTCTAGTTGGAGGATGCCCATGCAGTCACTGTCAAATGATGACTGTGATTGGGGTCCTCATGTCTTTCCTCACATGACTGGCACCTAGTCTGGGAAGGCACAAATCGATGGAGCTCATCCTGCAACTCTCTCTATCTTTGTTGTTTCTTCACATGATCTCTCTAAGATGGCATCTGTAGGGTGGCCAGATTTTCATGGCATTCAAGTTTCCAAAGGTTTATGTCTGAAGAAACAGAGCAGGCCAAAAGCTGAATCATTTTTATGAAAAAGCCTAGAAATCTCTAGCTTCATGGTATCACTTCTTTTCACTGGACCAGTCACAAGCCTCTGCCCAGATTCCAGGGGAGGAAGCATAGACCTCATCACTCAAGTGTCATTGACAAACCTAGTTACTATGATATGTAGGCGATAATAAAATTATTGAATTATTTTATCTAAGGTGTTATATTTTGGGTTACAAATAAGTTGAGATGAATGAATGAACAGCAGCTTTTTAATAGGTTATTAAAGCAAAGTAAAGCTACATAAGACAAGGGCCCAAACTTTCTGATTTTATGCCTCATGAAATATAATCATGACTTGTAGCCCTTCCCTACACACTGCTTTTGTTGACAGACCACCTGGATCCATGGAAGACCCAGTATGCCAAAGTTTATGCTCTTCATCAGTGAAATGTAGATATGCTGGAGGCCTGCTTTCAAAGCTTTGCACATACATACTCTATAATTTAAAGCTTGATGTTATAAATACCCCCAATGGTACAATTATCATGTCTTCATAAATTAAGGAAATAATCTTATTCTCAATTCAAAAAGATAATAGGAACATGCCTCGGCAACCCTTAAGCACAATATGTGTGCATGATATATTTAGATTTACCAGGCTGAATCCCAAATGATTTAAATAAAGAGTCTATTGAAGAGACAATTTACAGTGGTGTGGGTAGAGTTAAGGGAATTAAGTAAGATGGTGAAGCTCTGCAGAGGAGCAAGAACATGCAGCCATTACTACTCCAAGCCTGAAGATGTAGGAGAGGAAATGATGTCAATGGAACCTGAGAGCACAAATGAGAAATTTGTAGATATAAGCCTCCTGGAGCACAGAGTAGGAAAGAGAAGAGCAGTGAATAGTCCCAAAAGACAAATGGAGAATAATCAGCCCTGACCAACTGAGATTCAATAATAGTGCACATATTTTAGATCAACTTTTAATGGCAACTTCCATACTTGCCTGGGAAAGTAATCTAACAAAGATAACAGCCAATGACAAGATGTTTCTCATAGGCTGTAATCCAGCTAAGATTTTTCTTCACCGTTCTTTCTTTTCCTGATAACAATTAGAGGCAAATTTTGTATTATGCTTGAACTAGCCAACACCAAGGGCAATGCAATAATAATTATACGTCTCCTTAGAAACTACAAATAACTTCACCAAAGAAATTGGAAAACTTTGCCTGGGTCCAGTATTATAAAGCTGATTTCCCTTTTTTAATGTAAACTAGACCATATATCAGGCTATAGAATACTGATGGTTTGTGCTGAGATTCTGATATGAGCTATGGAAAGCTATTGTAAGATGAACTTTATATTTATTGATGCCAGTATCATTCCTGTTGATGTCAGCCTCTATTTTTTTAAAAAGTGAGAGCTGTTTTCTAAAGTTTTGTTTCTATAAAACCCATTATAAAAAAACTTCATATATATGAGGCAAGGGGGGGATGGGTCAAATGGTAAGATGGGATCCTAATTTTTGGTCATGCAAAAGCTAAAATAGCAAATCCATGCAGTTCAATGAGTAGGACCACAAAAATTTAGAGAGCAGCACAAGAAAATGTATGTTTTGAAAGCTTATATCAAATTATAAGATAATATCCAAAAGTTTGCAAATTAATAATTATTTTTAATATAATGATGGATCAAAGGATAATTTGGACCAAAACAGATGTAATTATAATCTTTTTATTGACTGTTTCTGAAACATGTGTGCCCTCTGGCTTTGGTGATATCAGTATAGTCTAATCCAGATTTATTTGTGATCTCTTCATAAACTTTGTAGACAAGGCTCATATTTAAAATAGAAAATATAATAAAATCAGAAAGTAAAAAAACAACAACAAAAAACAAATCTTGCCAAGAATTTATTCTTATCTAATTCTGATGGAAATATAATAACTTAGTTTTTGACTTTGAAAATAGTTTTATCAAATTAGTGGGATTTGTTTTACGAAATATGTAAAATGCAGTTTGATTGTTATATATGATTCTCTTTAATTAAGAATTCTTCAGATCATGATGGCATGGCTGTATATTTTATTTATGTAGATATCCATACATTATTATGTATTTGCATACAGAAAACTGATATATAACTGGCACATACACATACACACACATACTAAATAGGATATAGCATTACTGTAGTCTTTACATCGTCCTACTGCTCAACTTAATGTCACTGTGAGTCCTTTAGCAGGATTGATGGTTTGGGTGAGGGAGGAGCATCTATACTCTTCTAGAACAAGTCCTAAGAGGACAGCTATTACAACTTCTAACACTTTATTATTGGTTAATTTGGGGCTTCTTTCACTCAGATGACATAGTTAGAAGGATGTCACTGCACAAATCAATACCTAGTGCCTTGCCATTGATGTGCTCACTACCTTAAAAAACAGCTGTGTCTACAACCATCTCCTGAGTAGTCAGGATACTAATTATTGAAAGCATGCTATACTTGGAAAGTGACTCTCCAAGAAAATTCTGACCTCTTCATGTAAAACTTGGACAGCTTGCTGCACACTCAGCAGGAGCTTCTGTGGATTGTTTTCCTGACAGCCTTGACTTTGTCTTTTTGCTGCCAAAGGTATGCAAAAGATTCCATTCATAGTGAAATTAAAATGCACATGTAATGTACTTTTAAGCAATAAGAATAGATGATGAATTTATTAAAAGTAGATGATGCCTGCAATTTTGATGTTTTCTAATTATAGTTATGTTAATTTTGCCCACAAAAGCTTCTACTTATTTTCTGGAATTGACTTTTATAGAAAAAAATTTTATACATACTTAAGGAGGTATGTGAAAAAATATATATTGTAACTTTCTTAAATTTTTTCTCTAAAGAGCTCTTTAAAGGATCTATCACTCATTTTCCTAATTCATAAGAACTCAATCCATCAAATTCAACAACGTGGTCTAAGACTGATCAGATGATTCTGTTCATAGCTACCTATCTTGCTTAAGACTGTATCTGTGCTTTGTTACATTCTCTTAAGTGTGATGTAAACTAAAATAAATATATTACTATATATTCATGAAATATCAAATATAAGTTGCATAGAAAGGAATGGGGAGGAAACAAGAAACATAATTAGTTCCATCCCACAGAAATTCTGTGGGAGTCAATTATAAGCTGTTGAAAGGATTGCATCTTTAAAAGTCATACAAAAATAATCAAATGTAGGATAGAAAATGTAAAAGATTATTGAATATCAATTAAATATCATTTAAATATCAATTAAATTGGGTTTTGATTTGTCTTTCACTTCATCTATTTTTTCAATTTAAGAAAGTATACTATATGATTTCCAAGTGACTATTATGCTAACATTTTATATACTTCCCTTTTAGACAAGGATTCTAACTGTCAAGATTCTCACATTAATATGTGTTAAAAATTGTAATATATAATCTTAATGGCCTATCTATTCTTGGTATGTTTCTGATTGATTTATAAATTATTGTGGTATAATTTACATAAAATTAAATACACAGATATGAATTGTTTAGAAGATTTTGGACAATTTTATACACCCATGTGACTGTCACTCAAAACTAGGTATATAACACTTTCACTGGCCCAGAAACTTTCCTTATACTTATTTCCAGTCAATACCCTCACCCTTGAAGGCAATCACTTTCTGATTCCTATCACCACATATTAACTTTGTCTGTTCTTGGACTTCACATAAATAGAATCATAGACTATATAGTAGTTGTGTGCCTACTTTCCTTTGTTAAATATATATTTGAAGCATTCCCAGGGTTTTGTGTATTTTTTCAACTCTTGTTATTACTGATTAGTATTTCATTATTTGAATAAACTACAATTTGTTAATTTATCCACTTGATGGACATTTGGCTGTTTTCAGGTTTTGGGCTACTATGAATAATAATATTTTAAACATTCTTGTACAAATCATTTTATGGACATTTATTTTTTTGGACCACACCCTCGTCCTTGGCAGTGAAAGCTCGGAGTCCTAACTACTGGACCGCCAGGGAATTCCCTCTTTATGGATATTTTGAGTATCTATGTAGGAGAGAAACTTTCCTTTCACGTGCTTTCTCTTACTCTTTCTCTTTTTTCGGATTCATTTTGATCAAGTTAATCGATTATATTAGTCTTTTCAAAGAACCTACTTTTGGATTTGCTGATTTTCACTATTGTTTTCTGTTTCCTATATTGTTTATTTCCACTTTTATTCTTATTATTTTCTTTTTTCTAAGTACTTTTGGGCTTAGTTTGCTCTTCTTTTTCTAACTTTTTTTTTTAAATAAATTTATTTATTTATTTATTTTTGGCTGTGTTGGGTCTTCGTTGCTGCCCACGGGCTTTCTCTGGTTGCCGCAAGCAGGGGTTACTCTTCGTTGTGATGCATGGGCTTCTCATTGTGGTGGCTTCTCTCATTGTGGAGCACGGGCTCCAGGTGCACAGGCTTCCGTAGCTGTAGCACATGGGCTCAGTAGTTGTGGCTGAAGGGCTCTAGAGTGCAGGATCAGTAGTTGTGGAGCATGGGCTTATTTGCTCCACGGCATGTGGGATCTTCCCGAACCAGGGATCGAACCAGTGTCCCCTGAATTGGCAGGCAGATTCTTAACCACTGCACCACCAGGCAAGTCCTTCCTAATTCTTAACGTGGAAAATTAGGTCATAGATTTTACACTTTTCTTCTTTATTAATGGAGGTATTTAAAGACATACATTTTCTTCAAGTACTGCTATAGCTGAATTTTAACATGTTGTGTTTTATATTATCAATCAGTTAGAAATGTTTTCTATTTCCTTCATAATTTCTTCTTTGAATCTTATATGTAACTCTAAGATCCACTTAGAATTATTTTTTGTAAGGTAAGTTTAGAGAATCATTTCTTTATATGTAGATATCCACTTTGATGAAAAGACTAGTCTTTCCCGCATTAAATTACTTTGGCATATTTGTCGAAACTCAGTTGACTATATAGATGTGAGTCAATTTCTGCACTCTGTTCCATTGATCAATATGTCATCCTTATACCTGTGGTACTACTGATTTTATTACTTTAACTTGAGTAACTTGATACCTTACTGTAACTAGATACCTAGTAATGAAAGTCCTTCATCTTTGTCCTTTTTCAAAATCGTTTTGTCTATTCTAGTTATTTTGCATTTCCGTGTTTTCCAATCAGCTTAATTTCTGAAAAGGTTGCTTTTATTCTTTGAATGAGAGAAAATACTGTGTGAAGAAAAGAACTCGAGCATATTTTTCCCTATCTTATAAAGCTAGAAAAAATATATTTTATGAATGGATTTTGCTAAAGGGGCAAAGAATACTCCCTCCCTGCAGTTTTGTCTACTTCTTCACACTACATAACTATAATTTCATTTAAATAAATGTAATTTATTTTTTAAACTATTAATGTTTTTATTTAGTTTATTCATATAATCTATAATTTATATGTTATATATAATACATGAAAATTAATGTGATTTTATAAGTCAGGGAACAAATCACAATATTTTTCCATGAAATAAAATGGTAATAGCCTTTTCATCTTTACACTTTTCTGTATGTTCTACTTTCTTATAAAGAATTAGGGTTACTAAAGAGGGTTAGGTATATTATGTTGCCCATGCATGAGGATCTTTTTCTGAATTTTCTACTTTCTTCATCCATCTGTCTTTCTACTTACATATCAGCACTAAAATGCTTTAATCACATTACATTTTAAACAGTTTTAAATATCTCATAGAGCTAGTAACTCCAACACCATCAATTCTCTTCTTTTTCAGAATTTCCCTTTCTATTTTCATTTATTTAATTTCATATATATATATATATATACATACACATATATACATAAACACAAACACACAGAAGTATGCATGATGTATACATATATTTTTATTGCAATGATATTAAATTTATATATTACATTGGGAAAATTAACAGTTTTCCAACATTTAGGTCTATTTCTTTCTTTTTTTTTTTTTTTTTTTTTTTTTGCGGTACGCGGGCCTCTCGCTGTTGTGGCCTCTCCCGTTGCAGAGCACAGGCTCCGGATGCGCAGGCTCAGCGGCCAATGTCTCACCGGCCTAGCTGCTCCGTGGTATGTGGGATCTTCCCAAACCCGTATCCCCTGCATCGGCGGACTCTCAACCACTGCGCCACCAGGGAAGCCTTTCTATTTATTGCCATATTTCTTTATATTCTTTAACAGAATTTTAAGTTTCTTTATATACACACTGAATGGCTCTTGTTACACTTGTTCTAGGCATTTTTACCCTTTCTGTAGTAATTTTAAAAAGAATTCATTCCTTTGAATTTTTTTCTAGCTCATTGTTTCACTAAACAGTAGCTTTCCTTAGAGCAGAAACTGCTCAGTCTTGTTCATGTAGTATTTCCAGATCCTAGCAGAGTACACATTTCCTATTTTTTTGTATGTGGTCATACTGTATAGATTTTGACTTGATGTTGTATTTGTTTCATAGTTTTATGAAGTGTAGTGTTCCCCTCCACATTTTCTACAACTTTGCCACTGATGTTTGATGATGTAGCAAGGAAAGTAAGATAAAGATATTTGAACATTATTAACAAAACCCCCAAGATGCAGACTTTTAATAAGGGCTTTAATCTTTGCTTAGGATATCAGTATCATGCTATCATTTGAGCAAAGTTTATTGACAACCAAAAATTATTATATACTAGATGTTCATCATCCTATGAAAGATTGAGTTGCTTCTTTTGAGGAGGAATCAGAGCTGAGTAGACTAAAGGGCAAGGCTAGAATTAACCAACCTGTCCATGAAAGCTAATTCTAATAAAAACAACAAGTCCTTCCTGAGTACAGTACTCAAAGTACTAAGTCAATTTAAATGTGATTCAAGAGCCATAACAAGCTATTTTGGCCATAGCTTACACTCCTAATTCATCAAATACTACTCTTAATCATGTTTATCACTAGACTAAATGACAGTAATAACAAGGAAGCAGAGGAGAGTGGGAATTTTGCAAGTCTGCATTCCGAGAAGTTACAAGTAACAAAGTGAGTCTTTGAGTGGAATCTTTTTTCTACCATTTCTACTCATTAAGCTTTAGTATTTAGATTAAGCAGAATTTAAGTATTTCAAGATCATTTAAGTTTATCTCTATTTGAATGCGTAAATTTTGTACTAAAACATGATGTGTAAAATGTCCAATAAAAGCTACTGAGTGTTTGTGGGAAATAAAATTAAAGAACTAACAGCAGAATTTTCCATGTGCTTTTCAAGGGACACGTGATGGAAATTTCCCAAAATTTTTGGTGAAAAACTCCAGTCAATAAAATGTTTTTGAGATAATTCTGCTAACATATCTAAAGTTATATGTTTATTTATGACATACATTTATTGCCATACAGCATTTATTGCCACCTAAATGTATAGATTTGATATAAAATGTGCTCAAAAAATTTAAAAGTATCATGAATGAGGTAAGAAAGGAATACAAATTTAAAGAATGTTATTTAATTTATTTAAAAATGGGATAAAAATATTGCTGTCAAATTGAAGAGTGTAGCATGTTTTAGATATTTAGATAATGTTTTAGATATTTACTTTGAAAATATACTCCTCACTATGTTGCATCAAACATAATTATTGCTTTAGGCAAGAGTCATCAATGGCTGCTAAATCTATTGCATGAAAGTTTGATGAGGAACATGATATTTACATAGCCTCAAAATATTTCTCACAGATTGTCCATTAATTACAAAGAAAATGGGTGATTTTATAGTGGATATATCTGGTGAACAACTATCTAATAAGATTTAATATCACCATATTGGGCAAAGCAACAGTATGTGTCTCCTGATATGATTTACCAAGCAACAGGCATCACTTACATAGTATTTCTGCCAAAAATGAATAATTTGTACCTAATTATGATGAAATATTGGACAAAACCAAAGTGAAGGGCAATCACAAAATACTGGCTGAACTTTTAAAAGAAAAAGGCTGAGGATCTGTTCCAAAGGAAAAGAGATTAAATGTAATCCACAATCCTACATAAGGGGCATATTGCCACAAAAGGTATTAGGGAAATTGTCATAAACTGAATACGGAGTATATAGTAAATAATATCATATGCTATATAGTGTTAGATTGTATCAATGTTACAGTTCTTGAATTTGATAATTGCACTCTGGTTATCTGAGAGATTAACCCTGTTCTTAGAAAATGCATGCTGAATATTTAGAGGTAAAGGTGCATGACGCCTGCAACTAACTCTCAAGAAAAAAACAAAAAAAAACCTGTATGTGCATATATAGAGAAGGAGTGGTAAAGCACATCTCACAAAATGGTAAAAACGGTGAATTTGGGTCAAGGTTAAATGGGCTTTTTTGTATTATACTTAAAACTCTTATATACGTTTGATATTATTTAAAATCAAGTTAAAATGCACAATGTTTTTCTATTGGCATCATCCAATAAATATAGTGAACTTCTTCATTAAAGAATATAACTCTATAGATTCAAAAGTGTTTTTCTTAATTTCTGTTTCTTTCTCTTTTTTTTGGCTGAGCAGCATGTGGACCTTAGTTTCCTGACCAGGGATCGAACCCATACCCCCTGCATTAGAAGAGCAGTCTTAACCACTGGACCTCCAGGGAAGTCCCTCTATTTCTTTATGAACAAATTGTTCAGAACTTTTTGGATCATCATTGCTTAGTACTTAACGTGTGTCTTATCAGGATTTCTGACTAGGGGGAGAAGTGTTAGCACTACCATTTACTTCTGGTCTGATTTTACTAACAATATTAAAATAATCTTTAATCTACATTTTTTTGCAAGATTTCTTTGTCCTTTTTTGCAAGGTCAATTTAGTTAAAACTAAGTAGTAAAAGCTAATCTCCATTTACCCTGAGATATGCAAAGTTTAATTTATCAAGATATACACAAACACAGAGGTGCAGACATCACTACCAACCTATTTGACAAAGTTGGCCTGAATTCCAGTGTTACAGCTGTTTGGATCCCCTCATATAGCCATTTCCCTCTATAACATGACCAAACTGATAGAAGGCTCCACAAAAAAAAAAAAAATGTTCTTCCATTGGCTGTATATTTATACAATGAACTCATCACCCTACTCAGCTACTTTTAAGTAACGCTTCCATTATGTTAAAGTTTGAAATCCCCCATCCTTGGGTATTTTGCTATACTGAGGGAAAAAGCCTTGAATCTGAGACGTGAATACTGAATAAGAGTTAGTCAGGCAAAGGGGGAGGAGTAGGTAGAGCCTCAAGCAGATAACAGAACCACAGGGAATGCCTACATATTGGGATGGGGTGGATGAAAAAAAAAAGAATCAGTTAAGGAGCCATGTAGAGGGTGGATACAGAGCTAGTAGTTTGCATTCTGAAATGCTTTGAAATCTAAAGGAGATCAAATCAAGATCAGGAATGCAAGATCAATCAATCAGGCCAAAGTGCTAAAAAGAGGTCAAGGAGGAGAAAGTTGTGAAGGAAAGGTTATATTGTGTCATGATGAACACATTTACAACTTTTAAGAGATTTATTTTTATTTAGTGTTTGAGCTAAAGCCAGATTACAAATGCTACTTATAGGTAGAAAAGGAGTAAATATAAATTACTCTTTGAAAAATGTTGATGGTTAAAGGAAGTTAAGTTATAGCTTGAAGAATTAAAATGTTTGTAAGAAGCATCTTTTCTTTTTAGTATGTAAAAGACCTAACCATACTCTAAGCATTGTACAAATAGGTAGAGCAAAGAGAATGCAAAACTGAAACAAGTCTGAGTAATTGATAGACTGAAGAAAAGGAAAGACGGTCTTCAAAATGAGAAGATCCTTGGTTTTTAATTCTACGTGGGGACACAGCAAGAATACAGTCATCTGCAACCAGAAAGAGAGACCTCACCAGACCCAGAAGTGACCAACATATTGATCTTGAATTTCTCAGCCTCCAGAATTGTGAGAAAAAAATTTCTGTTTTTGATAAGCCACCTAGTTTATGGTGTTTTGTTATAGCAGCCTAAGCTGACTAAGAAACTACCACACAGAGACATGTATTCATAATAACTTGGATGTTCTCATTCAAATACCCCTAGAATGTTTGAATCTCCACCTATTAGAAGAGCTAGACTAAGGTATTATTTTTTACTGTTTTAGGTATAGACTAATAAGACTAACAGATATTTTCAGATTAGCTTAACTAGTAACATCATGGTTCTCAGCTAGTAGAGCACAGTGGTTTTCTGGAGTCCACCTGCCTCTGTTCATACCCAAGTTCTGTCTGTTACTACTTATGTGAACTAAACCTCACAGTTCTTCAGTTTCTCCATTTGTAAAGTTTAAAATACTGATAGTGTTTATCTCCTAGGGATATTGTGACAATGACATCAAGTATTCATGTAAACCACTTTAGAAGTATAAACTACTATTATTATTACCAGTTATAGCTACTCTGTTCTCTGACCCAAATCACAACTCTAAATTTTGACACAAATATCAAATTTGTGCTCTTGATTTCAGGGAGTCTAAAGGGGCCAAGATCGTAACTACTGACTAAAAATCATAACAGGAGAAATGAAACAAATGTTTCTTTGAAATAATCGTGAGTCCAAAATCAGTTTCCTCCTAAAAGAGGCTTAGAGAGGTTCATTGACTCACCTATGGACATAAAACAAGTAAGCAGTAAAAGGGAAATTAGAATTTTAAGTGACATGACCCCCCAGTTCAGTGTTTTTTAAACAATACTGCCATGTAAATAGCAAGGTATTTCATGTGTGTATAACTTTAGAATTTACAAAATGACCTAACACATGATCTCATGATTTTCGCAACAAATCTGTGAAATGAGTGGGCCAGGGTTTCTTGCTAATATATAAATATTTTGAAAGTTCAGAAACGGAGACTCCCAGCACCCACCCATGTTACCAAAGCTAGTAAGTGGCAGATCCAATTAGAACTATACACATGTACACACACACACACACACACACACTACTATGGTTTGAGTGCATTACCCCAAACTCATATGCCGAAATCCTGGTGGTCCAGGGGTTAAGACTGCGCACTTCCACTGCAGGGGGCATGGGTTCGATCTCTGGTCAGGGAACCAAGTTCTCGCATGCTGCTGGCTTGGTCAAAAAAAAAAAAATCCTAATGCTCAAGGTAATGATATGAGGAGGTAGGGAGGGACATTGGGAGATGATTGGGTCCTGAGAATGGAGCCCTCCTGAATGAGATTAATATCTCTGCAAAAGAGGCCCTTACCTCTTACCACGTGAGGGTGCAAGGAGAAGTCTGCAACCCAGAAGAAAGTTCTCACCAGACCCTCCTGGCATTCTAATCTCAGACTTCCAGCTTCCAGAATTGTAAGAAATAAATTCCTATTGTTTATAAGCTACACAGTCTATGGTATTTTATTATAGCAGCCTGAACAAAGGCACACACACACAAACAGACAAACATAATTAATAAAAAGCCTGTCATATGATTCCAAATACACAGGTTTTTGCATTTACAACATGGCCTTAATTGCTGTACAATGCTTGAGACTCAAGAATTAACTTCTGTAATTAGCCAACATACATGGATCATGAAGAGCTGAATTAAAAAGAAAAAAAGAAAGAAAAGAAAAGAGTGCTGAAATGTAGAATTCAATGGAATTTCAAATAATAACAGCTTAGGCCTGCAAGCTGTCACTTCACATCTGAAACAATGATTCCCACTGTTTTTCTGGTTGACACAATTTATTAAAACCTCTCAACATACACAAAATAAAATTATGATAAGCCCCCAAATCCTACACAGAAAGCCTAACATGAGACATTTAAGTCATAATTTACCTTAGAGAGTCAGGAAAAAGAAACCTGAGAAAAAATGAGAAAAGTTCAAAAAAGTCATTTCAACATCCCAGTAGAGTTAAAGATCATTTTCAAGTATCCCGTTCAGATGTTTTTGTAATTGTGTGGATCCTACAGTGCTACACATTCTACCAATTCTCAAGTGGCTGTACCCAGAAGGTGGTGACTGTTTCTAACTGGCTGCTTGCTTGCTTTTATTTTCATTTCCTGTGCGAGAGTGAAATTGCCATTTGGGGACAGTTAAATCTACTTCAAGCATAAGAATCATTTGTCCCATGTGGAGGCAGCTTCGATGAATAGCTTTTCATTTCTTCTTATTCATCCTGATTTTACAATTGTGATGCTTAGCATGATAGAATTTCATTTTGCTCCCCCTCTGCATCACACAGCTTCCTTTTTACCAGGTCACTTTGGCCAAACTTTGGAGCATCGTGGTTCAGATGGCATCTTGGCAGGGATTGTCATCTGTAGACTGGATGTGTCTCTGCCTAGTGTGCTTCTTGATTATTTGCTTGTTGCTAAATATGTCTTGTAGCTCTCAGGTGGGAAAAAAAATGTCAATACAGAACTGATATAAGGCAAAGCTTGTGTCTTTTATTTTCTTAGCAAGACAAAATAAAGAAAAAAATTGGATCAATTTCTTGATAGCGATTTCACAGTTTTGTTTCCAGTCAAGAAACGCCTCTTTATCTAATGGCTGAGCATCTGATACAAATTAGGTCTAAGCAATTCATTATGGTACAAATGTATATATTTGGTTTTTCCAGAGCTATGGGTTTTCATTTAGTATTAGCAGTGAAACAAATGCAAACACTCATTGAAGAACTAATAAGGTTAAAAAGATGTACACATACCAGATGAGATAATTCAGAGGGCAGAAATAATGAGTAGAGGTAATTTCCTTTTGAACAGACAACTTTTATTAAGATCACAATTTAAATGACTGTCACAGATATAAATTTGTAAGAATGCATAGCTTGTAACTACAGACCAGAGGCTTTCATCTTTGAAGAGTTGGATTTAACACTTTTAAATCTGAAAAGATTTCCACAAAAGGGGTGACATTTAAAACAATTCTTCAAGGAGAAGCAAATATTCTCCAAAAAGTAACTTTTAGTGGATGGGGAAAGAAAATTTCAAGATATGAATACAGATTCTACAAAAGCATGGAAATATAACAAGGCATATTGAATTTTTTAAAAATTGAGAATTTTTCTATTTGTGATGTGGAAAAAGCACTTAAAGACGATGATACTAAAAAATATAGTTGCAATCATATTTTAAGGGTCCAAGTTTAAGATATTAATGAATTTGGAAATTTTTCTGTGATCACTGAGTTAAGATGTTTTTATTTGTTGCTTTGTTTTTAAGCACATGAGTTTGTTCAACACTATAACTTAGAAAATTATCTTTGAATTAGGGGAAATTGTGGTGAACATACCTGTTTGTTCCGTACAACACATGCCAAAGAACTGAATGAAAACAGTGGAAGATATATTGTACACCTATAACATATAATATCGTACATCATCTATGCATCAATTAAAAAAAGAAAAAAATTAAACAAAATAAAACAGTGGAAGCAGAGATGGTTGTGGAGAAAATGTAAGACATTTAGAAGGTAGAGCTGATGAAACTTGGTGAATGACATGAAATGGAATATAAGAAAGTAGAATATCAGAATTAATATAAGAAAGAAATATGTTTCAAGCTTATGAAATTTAAAAAAATTACCTTTAAAAGATCTATAGAATACAGGAGGAATAGGATGAACACATTTGGGAGGAAGGCAATTTTCATTTTGGAAATATGGACGTGGAATAATCTTGCTGAAAGCTGGATTGTAAGATTGGAGCACAGTAACAAAGAGGGCTGGAAATACGGACTTGGCAGGCACTGTGCCATAAATGATCGTTTATATGCTAGAATTGTAATAATTGCCCGGGGAGATTGGACCGAATGGGAAGGGAAGCAGGCATAGGATGGAAATGTGGATGACGGCAGTGTGTACATGGCTATTAGAGAAAAAGCAAGGGAACACTTCAGGCTGCCGGGAAGAAGGAAGAAGCAACTTGCGTCAAGGAGAGAGAGAGTGTTCGTAGTTTAGTGCTTTCAGAGGTAAAGTAAGTAAATAAGTCTTCCTTCTTAAAACATTTTTCCCTGAAATATTAATTTCCTTTGATTCTTTTATGATTATGCATTTCTTAACACCCTTCACAGTTTATTTACTTTTATTTCCTTTTGTCAAATTTTTTTCCGGAGCCTCTTTTCTCTTTGCTCTGTTTGGACATACCCCACTGCCACAGCTTTGACTACCATTGTGTATTAACTATTAGTAAATATAAATATTTTTATTCATTCAAAAACCCTTGGGCTTCCCTGGTGGCGCAGTGGTTGAGAGTCCGCCTGCCGATGCAGGGGACACGGGTTCGTGCCCCGGTCCGGGAAGATCCCACATGCCATGGAGCGGCTGGGCCCGTGAGCCATGGCCGCTGAGCCTGCGCATCCGGAGTCTGTGCTCTGCAACGGGAGAGGCCACAACAGTGAGAGGCCCGCGTACCACAAAAACAAACAAACAAACAAAAAAACCCTTAATGATTACTGCTCCAGAAACTAATCATGAAAAAAATAAAACAATATCATTGCTCCTTCTTTAATAGAGTTTAACATATGGAGAGAGTAATAGGTACATAAACAAATGGATGGCAGTGTGATTAAGTGTGAAATGATCTTATTGGCATTTTTACCTGTCACTCAGGTAGTTGTATGGGAAGGGGATTTTGTAGATGGTCTAGAGGCAATGGCTCCTGGTAGAAATTTGTCTCAGTAATCCTAAAAAGAAATAATTAGGGCCTAGACTAGTAATATCAACATGGAGAAGAGTCAAGCATGACTCACAAGTTTGTGTTTGTATGTGTGTTTTGTGTTGCTGTAGTTCAAGTTGTTGACATCTGGGTTGATAGTAATGGCAGTCACTGACATGGTCATTTCCTTAGAAATTGGAACAGGTTTGGCTGGAAGAATAGAAATGATGACATCAGTTTTAGAAATGCTGGGTTTGACATATTTTTTTTAGACATCTCTGGGGGGGCAACAAATAGGTAATTGAAAATGTAGGTCTAAGACTCAGGAGATATTTACAGGAAGTCACTCCTGTGGTCACGGATGGGAATCCTTTTGGCAGATCATGAACTGAGGCCAAAAAACTAAAAACTGCTGTATTTGCAAGACTCAGCCACAATTGCAACCTCTCTCCTGAGCTGCAGTCTCAAGAAGACTTTACATATACAGGTACCCACATACATTTCCAAATAATATCTTAAACTGCTTGTCCTCTTCGAAAATTTATTTCATATATTGTGTTCTATTGTGGCCTATTAACATTGTTTTCATTTTCAGTTATGAATTTCTGAAACCTTGAAAATGTTTTTGCTCTGTCCACTAGGGACTCTCTTAGTTCCTAGATCTTATTGATTCAACGCCTAGAATGTTTTTCTTGTTCATCCATAGGTTCTATTCTAAGCACGCAAAATTTCTTGTCTGGTCTAGTCTTAGTCTCTCCACAAATATACCTTCCAAGATACTCACACATTTGCCTTTCCAAAATAGAGGGTGAATAGCATTGGATACCTACCTATTCAACACCTTAAAATGATGTCTCTTTACCACCATTTTTGGTGTCTCTTTGTCAAAATAATACAGTCCTGTAGCCTCAAGGTCCAAATCCTGTGTTTTATGTCTCAAATTATCTTCCCAGACATATCTCACAATACATTCCACTAGGAATTATCAACTCTAGTCCACACCAACTGGCTCTCCAATCATCTTCTCCATTCCCCATCTTCTGTGACTTTGCTTGTATTGTTTTCTCAACCTGGTATACTCTTCCTTTGGTTTTTAACTTAGCTAAACATTCCCCATGTTTTCATCCCTGGCTTAAACGTGATTTCAATTAGATCTTACCCAATGCTTTTATCAGAAGGAATTGTTCCTTCTACTTTATTCTCATAGCCCCTCTCTTTTAGCACTTATTAAATCTTCATCATAGTATACATAGTTCATTATACTTGTCTATCCTGCTGGCTAATACCTTTATCTTTTATCATTCCCTTTAGGAACACAACAAATAGAGTAAAGCTACTCAAGAAAAAGTAGTTTCATGGTTTAGAGTAACCTGGTTTAATCTTATATCAAGAAATTGAGTTAACTTCCATTACAATGGTAACAGCTACAGTTAGGGGAAAAACCTCTGAATCCCATGTATTTTCAAGGAGTAACGGGCATCTTTAAAATCGCTTAGCTGCCTCTATATTTAGACAAGCAAAACTATGTTAGACAGAGATCATTTAAGAGATCTAATAACTTGTGTTTTTTGGATCAAATATTTAATATATCTTTGTTCAATGTTCCAGAATATTCTGTGGGTTAAAAGTTAAAAGTTATGACTTAAAAAGATGGTTAAAATTTAGAGGTAGGGAGGCCAGAAGAGTCCTTGGCCCTCAGGAAACCAAATTTCTCTTGAGGTTTATAGCTGACAAGTCATAATAAATTAAGAAGAGCTTTTGCTTATCCCAGATCTCACCTGACACTAGCCTCTGCATCTAAATCCTTGGATGAAGAAGTCTTTGGGGAAATTGGGTTACTTCTACACCAATAATCTCCAATTGCAGGTTGAGTTATTTCCTGTCCTACCATATCTAACCAAAATTTATCCCAGATACATACAATGGTTTGTGGAAGGGTCTCAGTGTCCTAGTTTTAAAGAGAGCTTATATGTATCTTTTCCAACCCAGGAAATGAAATGTTTTGATGAGGTTCTCTAGATCCCAAGTTCTTAAAGCAAAAGGCTGTTTATTTGGGGAACATGGAACCAACCTTTGTTCTCTTTTGCAGACATCATTCCTGGAATTGGATACTTCATACAATCAGAGCTCACAAGCTTGTTATACCTGAAATAAGGAAGACAAAGGAAATGTTAGACAGTGCTCTTCCCAGGACAAAATGTAAATACCTGGGTACAAGCAACACTAGACCACAGTGGTTCATGGTTCTGGGAGAAATAATAGAAAATAGTTTGGGGTCTGGATAAGTGTCCCCAGAATAATCATGAGACACAAAATAGAAGTGCCCCATCATCATGAGCCGTCATAGGAGAAGAAAGCGTGTCTCTGATCCCCAACTTGGTGGCCTCCATAGGCCTCCAGATTGTTTTAGTTCCTTGTTCAGACTGAGAGCAGAAATCGGGCAGAAATCGAAAATCCTCAGTAATTGGAAAGTTCCTTCCAACTCCTTATTCTAATCCTCTGACTTTAATGTTTATCCAACAAATCCCTTCCTCCTCCTGTTACTTGTCTCACTCAGGACTTTTGGGATTTCTTTGCATTTGGTTCATCCATACTCACTTGGCACATGTCCCCTGAGCCACATAATATTTTCTTAGTATAGGACCTTCCATATTTGCCTACAAAATGGTTGTTATAACATGGTTGTTTAATAATCCATTAAATCTATCTAACATGTCTTACAACTAAAACACCTTAAGATTCTAACTAATAATAAGACACAATTTCAGAGCATAAATGATATAAATAATGAGATGCATCAGAAGGGTAAACATCATCAAAGATTTTTCTTTATACCCTTAACTTTCTGATAATTAGTGAATCTCAACCCATACATATGCATTTAAAAGTTTCATAGTAGGGAAAGTGAGGAGTGAAAACCCAAGTATCAATTAACTGGTGTATCCAGGATATTATATTTGTGTTTTCATACATTGTCTTTATTTAATACCCCAGAACACTATTAGGTTATTGGCAAAGAAACTGAGACTCGGAGAAGTAACTTGCCCAGCATCACAAAGCCAGTATTTAAACCCAAATCCATGGCACTCCCTAGCAGTCATCATCCAGTATATTCTGTAATCTAAGAGAACTTAACACAGAAAAATGGATACACAAGTAATGGAGATGCTCAGTAGCCAAACCAACACCTCAAAACAACTACCTCTGAGAATACCTTTCTCTTAAAGCTAACTCCACCCTAAGGTTGGAGGAGAATTGAAACAGCTTAATCAAAGCCTAAGGTCCAGAGTCTCCAGTAGAAGATAAGACCACAGTGGAAGAGGTTGACTGGCTGAACCAGGGAACATGAAGGAGATGCAGGTATTGTTACAGACTGCTTGAGGGAAAAGAAGAATAAAAAGGGGAGAAATACTTTTACTTTTCCCTTCTTTCCAGTTTTCTTTAAGTGCCTCCCTCTGATTAATTTTACTCAGAAATGAGATCATCAAGGAATCTGGGAAATGTAGTTCTCTGTGATGAAGGTGCGGAAGAGAGCAAGGGCAGGAAATTGATTTGAGACAAAAAGGCAAATGCCAGCACAGATTCCACTACACAGCACACTAACTTGGGAAGTGTTAACAAAGACATACAAGTGAGAGAAAGAATGAAGTATATATTCTCGAGTTAAAAGCAATGCAGTTTGGTTGTTGCATTTGAAACTAGTGGAAAAATTAATCTGGCAGAACAGGCTAAGGCGAAACATAGGGAAATATGATGGCCAGAATAAGTAATTTAATTTTTCTAACATTTATTGGAGTAAAATTGCTTTACAATGGTGTGTTAGTTTCTTCTGTATAACAAAGTGAATCAGCTATACATATACATATATCCCCACATCTTCTCCCTCTTGAGTCTCCCTCCCACCCTCCCTATCCCACTCCTGTAGGTGGACACAAAGCACCAAACTGATCTCCCTGTCCTATGCGACTACTTCCCACTAGCTATCTATTTTACATTTGTTAGTGTATATATGTCCATGCCACTCTCTCACTTCATCCCAGCTTACCCTTCCCCCATCCCATGTCCTCAATTCCATTCTCTAAGTCTGTGTCTTTATTTCCATATAGATGTGTTAGCATATGGTATTTGCTTTTCTCTTTCTGACTTACTTCACTTTGTATAACAGTCTCTAGGTTGCTACACATCACTACAAATAACACAATTTCATTTCTTTTTATGGCTGAGTAATATGCCATTGTATATATTGTGCCACATCTTCTTTATACATTCATCTGTCGATAGACACTTAGGTTAATTCCATGCCTGGGCTATTGTAAATAGAGTTGCAATGAAGATTGTGGTACATGACTCTGAAATCTGGTTTTCTCAGGGTATATGCCTAGTAGTGGGATTTCTGGGTCGTATGGCAGTTCTATTTTTAGTTTTTTGAGGAACCTCCAAATGTTCTCCATAGTGGCTGTAGCAATTTACATTCCCACCAACAGTGCAAGAGGGTTCCCTTTTCTCCACACCCTCTCCAGCATTTATTGTTTGTAGATTTTTTATGATGGCCATTCTAACTGGTTTGAGGTGATACCTCATTGTAGTTTAGATTTGCATTTCTCCACTGATTAGTGATGTTCAGCATACTTTCATATGTTTGTTGGCAATCTGTATATCTTCTTGGGAGAAATGTCTATTTAGGTCTTCTGCCCATTTTGGATTGGCTTGTTTGTTGTTTTGATATTGAGCAGCATGAGCTCCTTGTATATTTTGGAGATTAATCCTTTGTCAGTTGCCTCGTTTTCAAATATTTTCTCCCATTCAGAGGGTTGTCTTTTTTATGGTTTTCTTTGCTGCACAAAAGCGTTTAGGTTTCATTAGATCCCATTTATTTATCTTTGTTTTTATTTCCATTTCTCTAGGAGGTGGGTCAAAAAGGATCTTGCTGTGATTTATGTCATGGAGTGCTCTGCCTATGTTTTCCTCTAAGAGTTTTATAGTGTCTGGCCTTAGATTTAGGTCTTTAATCCATTTTGAGATTATTTTTGTGTATGGTGTTAGGGAGTGTTCTAATTTCATTCTTTTACATGTAGCTGTTCAGTTTTCCCAGACCATTTATTGAAGAAGCTGCCTTTCTCCATTGTATATTCTTGCCTCCTTTATCAAAGATAAGGTGACCATATGTGTGTGGGTTTATCTCTGGGCTTTTTATCCTGTTCCGTTGATCTATATTTCTGTTTTTGTACCAGTATCATACTGTCTTGAATACTGTAGCTTTGTAGTATAGTCTGAAGTCAGGGAGCCTGATTCCTCCAGCTCATTTTTCTTTCTCAAGATTGCTTTGGCTATTTGGGGTCTTTTGTGTTTCCATACAAATTGTGAAATTTTTTGTTCTAGTTCTGTGAAAGATGCCATTGGGAGTTTGATAGGGATTGCATTGAATCTGTAGATTACTTTGGGTAGTAGAGTCATTTTCACAATGTTGATTTTTCCAGTCCAAGAACATGGTATATCTCTCCATCTGTTTGTATCATCTTTAATTTTTTTCATCAGTGTCTTATAGTTTTCTGCATACAGGTCTTTTGTCTCCTTAGGTAGGTTTATTCTTAGGTATTTTATTCTTTTTGCTGCAATTGTAAATGGGAATGTTTCCTTAATTTCTCTTTCAGATTTTTCATCATTAGTGTATAGGGATGTAACAGATTTCTGTGCATTAATTTGGTATCCTGCTACTTTACCAAATTCATTGATTAGCTCTAGTAGTTTTCAGGTAGCATCTGTTTGATTCCCAATGTATAGTATCATGTCATCTTCAAACACCGACAGTTTTACTTCTTCTTTTCCATTTCAATTCCTTTTATTTCTTTTTGTTCTCTGATTGCTATAGCTAAAACTTCCACAACAATGTTGAATAATAGTGGTGAGAGTGGGCAACCTTGTCTTTTTCCTTATCTTAGTGGAAATGGTTTCAGTTTTTCACCATTGAGAATGATGTTGGCTGTGGGTTTGTCATATATGGCCTTTATTATATTCAGGTAAGTCCTGTATATCCCTATTTTCTGGAGGATTTTTTTATCATAAATAGGTGTTGAATTTTGTCAAAAGCCTCTTCTGTATCTATTTAGATGATCATATGGTTTTTATCCTTCAATTTGTTAATCTGGTGTATCACATTGATTGATTTGCATATATTGAAGAATCCTTGCATACCTGGGATAAACCCCTCTTGATCATGGTGTATGATCCCTTTAATGTGCTTTTGGATTCTGTTTGCTTGTATTTTGTTGCGGATTTTTGCATCTATGTTCATCAGTGATATTGGCCTGTAGTTTTCTTTTTCTGTGACATCTTTGTCCGGCTTTGGTATCAGGGTGATGGTGGCCTGGTAGAATGAGTTTGGGCGTGTTCCTCCCTCTGTTATATTTTGGAAGAGGTTCAGAAGGATAGGTGTTAACTCTTCTCTAAAAGTTTGATAGAATTCACTTGTGAAACCATCTGGTCCTGGGCTTTTGTTTATTGTAAGATTTTTAATCACAGTTTCAATTTCAGTGCTTGTGATTGTTCTGTTTATATTTTCTATTTTTTCCTGGTTCAGTCTCAGAACATTGTGCTTTTCTAAGAATTTGTCCATTTCTTCCAGGTTGTCCATTTTGCTGTCGTATAGTTGCTTGTAGTAATCTCTCATGATCCTTTGTATTTCTGCAGTGCCAGCTGTTACTTCTCCTTTTTCATTTCTAATTTGATTGATTTGAGTCTTCTCCATTTTTTTCTTGATGAGTCTGACTAATGGTTTATCAATTTTGTTTATCTTCTCAAAGAACAAGCTCTTAGTATTATTGATTTTTGTTATCATTTCTTTCATTTCTTTTTCATTTGTTTCTGATCTGATCCTTATGATTTCTTTCCTTCTGGTAACTTTTGGGTTTTTTTGTTCTTCTTTCTCTAATTGCTTTAGATGTAAGGTTAGGTTGTCTATTTGAGATGTTTCTTGTTTCTTGAGGTAGGATTGTGTTGCTATAAACTTCCCTCTTAAAACTGCTATTACCGCATCCCATAGGTTTTGGGTAGTAGTGTTTTCATTTCATTTGTTTCTAGGTATTTTTTGATTTCCTCTTTGATTTCTTCAGTGATATCTTGGTTATTTAGTAGTGTATTGTTTAGCCTCCATATGTTTGTATTTTTTACAGATTTTTTCCTGTAATTGATATCTAGTCTCATAGCATTGTGGTCAGAAAAGATATTTAATATGATTTCAATTTTCTTATATTTACCATGGCTTGATTAGAGACCCAAGATATGATCTATCCTGGAGAATGTTCCATAAGCACTTGAGAAGAAAGTGTAATCTGCTGTTTTTGGATGGAATGTCCTATAAATATGAACTAAGTCCATCTTGTTTAATGTATCATTTAAAGCTTGTGTTTCGTTATTTATTTTCATTTAGGATGATCTGTCCATTGGTGAAAGTGGGGTGTTAAAGTCCCCTACTATGATTGTGTTACTGTCGATTTCCCCTTCTACTGCAGTTAGTATTTGCCTTATGTACTGAGGTGCACATACGTTGGGTGCATAAATATTTACAATTGTTATATCTTCTTCTTGGATTGATCCCTTGGTCATTATGTAATGTTTTTCTTTGTCTCTTGTAATAGTCTTTATTTTAAAGTCTATTTTGTCTGAATGAGAAATGCTACTCCAGCTTTCTTTTGATTTCCATTTGCATGGAATATATTTTTCCATGCCCTCACTTTCAGTCTGTATGTGTCCCTAGATCTGAAATGTGTCTCCTGTAGACAACATATATACGGGTTTTGTTTCTGTAACCGTTCAGTCAGTCTATGACCTTTGTTTGGAGCATTTAATCCATTTATATTTAAGGTAGTTATTGATATGTATGTTCCTATTACCATTTTCTTAATTGTTTAGGGTTTGTTATTTTAAGTCTTACCTTCTCTTGTGTTTCTTGCCTGAGAAGTTCGTTTAGCATTTGTTGTAGAGCTGGTTTGGTGTTGTTGAGTTCCCTTAGCTTTTGCTTGTGTGTAAAGGTTTTAATTTCTCTTTCGAATCTGAATGACATCCTTGCAGGGTAGAGTAATGTTGGTTGTAGTATTTTCCCTTACTTCACTTTAAATATGTCCTGCCACTCCCTTCTGGTTTGCAGAGTTTCTGCTGAAAGATCAGCTGTTAACCTTATGGGGATTCCCTTGTATGTTAATTGTTGCTTTTCCATTGCTGCTTTTAATATTTTTTTTCTTTTACTGAATTTTTTGATAGTTCGATTAATATTTGTCTTGGCATGTTTCTCCTTGATTTGTCCTGTATGGTACTCTCTGTGCTTCCTGGACTTGACTGACTATTTCCTTTCCCATATTAGGGAAGCTTTCAACTATAATCTCTTCAAATATTTTCTCAGTCCCTTTTTTTTCCTCTTCTACTGGGACCACTCTAATTTGAATGTTGATGCATTTAATGTTGTCACAGAAGTCTCTGAACCTCTCCTTAATTCTTTTCATTCTTTTTTCTTTATTCTGCTGTGTGGGAGTTATTTCCACTATTTTATCTTCCAGGTTACTTATCTGTTCTTCTGTCTCAGTTATTCTGCTATTGATTCCTTCTAGAGAATTTTTAATTTCACTTATTGTGTTGTTCATCATAGTTTGTTTGCTCTTTTGTTCTTCTAGGTCCTTGTTAAATGTTTCTTGTATTTTCTCCATTCTATTTCCAAGATTTTGGATCATATTTACTATCATTTCTCTGAATTCTTTTTCAGGTAGACTGCCTATTTCATCTTCATTTGTTTGGTCTGGTGGGTTTTTACCTTGCTCCTTCATCTGCTGTGTACTGTTCTGTCTTCTCATTTTGCTTCACTTACTGTTTTTCAGGACTCCTTTTTGCAGGCTGCAAGTTCATAGTTCCTGTTGTTTTTGGTGTCTGCCGCCAGTTGGTAAGGTTGGTTCATTGGGGTGTGTAGGCTTCCTCGTGGAGGGTACTGGTACCTCTGTTCTGGTGGATGAGGCTGGATCTTGTCTTTCTGGTGAGCAGGACCACATCCAGTGGTGTGTTTTGGGGTGTCTGTGAACTTATTATGATTTTAGGCGGCCTCCCTGCTAATGGGTCGGGTTGTTTTCCTGTCTTGCTAGTTGTTGGGTATAGGGTGTCCAGCACTGGAGCTTGCTGGTCAATGAGTGGAGCTGGGTCTTTGCATTGAGATGGAGATCTCTGGGAGAGCTTTCACCATTTGATATTACGTGAGGCCAGGAGGTCTCTGGTGGACCAATGTCCTGAACTTGGCTCTCCCACCTCAGATGCTCAGACCTGACACCCAGCCAGAGCACCAAGACTCTGTCAGCCACATGGCTCAGAAGAAAAAGGAGGGAAAAGAAAGAAAGAAAGAAGGAAAGAAAGAATGAAAGAAAGAAAGATAAAATAAAGTTATTAAAATAGAAAAAATAAAAAAGTAATAAGAAAGAGAGAAAGAAAGAAGAGCGCAACCAAACAAAAAAGCAAATCCACCAATGATAACAAGCACTAAAAACTATACTAAAAAAAAAAAAGGACAGCAGAACCCCAGGACAAATGGCAAAGGCAAAGCTATGCAGAAAAAGTCACACCAAGAAGCATATAGGGGCTTCTCTGGTGGCGCAGTGGTTGAGAGTCCGCCTGCCGATGCAGGGGACACGATGCAGGGTTCGTGCCCTGGTCCAGGAGGATCCCATATGCCGCAGAGCCGCTGGGCCTGTGAGCCATGACCGCTGAGCCTGTGTATCCGGAGCCTGTGCCCCTCAACAGGAGAGGCTCGACAGTGAGCGTCCACATACTGCAAAAAAAAAAAAAAAAAAAAAGAAGCATATACCTACACACTCACAAAAAGAGTAAAAGGAAAATATATAAATAAAGGAAAAGAGCAACCATATCAATTAACAAATATGCCAATGATAATAAGCTGTAAATACTAAACTTAGATCATAAACCCAGAAACAAATTAGATGCAGAAAACAAACCCCAAGTCTACAGTTGCTCCCAAAGTCCACTGCCTTAATTTTGGGATGATTCGTTGTCTATTCAGGTATTCCAGAGATGCAAGGTACATCAGGTTGATTGTGGAGATTTAATCCACTGCTCCTGAGGCTGCTGGGAGAAATTTCTCTTTCTATTCTTTGTTCTCACAGCTCCTGGGGTTCAGCTTTGGATTTGGCCCCGCCTCTGCATGTAGGTCGCCTGAGGGCGTCTGTTCTTCACTCAGACAGGATGGGGTTAAAGGAGAGACTGATTAGGGGACTCTGGCTCACTCAGGCTGGGGGAAGGGAGAGGTACGGAATGCGGAGTGAGCCTGTGGCGTCAGAGGCCAGTGTGACATTGCAACAGCCTGAGGCGAGCCTTGTGTTTTCCTGGGAAGTTGGCCCTGGATCACAGGGCCCTGGCAGTGGCGGGCTGCACAGGCTCCCGGGAGGGGAGGTGTGGATGGTGACCTGTGTTTGCACACAGGCTTCTTGGTCGCTGTAGCAACACCCTTAGTGTTTCATTCCCGTCTCTGGAGCTCGTTTAGGTGGTGCTTTGAATCTCCTCTCCTCGCGCACCATGAAACAATGGTCTCTTGCCTCTTCAGCAGGTCCAGACTTTTCCGGGCTCCCTCCTGGCCAGCCGTGGCACACTAGCCCTCTTCAGGCTGTGTTCATGCAGCCAACCCCAGTCCTCTCCCTGGGACCTGACCTCCTCCGAAGCCTGAGCCTCAGCTCCCAGCCCCCACCCATCCCAGCGGGTGAGCAGACAAGCCTCTCGGGCTGGTGAGTGCTGGTCGGCACCAATCCTCAGTGCAGGAAAATCTCCACTTTGCCCTCTGCACCCCAGTTGCTGCACTCTCCTCCGTGGCTCCGAAGCTTCACCCCCTGCCCACCTCCCATCTCCACCAGTGAAGGGGTTTCATAGTGTGTGGAAACTTTTCCTCCTTCACAGCTACCTTCCCGAGATGCCGGACCCATCCCTATCCTTTTGTCTCTGTTTTTTCTTTTTTCTTTTGCCCTACCCAGGTACATGGGAAGTTTCTTGCCTTTTGGGAAGTCTGAGGTCTTCTGCTAGCATTCAGTAGGTGTTCTGTAGGAGTTGTTCCGCATGTAGATGTAGTTTTGATGTATTTGTGGGGAGGAATGTGATCACCACATCTTACTCCTCTGCCATCTTGAAGGCCCCACCCAGTAATTTAATTTAATAAGAAGACAATTTGGACCATGGACATGATGCAATTGACATGTTATTTGTAGAATATTAATTTGAAAATTGCATGTATAATACTATTGAGAATACTGGAGAACCTTGCCTGACAAGGAAGTAATTACAATTGTTTAGGCATAAATGATAATAACAATGTGATGAAGAGCTCTAATTTATTGTTCATCTGCTATGTACCAGCTGCTGTTGTACATAATTTATACACAAGCATTATTCCAGGTGATTCTCTTAACAATTTCTTCAAGGTAAATATCCTTATCTGACCATAAAGACAAAGAGCGAATCAGAGCACTTGAAGTGAGAGTCCCACAGTTAATCCTGCAGTTATTCTCAGAATCAAAGAACTTAAGTGAAATTCCTCTGATCTAAACTACTGATGATGAAATAAAATTATTTTGGATGATGTTGAATCAATGTGGTTATGAACTCAAAGCTTGATACCAAAGTTGGTATATGTTAGTTACCATACCAGATGTCAATTATCTGTGTTATTAACCTTAATTTCTCTAAATATTAATCCTGGAAAACATTTCTTTTATCTGTTGATAGTTTGTTTGTTTTTTTTAATTTAGTATAACAAGGATACTATTCTAAATTGCCATAGACTTTGAACTTGTTTGCTTTGTAGGTTGGATTATTCTTTAATTCAAAACTCTTCTGTCATAAATAAAATATTTTATTAGAAATATGTTCATGTTAAAGTAATGTCTTCAAGGCCTATATTAGAAGCTTTCATAAAACCAGAAGAATGTTAGCACAGATGTCAAACATATATTGAATGTCTAAATTTTATTTCTATGTTGAAATGCTTTATATTGCCTCCACATGCATATTTAATATTTTCTCCAGTTTTTCATTAATTGTTGTTTATTTATCACTCTCAAAAACTATTTATAGATAGTCCTTTGAATTTCAACAGTTTGATTGCCACTAAGTGAACACGTCTATCAAGGTGAGATATCTGTTCAACATTTGTACTGAAGTGTGTCACTAATTTCAAATCATTTTTATAACACTCCTGAAATTCTTAATAACTTGTGAAGTGATGATAGCTTAAAAAAAAACTATAACATTTAAAATAATCTAAGTATGTAAGGTGAATAATATGAGGCTAATTTTGATATTTTTGTTGAAAGCAATGGTCATTAATATCTGGTCTAGTTTTAATATTTTTGTCAATGGATCAGTAACCTTAAAGAATCACCAAAGATAGACTAAATCTCCCTAAAATTGCAACTAATATGTAGAGATATGAACTTGGAAGCTGTTTCATCCATAAAAATAATTAGATGCTATTCAATCTGCCCCCACCCTACCTCTCTAAATATCAATTGAAAGTTGGTCTTGAAAACTCATGGCATTTTAATAATACAAACCAGAGACTGAGTCAGAAGTATCGTTAGAATCAAAATGATTCATTTTTAAATTACCATTGCTTGGTTCAATCTATAATGACCGAGTATTTACATTCTTGTAAGAATTTCCAATATTATACCCATTTTCTTCTCAGAATGTTAATCTAATGGAAAGAATAAGTCATCCCTTCTAAAAGGGTTGGCAGTGCTGTATAGAAAGTAGACAGACATATTATTCTCAATACATTTGACTCATTGTTTCCCACATGACATAAAAGCACACATTATCACCAGCTGAGGATATTCATCCTTATGAAACATAGGCCAAACCACTAAAATCTATTATTATCTTGGTTTGTACCAAAAATTCTGCACTCAGACAGAGACCTATACTTTTCAATTGCTAAATGCTTTGTTCTAACAACCTCTTGTTCAAAATTTTCAGTAGATGACACTTCTATAATTTCTGTCTATACAAGTTATTTCTTCCCTATGACATTTGTGACCTTCCCAAATATTTACCAAGAATTCCAACTACCATTTAAACTGGTAAGAACTAAAGTGAAACGGTATCTTATAAGGCATATGAGGTCTTAGAACCTTCAGGCCATAGAGCAATAGATTAAATGACCTCTCAAGACCCCCTCCAGTTCTATATTCTATGGGGGCTGATAAACCACAGAGATAGCCAAACAAAGAGGATACAATGAAACTAGTTCTATTATCGCAGCATTTAATGGTTGTCTGTGTAGGAAGTTCAAAGCTGAAAGTTTCAACAAAGATTCCACAAACACAGTGTTTCCTGCACTTACCACTTTTCTGCTTACAAGACTTTCTTACATTTTTCAAAGGCCAAGAAAATGTGCTTTCTTTGTAATTCCAAAAGTAGTTTAAGTTACAGGAGATATTATTACAGATAAAAACGTACAACAGTGAAATCAGAGTAATAAAGTTGGATTTTTGGTTAGGCCATCAGGGCAACCAAAGGAATATAAAAAAGGCAAAAGTATGATTTTTAATAGAAAGAAAAGTAAATTTTGAGTAGAGACATTACATGCAAACCAAATGAAAAAGAAAAGGGGGAGAGTTAAGGTACTTTGAGAAAGAGTAAATGAAATATACTGAAAGATGAATTAAAGTGTGTTCAAGGGCTATGCGTATCATCTAAAAATAAATATGGCTTTTGTTAGAATAAAAAGTCAGTGCAGAGAAGGAGAGTCTACAACCAATCAAAGCCAAGAAAGAAGAAAATGTACAGGATAAAATATGAAGTATAAGAGAAGCACTGCGATGATGGAATGAAGTTAAAAGTGTAAAAAATATGATAAGAAAATTAAGGGTAGAAAATGAAGGGAAGATTGCACAAGAGTTTGAGATAAATCAGGATCCTTTCAAGTAGAGAAGTAAGAAGGGGTCAGGGCTGGAGATAATGGGACCTCCATGAAATAGAAAGTGTAATTTATTCACTGAAGTGGTAGATATTGCTATCAATTTTAATGACTTCTTTGCATCAGCTTTCAGACTAGAGAATTGAGAAAAGATATTAGCAAAGAGACATATATTTGCATATCTCAGGGAAGGAGGATGAAATATCAAGCTAGGGCAATGATTAAGTTATTAAACTATTTAATTTCTGGCAAACTACAGAAAAAATTGAAAATCAACTGGATTTCAGAAAGCAGTATTAATAAATAAGAAGACCTTTATCAGGTACCCTTTAAAACTTTATAGCGTTTAAGGAGCTAAAAAAAATAGCCAAGATTTCTAGACTCACTTATTTTTATACCCACAGTCTGAAATAATTTTTAAAAACATAATACTCTGGCAGCTATGTATATACATTTAAACAATCACAGAAAGCTTGATTAGCTTCCTCTGAGAGAATTTTGGTGCAATACACACACAACGCACACATACACACACACACACACACACACACACACACACACACATATACATTAATTTTAACTCCATTTTACTCTGCCATGGGAATGTAGAATTTTTCTCCTCCAGGAAGTCTTTTCACCTCAACAGAGTATAAGCACTCATGGAAGTGCTTGGAGGTAGTCATTCATACACCCACCACTGTGTGAATGATGAAAACACGCACAGAGACAAGCGATGGAGTACAGAGCGTGCTGTAGCCATCACTGCCTCATGCTGCCTAGCAGCTTGAAGAAACCAAAAGCCTCACATCAAATTACCCCAGCCAGAGCTTCATACTTACCATCTCCTGATAGGGAATACAGATAAAAATCATCCTTTCCCCATCCTAAGCAGGGTACAGCCAAGTGATTCATTCATTAATGGGCATGAAATCAAAACATCATCTGTGTCAACTAAAAGAACTTCTAGTAAGATTTTTGTTAAAATTTTGTATGCTTTGATCTCAGAAAATCATCTGTGAAAGATCTCCACCTCTGAAGATCTCATCAAATGCTGAAGTTGGAACTGATTTCAGCACTGATGAGCTTGGACTTCACAGGAGAACACAAGATTGCCTGGGAATTACTGCATTGAATGCTTGCTTCAGTCGTTTCTGATGGGCATCCCAGCTGGAGCTCCACTGCTATGAAGGTCTTTTTTCTCATACAATGTGAATTTCACTTCTTTCAAAGGCACAAGGCCACCAGGCCTGTGTTTATCTAGATAGTAAAGGTTCAAATAATTAAAATAGTAAATCAGTGTGACTCCGTGTAATTGATATGCACAGACTCAGGAGAATACAGAATTCTGCCATTAAGTCGACAAACAAACTTAGAAAAATCTCTTGAATATTTCTAATGGCTAATGTCTAATATTTCTAATGTCTAATGTCTTAGAATTTGTGAAATAAAACAGAGTTCGCATTTGGCTGGGACAATCAGGAAATTATTGAGAGTGTAGATGATATTTAAGGATAGACCAAATTTATATATGGAGGTGGAAAGCTAGACAAAATGCCAGGTAGATCAAAGAGCATGAATTAAATCACAGAAATTGGTAAAGCTCTAGATGTTCAGGACAAAGAACTGAACTTAAAGGAAAACTAAAGGAAAGAGGTGATGAGCCTGAAATTTTTGGAGAATAATTTATAGTGGGAATTGTATATCAGATTATATTCTCTAGAATATATTCAGTCGAAAATTATTGGACATTTCATTTTAAGCAAATAGATATGATGTTCTAACAAAATTAACTTTGGTAGATGTGCAGGATTGGTGAAGCTATTCTAGGGGCTAAATTTGGGTAGTATAATCAGGAAGGGAGAGATTTTGGCTGGGGAATCATTGTGAAGGAAGAAGCCACAGGGCATGGGAAGTGATTAGGTAAAAGACAAAGGAGATACTAGATAAAGGAGTTGAAGATTATCTGGAAGTAGGGTGATGTCATTCATACAAATAAGTCTACTATGAAGAGGAACAGGAGAATAAATAATAGGTCTGACTTTAAAATACTGAATTGGTGGTGATGACCAAATACAATAAGGAGAAAGGTAGATTGTTATGCTGTTACACTTTTTTTTTTTTTGCGGTACGCGGGCCTCTCACTGTTGTGGCCTCTCCCGTTGCGGAGCACAGGCTCCGGACGCACAGGCTCAGTGGCCATTGTTCACGGGCCCAGCCGCTCCGCGGTATGTGGGATCTTCCCGGACCGGGGCACGAACCCATGTCCCCTGCATCGGCAGGCGGACTCTCAACCACTGCGTCACCAGGGAAGCCCTGCTGTTACATTATTGACCAAAATTGTCTAACAGCTATTTCTACTCAATACCAACCAAGCTAATGATGATTCTCTAAATTATAAAAATAAACAAACTTTAAAATGTTATTAAATAACATTCTGTCTATTTGAGCTGTCTATTTGAGTTCTTTGAGGAGAAAAACACAAAGTTCAAAAACATTCACAAGAAATACTCTAAAGCTGAAATGTAAAGAATGTGATATAGTCAGTCATTAGACTAAATCTGATATTCACAAAAATAACATAAACTCAGGACTATTAGGAAGTAATCTAAAAACCCACTACTCCTGACACATACACTCAAGTTCAAATGTAATTGCTTTGGAACAAGATTCTGGAAAAAAATTACTTCCTTCTAAACTCTGACCCAACCTCTCACATGTCTAATTTGTTTTCTGAGTCAAACATCCAAAAATCTTTGAAAGACTCCAGCACTAAGTAGAAAGGTTTCCTATGCATGATTCTGGCTGTAGAAGTGCCTCTATTTGTCAATTTAGGAAGCTGAGAGGACAAAAAATTGTATCAACAGTTTTGTACAGAAATAAAGTCTAAAAAATTACTTTAGCAGAATTCAACATTCAGTATGTCTGTAAAGTAAACCTGGCTACCTCTTCTTATTTTACTTTCATGCTAACTCAACTGTTGTCGTTTTACAGAAATAATCATCCCCTTCAAAATGACCATTCACTGATATAGAATTCTTCATTTATTTGGTTTGTGATGGCTTAATTGATACCAACTCTGACAACTTTATTGTTTTATTTTTCTTATTATTTACTCTTACCTCTTGTTACACAGCCTAGTTTTAAAATTATCTCTAAAAATGTTTATTATGAAATATGCATGTGGTTCATCTTTTATGCATTCTGTCTTCTCTTTTGGGGGGTACCTGAAGAGTAGAAGAAAGAAACAGGAGAACCTTAAAACAAAAGCCTTAGCAATTGAATTACTCACAAATTTGATCAGTGTGTAATACAGGCTTCAATTAGTATTTCTCTTTAGTAGATGAGACACCTCAGAACCTCCCATTCACTGTCTGAGGCTGCCTCCAAATCAAGCCATCCTGATCTTGTGTTGTGATCAATATAATTCTTGGCACACTTAAATGTGACTTTCAATAAGACACAAGCTCTTTGTGTTTCTGGTTTTCTTATTTGTAAATAGGCCTGATAATACTTCTGCAACAGAATAATCTGAAGCTAAAATAAACTAAAGAAATACAGACCATACCTGCACAAAGTAAGTGCTTCATAGTAAGTAAAACCAGTTAATAAGTGAAGCTTTTGTTAATCAACTTGTCATTGTTTTGATGCAATGCCAAATAAGCAGCTTCATATATTTGGTAGCAAATGTACTGATTTTACTAGAACTGATGAGTTGTTTAAAGTAGTTTATAAAGGGCTTAAGTATATCCATAAGTTGCGAGGGTAATGAGACATTAAAAAGGAGACAGAAGGGCTTCCCTGGTGGCGCAGTGGTTGAGAGTCCGCCTGCCGATGCAGGGGACACGGGTTCGTGCCCTGGTCCGGGAAAATCCCACATGCCGCGGAGCGGCTGGGCCCGTGAGCCATGGCTGCTGAGCCTGAGCGTCCGGCGCGTGTGCTCCGCAATGGGAGAGGCCACAACAGTGAGAGGCCCGCGTACCAAAAAAAAAAAAAAAGAGACAGAAGAAGGCAATTTGCCCTCTCCACCCTACTAATATTGATAAAATTGATCATTGACTAATCAATAGCATTTCTGACAGCCTTTAGGGCACTTCAGCTACTGATCTACCTCCTAATTTGCCAGCTGCTACTGCGTGACTTCCATTTACCTGCTATAAACTGTGGCCTTTATAGCATGCTTCCTTACCTTCTATACTGTCCCTCACCTTGATATTATTACATTTATTATACTGTTGGCAATAAATCAAATTTTCCTTCATAATTATTACTTGCACTTCGAAACTACATTTTTTATTTTGAAGACCCTTTTCACCTCAAGAAATATTCATGATCTTCCACATGATAATAGATAGTTGTGATTATTTCTGAGCTAACCAAATGTAAAATCAAAAATTTTGCCACCTATCTTAAATTATTTTAAATTTAGTGTTATTTTATAAATTATAATAGTTTCCACTATATCCATTTGAAAATATTCAAAATTTTCATATTATACCACACGCACTAATGACACGCACATTTGTATATATAAAGGCTATTTGTTGAAACTATGGGTTCAAGGATTTTTTCAACAAATAAAGCTTTTCCCCTCTGGTCCTCAGTAGACAATTTGGGTGCATAAATTAAACCAACAAGGATCTCAGAGGACCTAACATAGTGGATCTCAACCCCTATTCTCAGGAAGTAGTTTGGAAATCTATGGAGATACTGAATTGTAACAATGATGAGGGATGATATGCCCCTTAGGTGATGGGGGTCTGAGATGTTGGATGCCCTGCAATGTAACAGATAGTCCCACACAATTTTTAAATGTTCTACCAGACATCTATATATGTGAAGAATCTGTTTTAATATACCTTATCTTAGAAACCAGATCCATTTTACATATAAATTCAAAGCTTTGGGGGCAGGTTTTTAATATATATTGAAACTTCCAGGAATACATCTACTGTGTAAACCAAAGGAAGGTCGTGTGTACTTTGCCTTACTTGAAATTTTGCTGAGAGTTAATTACCAGTTTGAATAACAGGTGAATATAGGCAAGGTTGCACATGGTATTTGAGCTGTCAGTAAACATGCCTGTATCAATCTTAGTCTGTAATTGTCATATTCATAGTATTTCTACATATAAGTGTTAGCCTCTGTCTTTCATTATAGTCATGACCAAACTTTTGTAAATTAAAAATATACTACTTTGTTAAAGATTATTTTCTTTTATATTTATCTTTTAGAGTTAAGATATTATACAGATTCTTTTTTGTTTAATCATGTGTATTGGTAACTGAAGATATAAATGAATTGTATTTCAGAAGAGTAAGCGTTATTACAAAATATTTATTAAAAAGGAAGTGTTAGGTCTGATCTACACCAAATGACACTGTATTGGATTATATGAAATAATTTTTGTAACTGAAGAAGTTTCTCAAGGTTCTCTGATCCAGATAATTTAGATTTGCTCCATCAAAATATAGATGCTCACGGGCTTCCCTGGTGGCGCAGTGGTTGAGAGTCCGCCTGCCGATGCAGGGGACGGGGTTTGTGCCCCGGTCCGGGAAGATCCCACATGCCGCGGAGCGGCTGGGCCCGTGAGCCATGGCCGCTGAGCCTGCGCGTCCGGAGCCTGTGCTCCGCAACGGGAGAGGCCGTGGCAGTGAGAGGCCCGCATACTGCAAAAAAAAATATATATATATATATATATATATACATATATATATATATATGTATATATATATATATATAGAGAGAGAGAGAGAGAGAGAGAGAGGTGCTCAGAGTCCATCCCATGCCAGATATTCATTTCTCCTTTACCAAATGGAGGTGAGTTGATGTCTGGAGAGGTTAGGATAAGGGATTCTTTTGTCGTGTAAACTCTTGCAATAGCACCCTCAGATAATAGGGTAACTCATTCTTAACTAGTGGAATATGAAGAGAATGGTGTTCTGCTTGAAGATAAAAGAAAATGAATCAAATGAGTAACTCATCATGGGACACTGCATTTTCATACAAATGTAATTGTACAGCTATTACATGGTAATACAACTCTATAGAGCCTTAAATATGTTCTCAAAAAAAAAAAAAAATAGCACAGCCTGGAGTTGCCACTAGAATGATGGGTCTCTAGTTTTGCTGTAGACATAAACTTGAATTGCAGACTCCAGAAATGCACAGGAAATTTGGGTAAAAGACACAGTTTACTTATTGTGAGCCCTGAAAAAGAGAGCAAGAAGAAGCCACTGTGAGGTTTTCCTGTGATTGGGATTCACTTGTACAGGTAAGTAACCTGAGCCACTGCTAAGAGCTAATGGCTACCCCCATGTGGAGCATTTGTCAACCTGAATTTCCATATGCTGGCCTATGACAAGGGAGCATACTCATGGACAGAACCACCTCAAATAGCAGGCCCTACCTCTTTCTTCCTGCCTAGGTGGGTCCCTCACTAGAACGCAGTCTCAAAGAAGTAAAAAATAAGACTCTGGCTACCTCACTCCTATGCTTCTTATTGCAAATGTCTTCATTCTAGCCTCTTCCACCTTGGTCAAGTTAGAAAAGTAAGAACAATTTTCCCACTTTGTTATCACCAGTAGTCCTGTGTAAAGGAGACCTTGATTCATTTAGCTTGTGCCCTGTCGAGCTCTTTTAAGTTCCTTTCTATTTATACTGCCTTTACCATATACGTAATATTTTACTTGTTTCTGGGATCTAATGTTGGGCAAAACTCAGACACTGTCCATCATGTTATGGAGTGTTAGACTTAGCCTAGAAGACAAATAAATTAACTCACAAATAAAGTGAACTGAAAGTCTGATAAATGCTACAAAGGGAAGGTGCAGGGTGCCCTGAGAGCACATAAAGAGGATTTGACTTAATTATAAGGACCAGGGAAGAATTCCATATGAAAATGACAATTGAGCTGAACTTGGAGGATGTACAGGAACTAAACAATGCAGTGGATGCTCTAGAACCTTGCCCAGACCACCCCTTCCGGACTAAGGCACTGATTCCCACCAGTGCTGGGAAAGTCAGTGGCTGGCAAGTTGCAGCTAAATTGTTCTCCAAATGGAAACGGTTTGGGCTGAAAGACCTGACTGGTATCTCTACCCATTTCTCATCCATAATATAGAGTTAATAATACCACTTCAATTACCTCAAAAAGTTTGGGGGAGAATTAAATTAAATCACATATATGAAGTACTGAGTACAGGACCATCTACATAAGAGATAGTTTAGAATAATTGTATAGAACATGGACTTGATGACAGACCGTTCTGGCTTCAGATTATAACAATGCTATTTATTCAATGTGTGAGCTCAGGCAAAGGGAAAAATGGTTACAAAATTTTCAACCACATAAATTTGCTGAAGTACTATAACCCAGCACAAAGTAAAAAAGTAAGCCTTAATTTTCTTATTAATACTAATTACTACCAAGTATCTTAAATTGTCAAGGATAATTGTTAGTTATATTAATCTTTAGATTTTAGTTCCTAGGATAGCACTAGAATTGCATAAATATTTTAAATGAATAAATGATCATTTCCCACCAGTAATTTATTCAACAATACTTATATTCATTAACCATATTTCTGAATTACTTTCTGTGTATGGAGCCTGTTGTAGGTAAAGTTTCCCTGGTATGCCTGGAGAACTGGTGGATATTTACAATTGTCAAAGAAGATTTAAATAGTAATGTAAAATTCCAGTTTCTTTTGAAGGATATAGGCTTTTAAAAGTGGTCAACTCCAAGATTTGAACAAAAACAATATGCTTACCCATCCATATCCTACACAATTCTGTAGGCTTTTTTCATATCGCTGTCTGTCTTTATTTCTTTCTCTTGTTTGTATAGTAGTTTTAAAAACTTCTGTGAATTATTAGTTATTAACTTCTCAGAAGTTGCTAGGTGGTGATATATATCTGCTACAGACTGCAGAAGATATGTTCAAAGCCATATCTATTAAAAAGTTTTGTGCCATAAATTTGGTGTAAAATATAGCAGTATCAAATCAGAGAGACTCTCTATAGCCTATCTCCCCAAATCTACCATCATTCCTTTATGAAGCTGTCAGCCTGAAGAAAATTGTCAAAAGAATTCAGGTAAGAATCGGCCCTCACTCTCTCCTATAGAGACCCATTTAAAGCAAAGTTTGAATCACTATTTTTCTTTCAGATAAAGCAAATAGACTATTTGAGTAAAAAGGCCTTTGAGATTTTTTTTTTTGTCATTGTTCATTCTGCACCTGACCTTGATTTTTGTTTTTCTTAATATTTTATTTATTTATTTATTTATTCATTTATTTGGCTGTGGCGAGTCTTAGTTGCAGCACACGGGATCTTCATTGTGGCAGGTGGGCTCTGTAGTTGCAGCATGTGAACTGTTAGTTGCAGCATGTGGGATCTAGTTCCCTGACCAGGGATTGAACCCGGGCCACCTGCACTAGGAGTGCACAGCCTTAGCCACTGGACTACCAGGGAAGTCCCAGGCCTTTGAGGTCTTCAAAACCAAGATGAAGAGGGTACATTGGAAGACAATATGATATAAATGTAAAAATATCAAAAGGAAACACATTATCAAGATTAATCTGCAATTCCTTTTTCCCAACACAGCTACAGAGCTCCGAGTCAGCCACACTTAATTTGAGTGAGTTTATTTTCATTTAATTTTACAGATTCAACATTGAGAACAGTAATAGCTCCCCGTCATTATTCAGTCCCTACTACAGTTTGTGACATTAATGTTTTAATGCTGGGAATGGCTGCCCCATCCTGGAGAACTAGATTTTATACTTGGTATACTAGTAATATTTATTTTATTGTAACAGATTATGGCTAGGGCAATATTAAAGTTATCACATAAGTAAAATTCAAACCATAATAAGTCTTTGAAAGAGAAGGATGACTGACAATGTGTCACTTATTTCAAAGTCTAGACTTGAGAGAAAATGATTTCTTGATTCCTTTTAAGAACCATGGAAATCTCAACAATATTTCATAGCATTGGATAGCATAACAAACAACCAGAAAAACTGAGTATTCTCAGGTACCATTCTAAATGTTTTACATCCCTACCTTCATTGCTACCATAATAGCAATAATAAGGTTGACATTGCTATTACCATCAGTTTACAGATAAAAAGACCGTGCCTTGGAAAACTTAATAATCCATCTAATATCATTATTTAAGTGATAAATTAGGATTTGAGCCCAGGTTGTTCAACTTCAGAGTTCTTACTCTTAACCTTTAAAAATTAATATGGATTTAGCATATAAAATATGGTATAATTGTAGGATATTAAGTTCAAAAGCCCATATGCACAGCATTTGTTGAAAAACTCTATTGAGTCAAATTTTCAGCTTCAATTCAGAGAACCACCTGAGAAAAAACATCTTCAGTACATCTTCCCAAACATCTCTCCAGATTTGCTTTTCAAAATCAGATTTCCAAAAAGTTAAGCTATTCAAAAATTTAACTTAGCAAAATAAATTCCTAAGGAAAAATAGCTATATAAATGCTTATACTTGAACATACTTTTGAATATTTCTGACCACTATCTTCTAGAGATATATATTCTCAGCTATTTTCCTCAAAGTTATCTATTATAGCAATTGTATAGAAAATAAATGATAAGCATAGGAAGACTGTTTTCCATGTACTTAAAACACAAGTAATTTTTTCATCCTGTTATACCAAATCTACTCGGTAAGTTAAAACAGGCTCAACTTGATGAAGTATGTAATTTGAAATTCTTAAGTTTGTAATTTGAATGATTACTTTCTCCCATAATCTGCTTAGGGAATTTTTTTCATTTGTAAAGCTAGAACATTTGGCTACCTAAACACAACATCAATAGAATTTGTCACACAATCCATTGTTTATTAATCATTTTCTCCTGATAATCTAAATGATGAATAGTCTCGCCCCAGTGAATTCTTTACTCTTCTTTTTTTTTTTTTTATAAATTTATTTATTTATATTTTTGGCTGCATTGGGTCTTCATTGTTGTGTGCAGGCTTTCTCTAGTTGAGGCGAGTGGGAGCTACACTTCGTTGCAGTGCATGGGCTTCTTTCTCATTGCAGTGGCTTCTCTTGTTGCAGAGCACGGGCTCTAGGCACGCGGGCTTCAGTAGTTGTGGCATGGTGGGCTCAGTAGTTGTGGCTCACAGGCTCTAGAGCACAGGCTCTGTAGTTGCTTAGTTGCAGGCTTAGTTGCTCCATGGAATGTGGGATCTTCCCTGACCAGGGCTCGAACCTGTGTCCCCTGCATTGGCAGGCGGATTCTTACTGAGCCACCAGGGAAGTCCTCTTTACTCTTCTAAAACACATCCAGTTTAACCCTCTTACGTACTCTGATTTGTCATAATTTGAGAAGTGAAAGTGAAGGACATTTCTTTCAAAAACAAATTAAAGCAAAAGAAAATATTTTAAATGTGAAAGAAATTGCAAAACTATTATTTTTAACAAGGACAGATGTCATAGATAACAGAGAAAATGCCTATGTATTTTACAGTCACTAATCCAAAAAATACCCAATAAGTTGAAAGCGTGATTCAGCAGGGAGATTTCCTTTTAATTTAGATATACAAACTGTTCATTTTCTTACTAAATATGAAACTTTTATGAATTATAATAAATAGTAATAAAAACTACCAAAAGAGTAGGGCAAGCTATTTTTCATGCAAATGAAATTTCAGTAAACATTGGGGTAAACAAAACTTCCAAAAAATATATTTTATTACATGTTTTTCAAAAAGTCACCACTGTTATTTGTTAAAAGGGCATAATAGGCAGAACTGGACAACCCTCAGAAAGATATAAATTCAGTCTGGCGAACCATCCTTTTCACTCTGGAGTAGACCACATTTGCATGTATTGCTAAATCAGCTCTCGACTCCTCCATTCTCAACACCCCTTTTATCTATGTAGACTCATTCGTTATACGTTTCACCTCTCCAGACCAGCTCTGTGCTGCTTTCTGTATTTCTTTTCACGCTTGTAACAATCCATCTTCCTCTTCTCTACATCCAGTCTATTTTTACATTCACTTAAAAAAAGTCTCTTCATAAAATCAAATTTTCTATGATTCTTGTCAGGGGCAAGGCCTAACCTCATATATATATATATATATATATATATATATATATATATATATATATATATATATATATATATATATAAAATTCTGGAAAGACAGAAGTATGAGGAACAAAAGTATAGAATGACAAAATAAAAATAGGCAAATTTAAAAAAAATATTTAGAAAAATCTCTATTTTGAAGCTAATCAGCTGCTTGGCTAATACAATTGTCCATGATGGTTTAATATTATCTCTGAGCCTCTGGGACAAGGACAAAGTCCTTCAGTACAATGTATAAAGTATTGGGCTTACCAGGCATTCAGCAAACAGGAATAATGAGGACCTTGACCTTTTGAAGTCCTTTTACCTTTAGTATTCACCAGAATTCACTCCATTGCTATTATTTGCTTGAGTTATTTCACTGAGTTTGGAAAGAGTATATAGAAAGCATTGCATTTTCCATTCTCTAACTGCCATCTCACGCCATGTATTAATAAGCTCTAGAGAGTAAATGAGTATGAACATTAAATTTTATTTCAATTTATTCATTTTCATTCAATGAAATTATTCAGATAAAAGTTTTGGTGCCAGAAAGAATTCTGAGGTCTTAATTATGCTGGACGCTGGTCGCCTCGATTAATTAGATCATGGTGGCAATGAAGGCCAAATTCTGTGCTGAACAATGGCTTTGCTTTTCCTGAGTTGCTAAGTCTACCCATAACATAGGCAGATGCCTAACATACACCTCCATTAGTCAGCAGGGTAAGTGAGCAACAGAGTGTGAATAGATCTGCAAAATCTATCATCACCATTGAGAAAATTGTTTGGTATGCACGTACTACCAATAGTGAGTGAAAAGCATCTGTTTGGTTAAAAAAGATCTGGGTTGCTAGCTTTCAACTATGGCTTAGCTTAACAAGAGCAATTCCAATGGCTTTGCTATGTAACATATAAATTGTTTAAAATTCTAAGAACCCCTACGTAATAGCAAACGGACATCAATACATAAAAACATTAGGGTCACACTTTCAAGATGAAATGTTTATGCACCTTTAAAGGAAGAAGCATTTTTGTTTATTGTGACCAGTAGGAATACTCTTCTGCAATTGAGAATAACCAATGGTGAAATGGTCCAATAAAGTTTCATCATTTATGCTGTTGTTGGCTGAATATTTTTAATATTATTTGTTTTACACAGTAACTTTCATTAAAGAAACCCTACCTTTATGATTATGTTATATTGACAACAATAAATTTATCTTATGCTGATTATTCTACAGTTTTTTACATACAGTTTTTTTTTTATTATTCTACAGATGCAAATAAGACATGATAGTACAAACCCTCGAGGATATTTCAATACAGTTTTGTCATCAAGTAAAATCCTCCAAGGGTTGTTTCATTTGTCATTGGGACCCTGGAGCCTAGTTCAATGCTTCACACAGAGACAGCTCTTGGAACATGCTTGGGGAATTTCACGGACCCACTGAAGCACCATTGTACACCTACAGGTCAACAGTACATCTATGAACTGCGTGGCTGATACTTCTTTGCAGTCCTAGATCCCCAGAGGTGTGAAAACTGAGCCAAATTTTTCAAGTTTTTATCAGTTCACTTGAAAAGCACTGGGCTATAGAAAAAGGATGCCATAAGTCAAATTTCTGTGGGAGACAGGCAAGTCACATAAATCAGTAATACAGGGAAGAGTGTGAGATATTAGAGAAGAGTTGAAACTTGCCAACTGGGGAGATCAATCTCTCTAATGCGGGTGCTTCTTAGATGTAGCCAAGCACTGTCATTAAGTCATGAGCATCAAGAATTATCAAATAATCTGACTTCTAAGAGAATTTGGAAATCCAGAGTTTTATATGAAATCTCAGATTATTAAAGTTTGGAAACAACTAAAAATATTTAAAAGTCTCTATGAGGGCCAAACAAAACACATCTGCTGGTTGGAGCTAACCCTCACACCATAACTTTATGATCTTTTGTAAACTGCAAAGAAAATAGAGTAAGAGTTGTGAAGATCTCTTTCTAAAGTATAATCTGAATTCCTTTTTTATTTGCTTATGTACAATAAAGATTGAATTGCATTATTTTTAAGGTCCCTTTCTGTTGTAACAACTTACCTCTTTATTATATGCAGAAAGATGTATGAAACATAGACCTATACAATAAGTCTATATAATAAGGATGTTTACCTGTATAGCCCTTGGAACATTCCAGAAATGCACTGTGTAGTCTATCATAGAAAGAGGCAGGAGGAAGTTATGAGCAGAATTGAGAGAAAAGAGTAATTTGGACATCATTTACACAAGGAGGTTCTGTAGTAAGTATTCACAAAGCATGACTGAAGTCAGTTTGCTGCGGCAGGAGTACATGTATACAGTCAGGGACGGAAAAGGTGAGATTACTTGGAGGGCTGGTGAGAGTCTGTTTTGGTCCTTAGACTTTAGAGAAAGAAGGTCAGAGGATTTATTTTGAAAAAGAGGTTTAGGGAATCGTCAGTGAGGCTCAATAGTATGAGATATATTGTCAACAAAAGACATGGGAGGGAAAAGTTAAGAACAGGATTGTTGCATATGCTAGAGACAGAGGAAGCGTTTTAGTTCTGGGACAAGAAAAGTCTTATTTAGAAGCAATGGCTGCAAATAAATCAGAGGGAGAACAAAACAACAGGAGCTAGCTAAGTGATTTTAAAAGGCTCACTCAAAATTGGCAGGCCTATAAAAATAGCCTGTTTCGGTAGTTTCTTAACTCAGAAGAATTTTTGACAGATCTATAATATTGTTTATTCCCAAACATGATCATTCCTTACACAGACCTGAACTATACTGGATATTTTTCTTATAAATGAAGAATCATAGTCAGAACGATTAAGAATTAATTAAGGACAATGGAGAACACACAACATACTCCCTTCCTATGGGATAGCTTTCATTCTTTATAATCTTCTTTATCTAATTTTGAATTAAGAATGTGAAAAAAGAGTCTACCGTACAGATAAATATACATGCTGTTTGAGGATTAACAAACAAAAACATACTGGGTAGGTAAGCAGTGCAGTTCCACACCACAGAGGAGGAGATGAATCAGAAGAGGGTAACGTAAGCTTTATTAACTGCTTACATTTATGTTGGGCACTCTGCTAAAAGTTTTAACACTGTTATATCTGAAACAACTGACAGAAATTATCTGATATGTATGGTATCACTACATTTTCGAGAAGAGAACATTGAGGATTAGAATACTTAAATAATCTGCCTAAGGTCCCTGACTGACTGGTCAGAATTTGAATTCAGATTAGGGGGACACCAGATTCTATACTCAGAATTGCTCCACTGTGTTATTTGCCTCCAACTGGTAAAGAGAAACCGTTACTGCAATTCTCAAAATGTTTTATGTTAAAGTGCCTTAGGCTTTTGTGCTTACTCTTCTTTCTTCCTAAAATGCCAGTCTTCCAAATCCTCGAGTAGCTCATTTCTTTTTCTCAACCAGGTGACAATTCATTTGCCCCTTTCTCTAGAGAACTTCTCTATGTGAACTATGTCAAGTGGCTCCCTTATCCCAGTCACTCTTTCCCCTGCACTGTTTTTTTCCACCAGAGCATGTTCACTACCTTACATTAACTTAATCATATCTCATCTCTGGAATCTATCTCCTTCCTCTAGAATGTAAGCTGTATGAGAGCAGTCTTCTCATATATATAGTTGATCCTGTAAATCTAACACTTAAAAATCACACCTTGCATATAGTAGGTGCTTGATAAATTTGTGCCGGATTCATGAATGAGGAGTGATTGTCTAACTTGATTTTTTGATCATTTTTGTGTAACAACTAAACTGATAATTTTGTGACTTTTTTTAAAAAAAGGACTTCATCTTATCATGTCAGAGCCTCAGTTCTCATGGAAGTAAGTAAATATGACTAAACAAGGTGTGCAATATCCTTGAGGAGCTTCAGTTCCATCCACTGTCATGACCGCTCCCACCAAATGTAACACGACAGTCAGGAACCCTGAGTCCCAGTCCCCCTAGGTCTTACTCACTTTCTCAACTACTCTCATGGCCTTACCTTCCTAATGCTTTTCACGTCACTCTTCCTGAAGTACCCCTACCCGTCACTGACTAAAAAACTGCCACTAATTTAAACCAACAGGTTGTTTTTCCTTTCCTTTTCCCCAGAACTTTGCTTTCATTTCAAGTACAGCCCTTACTTTATAACACTGTAATTGTTATTTTCATTTCTATCTCTACCATCAGATTTTGAAATCTCAAAGGCTAGGAACATAAAATAATTGACTTAAAAATGACTATTTTACTGTGTCATGCCATTCTTAATGACTGGTTCATTTTGTTTACATTTTAGACTGAACTGATCACTAAGAATGGCAAACCAATATTGGTATGAAAAATAAATTTTCAATTTTTTTTATGTCTAATGTGAATTGAAGCACTTTTCTGACTGCTATTCACCCATGATTAAAAAAAAAAAAAAAGCATGAAGATTGCTACAATCAGGGTGAAGTAAAAAGAGCCAGTAACAATGTGCAAATAACATTCATGAGGTGGGTTAGTCATGGGATTTCTGGAAGCCTTTGATATATGGCAAACCACAACTCAAGATTAAAACCACAATAGCCCTAAAATATCAACAAAACCTAATGCAGGACAACCATAGTCCTGCATTACGCGTAGGTGTGTGTGTGTGTGTGCACGTGTGTGTGTGTATGTGTGCATGTGTGTGTATGTGTAGTGTGTACATCAAATCTGTCACTGCTCTAATTTGTCTTTCTATTTAGAAAAGAGTTTCTCTGCTCCCCTAAAGTAACTTTAAGAACGATCTTGTCTGTGGCTAATAATCTTCCTATCACTTGATCTTTAAAGAATTAGAGTGACCCCTACTGCCCAAGTTAAGTGGATAAAGTCATCACTTTTCCTAAGGAAATTTCAAATGCAAATTTTAACTTACTGCTTACGATTTCTAATCAAAGTCAGAATCCTTCATTTCACCTTAAACCCATTATTAAAAGAGAATGAAAGGAGACATTTGATGAAAGTTTTTCTCCAGTAAAAATGTATGCACTTAATTTAGTCTCACAGCATATTCTACTCTTTCCAGCATGGCAAGCTTTTTTTTTTTTTTTGTAAAATTATAATAAGCAAAGAAAAGAGGAACTGAGGTGAAATGTCAACTTGGCAGTAAAATAGGCATTTGAACAATTGCAATTGATTTGGAATGTAAAAGAAATGCATAAAGATCTGAATACAGCATTGCCTAAAATCGAGATTTTAGTAATTCTCTATTTTTAAAGACTAAATTAGAAGTACTGGTTTTCTTTCACATTTTTTTATTTTAATGGACATTAAAAGTTAATAGATGGCTTGGCTGTAGATAATAAAGATTTCTGTCATTTGTTGAAGTAATACAAATCAATATAAAAGCTAGAGACGGCAGTCACAGCAAAGACCTCAGTATGGGGCTACCAAGAAAGATGACATCTCAAATTTTCACAGAAAAAAAATTATAAAAGAAGCTGTTCTTTGAACTGCTAAAAATCCATTCTACCTTTTTAGATAATGTGCCTTAACTGATTTTTTTTTAAAGCCACCTTTGGAGACCTTAAGAATTTTTTGGAGCCCACCTAGGTTTTAGTATTGCATGTATCTTTTTACAAAATGTAATGTACCACCACATTGACTTGCATTAAAAATTAAAATACTTTGAAACTTTTTTAACCATTTCAGCCAAAAAGGCTTCCAAAAGAAAACAAATGGGCTACAAAATACTGCTCTAGGAACCTATGTCTGCATCCATGGTATCAATAAAGGATTGATTAATGTCAAATAAAATTAGTTTTACAAGATCAAAAATGATTTTTACAATTATAGAAGTAACTACATTTTGGATATAATTTTTTCAGAGTTATTTGCATCATAAGATAGTTAAACCCCAAACTCTGTGACGGTTTAACAAATGTACTATAGAGATAAAAAAAAAAAAAGTATTAGTATAGAAAATTCTTAACACATAATGTAACATCTCAAGCTAACTTTGTAATGAGTAGTGTTGGTTTCTGCATGGGTCCTCCCTAAATAAAAAATCGATTTGATTTGTTCTGTCCATTCATTTTTAGTCTTGATGTTTAGGGATCAATTTGTTTCACAGGATAGTTCTAAAAAATCCATGCCGCAATGAATGAAGCTAAAGTAGGATTTGGAGTACTGAGAATATATAGCTTTAAGGAGAAAAAAAGGTGACAGAGGTAGGGAGATGCTAAAGGATAGAGATATTAATGCACTCTATATTACTGTTACTAAATGCATTTGTTCAGCATGGTTTATTTGGTTTCTGCTTAAATTATATTGATTGTTATAAATATGATATTGTACAATTCTTTTACTTCTTACCATCACTAAATAATTTAAGACCTGTCATAAAGAAAAATGCCAACTCCTCAAATTTAAGACAGTTTTGCTTCTATACCAGTACATAAAATTAAAATAAATTTCCTATTTAACAATATATATTTTAGGTAGAGGAATATTATTAGCAAATATTGCATTATTTCATAAAAGTTATCAAATTCTTATGTAAAAATTTATATCTGTAAAAAGAGGCTCAAGAACAGAAAATTCACACACTTGCTGTCAGCATAAACTTTAGTAAAAAAAAAAAAAAAGAAAAGAAAAAAATCCATAGACAATATACCATCTGTCTCCTAAACCATGTGAAAAGAAAAGCTTTGAAAATTCAGCCGCTGCTAATGTGACATGTTGAAACATTAATCACCCCCTTAGGCCAGTATAATTGTAGCTCCATGTTAATTACCTAACAATTAACAGCAGTAATTTCCAAGGGGCAATCAATGAATTAGCTTGTGATTTTCCCACAGATTTCAGTCCCACACTGCCAATCTGAATGCATTTCAAATTCCTCACTGTGGTTCATCAATGACACTTCTGGTGTATGAAATAAAAATTCATCTGCACCCTTACTAATTAGGCTCAAATATATCCCTATGTGTATTGCAAACTCTATTCACTAGCACAAAATCTCTGCCACAGGCATTCTTCCCCATTTAAAAATTCATTTTCTATTAAATTAGAAGGTCACCTAGCAGGAAAATGTACTAATCAAGATTTTATCACTAACGAATTAAAGGTTTTTAATAAGCAAGTTTAATTAAGTTATCCTAACAAGTGATAACAGCTATTTACAACTTATGGGGATATGTGTATGTGCACTAGAGTATTGAGAGTTTGAAATCATATTCCTTGAATTCAGATGCTACATATTCTATACACAGAGGGAAGTTGACTAGGTGCATATATATAAGATTGAAATCTTTTCAAGTATAACAATTTTTTTGCAGGGGATGAGGGATGCTTGCTTGAAAAAAATTAGTTTTCTATATTTTAAATAATGAAGGACAGAGAATATTCAGTTTAACACAATATTATCTTCTTTGCTTGATGCTGTACTTGTATCGGTGTCAATTACTTCTATGTGTTGATAATTTGCCTTATATCCTAAATTTACAAATATTGTATTTGATTATTCTCTCTTGAGATAATGATAAAAATTGTACTTCCAGGAGGTTATGTATCATTTTAACAGACTCTCCACAAAGTAAAAGTGAAACATATATATGACATGTAACCATCTGTCTGTTGAATTTACTAACACTTTGTTTTTGCCTTTATTATTGTCATGTACATATACAAAGATTTTTGTTCCCTGAAGAATATCTCCTTTTAAAATAAGTGATAGGGCTTCCCTGGTGGCGCAGTGGTTCAGAATCCGCCTGCCAATGCAGGGGACACGGGTTCGAGCCCTGGTCCAGGAAGATCCCACATGCCGCGGAGCAACTAAGCACATGCGCCACAAGTATTGAGCCTGCGCTCTAGAGCCCGCGTGCCGCAACTACGAAAGCCCCCGTGCCACAACTACTGAAGCCCGCACGCCTAGAACCTGTGCTCTGCAACAAGAGAAGCCACCGCAATGAGAAGCCCTCGCACCGCAACGAAGAGTAGCCCCCGCTCGTCGCAACTAGAGAAAGCCCATGCACAGCAACGAAGACCCAACGCAGCCAAAAATAAATGATAATTTAAAAAAATAAACATAAAAAATATTTGAAAAAATAAATAAAATAAAATAAGTGATGAAGAGCAAACAGAAGAAAGATTAACAATATGGCAATGGTAAAGTTCCCACAAGACACCCATAGGTAGTTTTGCAATTCCATTGGATTTTTCTTCTTTTAAAAGATTATCCTTTAGATTCATCAACCCATAAGTCAGTTCATTCACTCATAAAGCACACACCACTCTGAATATTATATCTAACATAAATCACAAATAAATATTTCATGTTATTTAATGGTGTCTTGAAATCTAGGTGAAGCATGCAGAAAAGTGTAATGTTAACTGTTTTAAAAATGGAGAGGAGGGCTTCCCTGGTGGCGCAGTGGTTGAGAGTCCACCTGCCGATGCAGGGGACACGGGTTCGTGCCCCGGTCCGGGAGGATCCCACATGCCGCGGAGCAGCTGGGCCCGTAAGCGATGGCCGCTGAGCCTGCTCGTCCGGAGCCTGGGCTCCACAACGGCAGAGGCCACAACAGTGAGAGGCCCGCATACCACAAAAAAAAAAAAAAAAAAAAGAAATGAATGGATGAAGAAAATATGGAAGATACAATGTATATCAGTGGAATATTATTTATAATAGTCCACCAATGAAATATTATTTACTCCATAAAGATTCGTTCTTAAAAAGGAAAGAAATCCTGCCATTTGCAGTAACATAGAGAAAACTAGAGGACACTACAAAGTGAAATAAGCCAGTCAAAGAACAAATACTGCATGATTCCATTAATATGAGGCATTTAAAATAGTCAAACCCATAGAAGCAGAGAATAGAATGGTGGTTGTCAGGGGTAGGGGGTGGGTAAAATGTGGAATTGTTTTACCATGGGTATGAATTTTCTGTTACACAAGATGAATAAGTTCTAGAGACCTGCTGTACAACAAAGTACCCATAAGTTAACAATATGGTATTGTACAATTTAAAATATGTTGAGAGGCTAGATTTTATGTTGTGTCCTTACCAAAAAAAAAAGCAAAGAAAAGAAAACCAAACATAAAAGAATACAAGGACATTTTTGGAGGTGATGGTTATGTTTAGTATTTACTTTTGGGAGCATGCATACATTCAAACTCATCAAAATGTTTACATTAAATGTATGCAATTTTTTGTGCATCAATTATACCTCAATAAAGTTTAAAAGAAATGGTTGACTAGCAGGTCTGGGGTGTTCAAGCCCTATACATTCTCAAGAAACGTCTGCCCCTTGACCTGCTCCTAGCAGACAACTTCTAAGCCCTTGGAATATGCTACCTCATAACAGTATCCTTGTTTAACCTGGGACTTGATACACATCGGATAGTTTATGATGACAATGTGACTTATGCTGGGAGTCTTGAGCCATGCAGAATCAGCCTGACCTCTGGTGCGACTAGAGACTGAGTACCTAAGATTAACCATGTTGGTGCTCCTTGCCTACCACCAGTAAAATCCCTAGACACTAAGGCTTGGATTAACTTACCAGGTTGGCAGTATTTCATATGTGTTGATACACATCACTACATGAATCATTAAGTATTATTCATATGACTCCACTGGAAGATGACAATTGAAAGCTTGTGCCTTGTCTCTCCTGGACTCTACCCATATATACCTTTTTCTTTTGCTGATTTTAATCTGTATCATTTCACTTTAGTAAACCATAATCATAAGTATAACAGCTTTTCTGAGTTCTGTGAATCTTTCCAGTGAACAACTGAACCTGAGGTTGGTCTTGGGGACCTTGGACACACAATGTCGTCTGTAAGGTAACACAGCTTCCTGTTTTTTAGGAGTATTATAGTGTACTACAAACTTTTGAAACTTCATATTTTCTCCCTGCTGCCTAAACATCCCTGCAAACAAGCTATGCACACCCTGCCCAAGTGATCATGTATACCAGCGTGATAGGGATGGCCCCTCCCTACAACAAGTTCTCCTTCCTGCCCTCCCCTGTCCATGACCTAGTAACACACCAGTGAAATCCTCTCATGCCTTTTCTTGTGTACTCCACTACCACCTTCAATTAAGGTATTTGACCATGAGTCCTGGATCTGCTTAGTCGAGCCCTACTCCTTGGTACTCCCCCCCACCCCATGTGGTTCCTCCTGACCTGTGGTAACTCTGTTTCTCTAGGACCTGTGAGTATAATAAACTTTGTTTTCTGGTGCCTTTCTTGTGTTCTTTCTTGTGGCCACATCTGACTGACCATCCCATAAAAGAACACAGAACGTTTAAGTTGAAGCTCAGAAATGTAATCACAAGTATTTTTATTTGCATTTTGTTGGTGGTAGTTTATTTGCCTTTTTTTTTTTTTTTTTTTCTGAAAAGGGGTGTTTTAAACCCTCACTACAGCTTTTGTTTTCGCAAGTAAATAGAAAGGAATTACATTGAAGCAGCTTATTGGTTTTGACTGTTTATCATAATATGACTATTTGCAATTGTTTCAAATCCTAGAGATGTTTCCTCCTCAGCACTCCCCACATAACTATCCAAGTGTAAATATAGCCTCAGGGGAAAAAAAAAAGACAATTTAATGAGTGACAACTGAACAAATGGATAACCCTAATTTTTAGCATTCTTGCTTTTCTTTTAAAACCAAATGTGAGCCTACATAAAAATACATAATATATGAATAAAATCTAGGATTTTTGGACTTATAAATGCCAATAGAGGTAATATCACATATTTATTTTATATACAAATTATCCCTCAGTTTAAATGTGTTGGTATTCAACTTTTAAGCCTTCCAAGCTTGTGAACATCATGGTGGTTAACAAAATTAAAAATATATTTAATGCAAGAAGGACATTATATATCTTTAAGCTTAGGTTTCTATATATTCCAGTAGCAGTTTTTACTATTGTTGTTGAGACAGACTCCCTGGTTTTCAAAGAATTTATAAATCCAATTATTTTCATCATCAATTTTTAAAATTGTCACTCTTTTGAAATGTACTCCCAAGATGAGCCCATCGTTTTGGGGCCAGCATGCTAAATAAGTCCATATTTAGAAATGTCAAAGATGGATGACATAAAAAAATACATATTTTATGTATTCAAATGTATGTACACATTTTATATCACCTGCAGGGATTTTCCATTACAATCTGATCAAAGATTACTCAATAAAGCAACACAAATCCCTAGAGAACTTTCAGTATTGTCTTTGAAGTATAATGTTTTGAGCCATGACAAAAAGTAAAACTAGGTATAAAGAAAAAAACGTAGCAACAAAAACAACTTCTTTAAAATGTAAAATGCTAGGAAATGAGAGAGATGTATATATTTAATGGAAGAAAGAATTCCCCAAATAACCATTTTTTTCCCTCGATTTGATTTGAACTTAATGATTCACAGAATTTCATTCCACCCAGAAAACTATAGAGTACCTCTCTCACTTGTAAAAATATTTCCAGTTCTGAAAAGTCTGTTCAATTATCTGTCCATTAATTTTTTTTAATTACAGATAAGCTCAAAAGTCTTCGTTTGTCATCTCTTATTTTAACTGAGTGGATATGGAGCAGTTTTTCCTCATGCAAGAGCTATGAAATGGCTTAGGTTAAAAAATTGAAGAGTCTTTTACTTTCCCCCCTGTTGCAAGTCCTAGATACACAGCACTCCTTCTGTAACAGAAACTGGACCTTAACAACCCAGGTACTAATCTCTGAAGCAACCAGGGCACGTTTCCCAATGCTCTGGTTGTCTCTTTCAACACCTAGGAAAAAAACATTTTCCTAAGAAGAACTGAGCATATTGAACAGGTAGCAATAGTGATGGGAGGTATGTGACCCTAGGATAGATTCTATTGATAGAAAAATTATTGGAAGCAGGGGTTACTGACATTGAAGTTTACTATAAACTTCCGAAGTTATAGCAATTAAATCATCAGATGGTTGGGGCAGGAGTCATTACAAGAGGGCACAGCAGTGCTAAATGAATTTGATTTTCCACTCAAATCAGGAAATCGTGTAAGACACTGTGAAAATTGTTACCTCTCAACAGTAGACTTGAGAACAATCTGACCAAAATGTGATTAAACCAGAGTCTTAGGAAAATATTGTGACCCAAGAATTTTATACCTAAGTAGTTATTTTTATTAATTTTTTATATCTTCTATTTTCTAAAAAAAATATATGGAGATATGAATATCTACAGTGGAAAGGTAAAGGCCCCTGAGATCCAAAATACAATTTGCATAACCTACTGAAATAAAAATATTTTATTCTAGTAAAAATATTTGAATATTATAGTAAGACTATTCAAAAAGCTGTCTATTTTCAAATAAGTATGTAAAAATCAATAGCTTTTTTGTGCCAGTAATAACTAATTTGAACATATAATAAAACAGAAAACCCGTTCAGAACACCAACAAAAATATGACATAGTTACAAATAAAAATAACAAGAAACACAAAAATTTACATAAAAAGAATTACAGGGCCTTACTGAGGGATATAAAAGAATTGAATAAATAGACAAATTATATCACTGAAGAGTTATTGTAATATTGTATAGATATAATGTATCGATATTGATCCATATTTTAATGCAAGCACTTAAAATTTTATATATTCCCTTACCTGGTAATATACTTTGAAATTTTTATTCTAAGGTGCTACTTATTACTGTATATAAAGATGCAGGTGCAAATATGCTTATTATCGTGATTTTTATATTAGTAAAATTATCAAAAACAAATTAAATATCTAATAAAACACACTAGTAAATCTATGATAAATCTATGTGTTATTATGAAGCCATTATTATGAACATAAATATAAAAAGAAATAAATAATAGTTTCTTATGTTTGAACATCATGATCTGTCTTACCATGTACTATACAATTCCATATTTAAAAAGGAAAGGAAGGAACTGGGTAATGACAACATTCTTTTTTAAACTAGAGAAATGTCATTTAGACATTATTTCTCTCATATAATAGACATTCCTCAATTGAGGAAAACCACTAGAATAAGTGTTCAAGTCATACAAAAAGATAAATAAATAACCAATGATTATCTTTGGGGAAAATTATAAAGTTGTTATTAACCTAAATACAATAATCCCAGTGAGATGTGAGTCTGCTCTGCTTATTAGTGCATTCCCATATTTCTTTCTCAGGCTTGGACCTAAAAAGATCACTTTGGGAGAGATGATCAAACTAAACTTGGCACCGCACACTGGAGAGTGCCTGGCATTCTCAATGCATCATTGACTCTAGAGCAGGCAACCAGGGCCCTATCTCTGCCCCACACCTTAGAGAGACCTTCTCTCACCTTCCCTCAACTGTGGCACTGACAGTGCTGCAGCATAACCTGATGAAAAGGACATAGCCTAACAGGTCAGTAAACGTGGGTTCTGCTGTTGACTGTTTGCGTGACTATACATAGGTCACTTTACATTCCTTATATGCAGTTCCTTTATTTTTAAATTAAGATTTTGAGGTACTTCTGAGTTTAAAAATAGTGTAACTTTTACATTAATATTGGCATAGCTGCTGCCGTCTTTACTTCTTAGCTGGTATCAAGGGAAGTTGATAATCAGAGATTCCTTCCATTCTGTTTCCCTTGAGCTCTGCCAACGCCTTGATTCATCTGTGTTTTTTACCTAGTAGAGGGACGTAAATTCTTATTTCCAAAGTTCTAGATCCTCAGTCGTTCATTTAATATTGACTTAACACATTTGCTGTTAATATTCATAAGCAAATAATCAGGTTAAATTATCCTGGCTAACTTAGTAACACTCTTCTCTCCTGATTTATAGACACAAACAGCCATAAATCGCCGGGGAGCAGCCTCAGCTTCCAGTTTAATGGCACTGGGACTGTGTTCCTTGACGGAAGCTTCCTCCTTTGGAAACAAGGGCCTTCGTACCTACTGATTCCAAGGCTGGGGAAGTATGAAGACTCATGCTGTGAATGGGTTGTTATATATGAGAGTAAAAGGTACTCCTACTCTAATTCCTTGGTTTCCAGCCCTGGGTTTTGTGGCCATGGTGGAAATAACACCATATATGTTGGTTTTTAGTATGAGGCATATACCATACCCTACAGGAAAACTCCCACCTCAAATGTACTGTTCAGAATTCTATGTGAACATAGCAGTGTCTTGCAATCATTAAGAAAATACTGACACACTGAAGAGGACAAAGTGAAAAGATAAAAAACAACAATTAAAAAATAGAACCATGTGTGATAGAATCACTGAATTATCTAAACCTGGAGCTGCCCCAATTTATTACATTTTTCTTATGATTTTATGAAATTTTTTGTTGTGATTTTCCCTAATTGTAGAAAAAAGCCACCCCCAAATATTTTCAAAGTTGTATTTCCTCTAATGTTAATCTACCTACTAAGAAATATGATATATGGAGTGGCGTGAGTGTGAAAAGAAAAGATATCATGACCTGAATTTATTTTAACTGGAGACTATCAGTCCTTTTATCAAATTTTTCAAAACCAGTTTCCTCTTTGACATTATGATTAATGTAAATTTTAATACATTCACTTAAGGAACCTTAAAATTACATTTTTAAAAGTTTGATGTGTTACATAAAACTAAAATAGGTTTATTTTATTCCTGTACACACGAAATATAATTTACTTTTTCCATATTCTTTGTAATATATTTTTATATAGTCATTACACATAATGTTCTGACATGTAATGCTATTATCAGAGTTTCTTTCTCTGTTTTAATCAAAATCTCCTGATCTGTGAAAAGTTTAATTTATTAAAACATAATAAATGTACATCCAACTTTAACCCTAATTTATGCAAATTAGATATGTTTTTGACATTCGTAATATCAGGTTTTGCAAGTTTCACTTTTAAAATGTGAAAATATACAAACATCAAAACTTCATTAATCATCTTCTATATAATGTATGTTTTACTTTAAAGAGATAGGTATATGTAATTTTAATGTCAACCTCAGAATCACCAAAAAGTACCCTGGCAATCAGTGGAAAGATTTAATAGGTTTTCTGTCTTGTTCTTAATTTGCTGAAATTACAAAATCAATACATTCAGTTGTAGCTGCAGTTACTCGTTTTACTGCTTTAAGATAAAGTCTACCAGAAAGTAACCTTCACTTTCAATTTGTAGCTCAGAACATCAGGTTGCTCTTGGCCTCTAGTTAAATAGCCTGTTCTCGGCCATCCTATGTAAGATATTCCAAATGTGTTGTGGTTCCATTTCCAAGGAGATACGTACTAAAAGGAGCTGTGATTAATTCAGAAAAAGCAGAAATTAAGAGTTTTACACTTTCCCTCTTCCCCTTTCTCTTCACAATATACTGATGTCTTTATTTAAAATGTCTTTATATATTTAGCTTGAGCTCATCTGAATTCTTACTATAATCTTCAACTCTGGATCTTAGATTGGCATCAGATGTCCACAGCACTCTCCACTAAAATAAGAAATAGTCTTATTCTGTCTGAACTCTATATTACCTCTAAGATTCTCTTTACAAGGGCACATTCCTGCCACTTTTAAGATAAGGGAATGCTACCAAGTAAAGTTGGGTTAATACAAAATAGACACGTAAGTACATTTCTAAGATTTTAATTTGGGAAAAATGAGATAGATTAAACAATCACTTTAAGTGTCAGAGACACTGGAAATGACAAAGGGATTTTGAGTATTAAAGCTATAATGTTTTTCATTGTAATAGGTCTCAATAAACATGGGCAAAATCGCTATTGAAACTTCAGTTTTCCAATGTTATCACATAGTCTTCCATGTACACACTTTTCCACTGTTTTTCATAGAAAGAAGCCCCAGACAACACCTCAATGGCAGTTTTGTGAGAACCTGAGCAGAGAACCCGGATATACCATGCCTGGACTTCTGACTTATGGAACTGTGAAATAATAAGTAGGGATTGTTTTAAGACACTACATTTTAGGCAATTTGTTACATAGTCATAGAAAACTAATACAATTCGTGTTACTAGTTAATTAAAGAAAGTCCATTCTTAATAAGCAGCCATTGGTGATGGTATGGGAACATATACTGAGCTGCACCCAGGAGCATTGTTTCAGCTGAGGATAAAGTAACTGCATGATTTTTTAGAAAAGGTGCTCTGTGCTGAGAACACTATCTAAAGAGGGTGAGAGTTTGGGAAGAGAAGTAGGACAGGACTTGCATTAACACTGGACTTCCACAACTCCCGTGGGAAAAGAAGAAAGAGAAGTACAACCCTTCTAACAAGAGAAATATCCTAAAATTCTCTGCAGAATCTGCCTGCCTATCTCATGCTCATATACGCTAAAGTAAAGCCAACCGATAGCGCACGTGCAGCCGGGTGCACTCATCTCACAATCAGCTCCTACCTTTTGGCAGTGACCTTTTGGAAAGTAAGGTATATGACTCTAAGAGACCCATGCCTGCTAATTGTATTCAACACCCAAGGATATGAATGGCACACAGACATCTCTAGATAACTGAGGAAATTATTCCTCACTAAAGATAAGGATTTGAATGAGCAACCAAAATACCTGATCCCAGAGAAAACAGAGATTATTCATGGAACAGAGATGAATTCTAATCCATGTCTTCAGAGAAAGTCAAGGAGATATTTTATTCATAAAGGAATAATGATGAGCTGCCTTGGGAAAAGGTTAAGTAGAGGACAAAAAATAGTGTTTCAAAATTTAAGATAAGATTGTCAAAATTATAAAAAATTTTAAAAACCAAATGTATGGCCTTAATCATAAAATGATATCTGACTTAAAACAAAGTTAATAATTTACAAGATAAAGTCAAGGAAATCCTCACAACATAGAAACAAAAAGCAGCAGAGTTGAAAAAAAATGTACATCTCAGAATTTAAGAATTGCAAAAATAGGGACAAATAATCAAATTATGATAGAAGAAAAAAAGTTCCTGAGCCCCATCCAAAACTCTTCAAAACATAAGAAGAAATAAATGTTATAAATTTAAATAGAAGTTAATATTTACTAAATATTAACTGGGTTGAAGTCTTTAGTCCAACTTTTCCAGAAATGAATATAATTAGAGGGCAAAATAAGTATTTGAATTAACAAAATTTTAGGGGAAAATGTTTATACAATCTGAGGAGTACACAGACCTTCTTAAGTAACACCTAAAAGACAGAAACCGTAAAAAGGAATATTGATGAATTTTATTTTATGATATTTTAAATTTCCATACACTGAAAGATAGCATTAAAAGTTTACGACAAATACAGAAAGAGAAAAACAAACACCATATGATATCATTTATATGTGGAATCTAAAATATGACACAAATAAACCTATCTACAAAACAGAAACAAACTCATGGACATAGAGAACAGACTGGTGGTTGCCAAGGGAGAGGAGAGGGATGGAGTGGGAAATTGGGGTTAGCAGATGTAAGCTATTATATATGGAATGGATAAACAACAAGATCTTACTGTATAGCACAGAGAACTATATTCAGCAACCTATGATAAACCATAATGGAAAAGAATATTTAAAAAAAGAATACATATATATATATAACTGAATTACTTTGCTGTACAGCAGAAATTAACACATTAAAAATCAACTATACTTCAATAAAAAAAATTAAAAAACAAAACAAAAAGTTTATGACCAATAAATGTATTATATATTGGAAAAATTATTAGTCTCCAGAATTTGTAATGACTTTCTATAAATGAGTAAAGACAAATAACAGTAAAAAATAGAAACCTTACTAAAAAGAATATAATGGTCAATAAATATTTTAAAAACCTATAAATTGCTCCATTAGTTAACAAGATGGTTATTTAAATAATAGAGTTTTTGTTTAGCTTTATTTTTTCCCAACAGATAGCAAAAACGAAAACTATATAGATATTTATCATATCATGTACTGACATGAGTATGAGGAAAGAGAAATTTCCATATGGAGTTGGTAGAAGCTAAACTGGTAGAACCTCTTGGAAGGCCATTGACCCATACCTATCAAAAGCTGAAATGCACAAATCAAGCTGCTCCTTCATTTAACAGCTATTTACTGAGCATCTACTTACTAATTATAGACACTGTTCTAGGCACTGAGGATAGAGCAGTTAATAAAGGATGAAAGGTGTCTGCCTTCATGGAGCTTACATTCTTATATACACTGCATTGCATATTTTTAAAACTTCATATTTTCCTGGGAATTCCCTGGCGGTCCAGTGGTTAGGACCTGGTGCTCTCACTGCTGAGGCCCTGGGTTCAATCCCTGGTGGGGGAACTAAGATCCCACAAGCCACATGGTGCAGCCAAAAATATATATATATATATATATTATATTTTCCTGTTGCCTCAACATCCCCACAAACAGGCTGTGGACATCACACCCAGGCAACTATGTTCCCCCACGTGGAAAGGATGGTCCTGCCAATTCCCCCTACTTATCCTCACCTGACTATGACCAAGTAACATGCAAAACACAAATGAAATCCTCTCATGTCCTTTGCTGTGTACTCCTCTGTAACCCTCAACAAAAGCACTTGCCCACAGGTCCTCACTCCCTCTCAGCTTTGCACCTGCATAGAATAGCTCACTCCAGACAGTGTCTCTTATGTGACCCACTGGGTGGCAAGCTGTGCCTCCCTCGTCTAGGACCTGTGAGGAAAAGAATCTCCCACTTTCATGTGCTTCTCCATGGTGTTATTCTGTGTTTACACTAAACTGAGCATCAGAAACCCAACTTTTAAGTAACATAATTATTTCTTACAACACATACACCTTAGCAAAATAATCACAAATGCTCATAAAGTAGCATTTATAAGGATGTCCATTGTAGCCTTATTTATAACAGTGATAACCCAGAATGCACTGAAATGTCCTTCAATATGGGAAGAACTAATCTAATTATGATTTCTTTATATTAAAGATAATAGGCTTCTGTTAGAATGAGGCAGAGCTATGAAATCTCCAAATTATGCTATCAAGTGAAAAAGGCAAGTTGCAGAATAACAAATTAAATGACTGCATGTACTTTTCAACAAATATTCTCATGTATTTCTTTTTCAATCTTTATCTCCCTGTACTTATATGTTTATTATATTATATTTGTATATTCTACCTCCATAGGAAATGTCTGAATCTATATATACTAATTAGTCAATGAGTTAGTAGTGGTTATTCCTGGGGCAATGAGTGGGATCTGGGAAGATGAAAAATAATTTTATATTTTTATTACATAAATTTTATTTTGTTTAAATTTTAAAGGAAAATGTCTACAAATTGTCAGACAAGCAAAGTCAAATAACCAAGGAACACATATTCTCTTCCTCCTAGAGCAATATTCAATGGAGAAAACTGCCAAGACCAGAAGAGTAGCAGATAAGCAGATCCCCAATTCCCATGTGTCTTATACAACATGTAGAGCTCCATTAAGGATCTCCATCAGACTCCAGGTGAGGTAACCTGACACTCAGGTTGTGTGACTTTTTAGCTGCAGGTGTAGGGAAAAACCATCTCCTTACCTGGTCACTCAAGGGCCAGGATACAAGAGAAATATGATCTGGCAGAATCTTTAATCCAGCACTAGCCTGGAAGCTAATTAATTGCAGTAGGGGTACCACTGGCCCCTCTTTGGCCTGATGAAGCGTTAGGGTTCAAGCCTCGCTGTTGCAGCTAAATGATACTGGTTGCTCTATTTGCCATATCAGCATTCTTGCTTAGGGAAGCAACAGCTTCTTCTCTGGCATGATTAAGGAGCTGTGGTCCTAACCTTGAGGCTAGTCAAGTTTGATTGCCTTAAGCATGGGTATGTAGCCAATTTCCATGGACTTTTGTAAAAGATCATATTCGTTTTTGGAAGCTAACCTGCAGGAAATCAGTCTTGGGCAATATTTTTCTTAAGAATTAATATATTTTAAAATGTGAGTTAGAGGTAGTACAATAATTGTTAACATATTAAATGTGTATATAGTAGGGATAATGGTAATCTTGGAGAAGGTGGTAGTGTTTGAGGTAAAAGACTGAGGTCATAGGGGAAAAAAATGGATGGTGAGTATATAAAGCTTTCTGAGAAATATGACTTTGAAGGAGGGGTAAGAAGCAGACAATTAACTGCTACAGTGTATGAGTGGTTGAGAGCAGGTCCAGAAAGATGATTTAAATTGTGTGTAATGAGGGTGTGGGGAGCCTGTGGGGAATGTCAGTGAGAGTGAAATGAGAAGGAGGCAGAATCATGGAAGAGAGAGCATGATGGGTGAGTGCTGACAGTCCATGAGCGTGAGAATGTAGCGGGAAGGATTGTCCCTGCTTGGGAGAATGAACTCCTTTTCCATTATAGCTAGAGGGAAGGGAGAAAGGATGGTGCACAGGCCAACATTTTTGGAGATTTTTATGATGAAAAGTTGAGGGAGGTCCTATCTGATAGTTTCCAGTTTATCTGAAAAGTTGAAAGGAATCAAACATTTTTTCTAAGAATCAAAGGAAGAATACTCAGTTTGAAAAAAAAAAGAAGATATCTGAAACAGTTGTCATGGAGGATAAGAGACGGATTTTTTTTCAGCAGTGCTCCACGTGAATACAAGTGACAACAACTTGCATATTGTGTTGTCTCCCCAACAGTGCTAAACAGGCTGGGTGTGGATGTGAAAAAGACAGATATTTGGATTGATTCAGAATAGGGAATTTTCCAGTTTAGTGTGAGGGGAAAACCATGAGCTAATGCTATGCATAGAACCCACTACATATAAAACATTCAATAAATCTTAGCTATTGAAGCAATCAATGGGTTAGAAAAAAGGCTCTCCCAAATGATCTAAAACTCAGGGTGGTGGAAATACAATCTAGAAGGTTAGAAAGTGGGAGATGTGGAATTTGATTTCAGGAGTAGAGTGGTTTCAAATAAGGGCAAAGTAATCTAGGGCAGAGAGTCACTGAAGGTGAGGTTGGATACTCAGTACACTTAGAATTTAACTGAGGCATGTACAGGAGGTCCAGTGGCTTCAGTGTGACTCTTCCCTATTTTTCTAGGTCTTGGGAATTGGTGACAAAATGTAGCAATTTCCAGGGAAATGAAGAGATCCTTGTGGTCTCGGTATTCTAGGATTACCCATAGTTTGAGGGCATTGGATGTGGAGAATGCAGGGTCCCATCTTGCATGCTTATGTTTTTTATTTTTATGATCTCTACTCCAAATTTGGTTCCCTTCTCAAAAACAGTTGCTTTCTCAGAACATTTTTTTTCTCTTTTTTTTTTCTTTTTTTTTTTTTTTTTTCCTCAGAACATTTGATCAAGAAGTGACATGCCCTTTTGAATAGTTTCACACTGGAGTATTACTATTATTTCAATACTCAAAAGCAGCTATTGAACTCTTATTGTGGGCAAGAAGTAATGCTTTGTCCCTGATGAGATACGAATTCCTGGTCTCTGCCCTCAAAAAAAGTTCAATCCAGCTAGTGTAATACCCTTATATAATATAGGATATATAATATAATATATACTATAACTAGGATAACATAGTCTAGCTTATATACTATATTTAGAAGTAAAACCAGTTTATTAGTGTCAAAAGTAATTTTAATAATCCACTTTTTCCTGAATTCTCAAGGCATTTTATTTGTACTTCCTTTACTAAATTAATGCATGGTATCATAGTTTTGAGGGGCATACTTCTTAACTACTCTATTATAAAATCAGTTAATCATAGATGGGATCATATATTTTCATATGTATTTATTTAAATTTAATGAAGGTCTAGATAAAAAGTATGGCTCTATGGGATATCAATCTATGTTCGACGGTGAAGTGGAAAAAATAAATCCTTTAAAAGAGTGCTGAGGGCTTCCCTGGTGGCTCAGTGGTTGAGAGTCCGCCTGCCGATGCAGGGGACACGGGTTCACGCCCCGGTCCGGGAAGATCACACGTGCCGCGGAGCGGCTGGGCCCGTGAGCCATGGCCACTGAGCCTGCGCGTCCGGAGCCTGTGCTCCGCAACGGGAGAGGCCACGACAGTGAGAGGCCCGCGTACCGCAAAAAAAGAAAAAAAAACAAGAGTGCTGAGCCACAATGAGCTGGATTCTTCTGTCAAGAGTTATAGCTGTGTAGACGTGACTTTTATACCTGGAGGTATAAAAGATTAGAGTCTCTAAACACATAGTCCAGGCAAGCAATAATGTTTCTGATGGACAGCTTTAAAGACTGGAAGTAGTTGTATGGATTGACAAAATTAGTTTTGGACTTGGAGATGACAGTACTAAAAATAGACTGAAGCTATAGTTTGGTTCATTGTGCTACAAAATTCCAGAGGAAAAGCAAGTAGCAATGACAAAGTTTATTTTTTAATGCCACTTTTATTGTAACTTTAATGGAACCCAAGAACTGACTTGCTTAAGATGTAAACCCTGATTACATCATCTAATCTTGACACCACCAAAGTCATTTGTTTCAGTTTAGGCTGAGAAATAGTCAAATTGTTTGTCTACAAAATAAACAAATGCCAACCAATTCAACAACCATCATTCCAGTTTGTTATGACTGGTCTGTTCATGTTTTCAGCACACTCATCTCAGCAAGCTCAGAACCCCAAATCTATATTTAATTTAAACATTGCACCATCACACAGAAACCTTTCAATAAACTCACTGCCATTTAAAGGGAAAGGGAAAAAGTGACTCCTTACCAGAAGTACTTTATTGTCTCAAAAGAAATAATAATTCCAAATATATAATTTTTTAATTCAAGAAAAAATTTTAAAATACATAATCCCTTTTCTTTCATTCTGCATCTTAGCAGAGTTAGAAGTTTGCATTTTAACTTAAAATTTTAACTTCATGCAGAAAATGCAAGAAAAATATTACATAAGATTTGAGAACCAAAATTAGACTTAGTTGAGCATTTGAATTTAGATTTTAAACTTTAATCAACAAAGTTTCCCAGTTTTTAAGTGATCATTTTATCTATTGTTCATTTCTGTTTCCGGGTAAGAAAGAGACTACAACTCAGACACTAGAAGAGATTTTAAAGAAAGATCTATTAACAGAGGTGTAATTGGGTTTAAGAGAACAAAGGGGCCAGTCTAGTCCTGAAAGGGGAGGGGGAGAAAACAGAGTTACTGGCGCTCAGTGGGAACTGAAGGCATGAGGATGAGCCCTAGGTTATGGGGAGACCCAGTAAGTACCACAAACTACAGTGCAGAGCAAAAGGAGGAGAGAAAAAACATGCACACTTTTCCCCATCTTCTCTCCCACTCTCCCATATTCTTCTGGTACATCCCATTAGCTGAAACAACCAAAAGTCAATAAGTGAGGGAGACTGGGTGATGCAAAACACATCTCATATCACAGGGAACAAAGTAGAGTCAGGGAGGGACAAGATGGGATCCAGATGTTCTAGGAAGGGAGATGGAGATGACCAGAAAATATCACCCCAGATGAACAGAAGTTTCCATATTTCATGAAACAGATGATAGTCGTTCAATTGCCGACTCTGCCACTTAGTCTTTTCATAGATTTGTGCAATCTACTTCCCTTCTCTGACCCCTGGTTTTCTTTCATAAAGATATCTGCAAGGGGGTTGCATTCTTAAACAAAGAATTTTCAAATTTGCCTAATGTTAGGTTAAGGGTGGGTGAGTTAGCATAAAAAATGAAACTAAATCCTGATCATCAGGGGTTGAAAACTAACATGAAAAAGAAAATAAGAAAGATTAAAAATGGTCTACAGATGGAATTAGTTGAAGGAAGCACAACTTTGTCACTGCTTGCCAGACAACAGGGTATCAATGACTCCATCAATTTTGTGAACACACTGATGTAGCAACCCAGGAAAGGAGGGAAAAACAATTTTTTTTGGTGCAGATTATGTACCAGAGGCATTGTACTCATATTGTTTAAACCCTTTATATTCTCTATTTTTTTGCTTCCTGCTTTCATTTGTAGTTTAATTCACTCATCTATTCACTAGCCATGGAATCAACATCTAGTTTGAACCAGATAATGTACTAGATTCCTAGGACGCAAATATGGAAAAGACATTGTCACATGAGGACTTCTTACAGACAGAAACTAACTTACAGTTGCAAGGAAAAGATCTGTATTTGTCAGCAAATTCTCTGCCAGCATTAAGGGGAATGTTAACAGAAAACTCAGGTATTATTATCGACATTTAAACATATTTTTTTCTACTTGCCTGACATGCTTCAATATAAACTATCAAATTCATTTATAGAATGTTTTGAGGCTTAAGTGACAAGTGTTTTTTTTATTCTATTACAGTATCTGATCTTACTGACAGCATGGTCCAACTTATTACAGTTTCTGGGATCTAGAAAATCATTTGGAAGATCTCATAATTTCAGAAAAAAAATCTAGATTTTAGCCTAACATAAAATGAATTCAGAGATGTCGATACATTATCTTTAATTATAAACAATATTTTTCAGAAAGCATCTTAAATTTCTCCCCACTATTAAGATTTTAAGAAGTTGCCATCTGACATAATCAAATTAAATCTATACATATAATCAACTATGATTAAGTTGCTGATATGATAAAATTCTATAAATAAATGATTGATCATTGCTCTTTTGATAAGGCACCATGATTTTCTTTGTGTTTTGTTGGTTTTATTTTTTATTGTTCTGTGTCTAGCTTTGTTATTTCAGAAAACATGATGCATTTGTAATGATAAATATTTCCATGAATTTTAATTTACAACTTGAATTCATAATAATAAAACCATATTACTAGAAGCTGAAAATGCAAGTAAAAATGTTATAAGCAATTGCAATTGAGCAATTGAGCAATCCAATTGCTCAAATGAGATGATAAATTGATATCTGGCATTTTCATTGGATCAATAAGCTATGTGCATGGATACAACCAGGCCCAACCAAGACTTTGGTATTGTGTAACTTCAGGGGATACCGTATTGAACAAAATGGCACCCAGGAAGTGTTGATCACTATAGCCCAGAGCCTGCGTCGACTAGCACAAGTCATAAATTATACAGTATTTTCATTTTTATTTATCTATACCACACATTATTCCCCCAGTGAATTGGGGCAGCAAGATTCATTAGAACAGTAAAGGCTGTGACCCAAGGTGTTTTATTTGACATCTACAGTACAAGGATTGTTCCTACCTTGTACTTTTAGACCCAGTCTTAAAGAACTAAGCTTATACCTTGAATTCCTTAATTTATACTCTACTAATTAATATAATCCAGAATCATAATACATCACCAACATATGTGATGCCATATGGTGGTGGTGTCACCACCACCTTTTTATTTTTATCATTTCAATAATTATTACCATAACTAGCACTAACACCAAAGTTCAGCTTAAACCTCCTGCTTTCATGCCTTGCCCAGTGGATTTACCTCCATTGGGTGTTATGCCCTCTTATCCTATATAAATTTGTCATCACATTGAGTTGTGTGTATTTGCCTGCCAGTGATTAGGTTGATTTCCCCAGTACAGTTCTCTACATGGTTTCAACTTTCTCTGTGCCATAGTTCCCAACTGATCCTATTTAAATTATAAAAGTATTAAGCACCATATCAGATTTAACAGCATTTATAAATGTAAAAAGAGTGAACAATCAGACACTATAACCTAAAAAGAAATAGTCTTCAAATGAATTGGAAATACAATTGTAAAACCAGACATTCACAAACTTTCATTTTGGTCTCTGCTAAGCTCTTTTAAAATATTCCTGGGCTTCCCTGGTGGCGCAGTGGTTGGGGGTCCGCCTGCCAATGCAGGGGACACGGGTTCGTGCCCCGGTCCGGGAGGGTCCCGCATGCCACGGAGCGGTTGGGCCTGTGGGCCATGGCCACTGTACCTGCGCGTCCAGAACCTGTACTCCACGGCGGGAGAGGCCACAGCAGTGAGAGGCCCGCGTACCGCAAAAAAGACAAAAACAAACAAACAAAAAATAATAAAATATTCCTAATCATAAACCACCTCCCTCCATCACTCTGTGATTCACCTCTACCGGCAGCATGTGCTCAGCTCTCTACATCCTGCTTCTTTGACCCTATTGGATTATGCAACGTCTTTTCAGACATGTCCTGTGTGTCTCCTTACTGCAGGCAGTTCTCCTTACTGTTTGTTAACTTATGTTCCTTTTGATTTTTCCCAGAAATCAAAATTGGGCAATAGTTGTTTAATATTTTATACTCTATAAAGTTGGAAAGTATTTCTGGAGCATACCTTAAGCATTCGGAATGATGCTAAGCACTAAGAGGCAATGAAAGATGGAAAATGTTAGGTAATAATTTGCCTTCAAGAAGCCCAGAGTCAGGGGGCCTTCAAAATAGCAGAGGAATAAGATGTGGCAATCACCTTCCTCCCCACAAATACATCAAAAATACATCTACATGAGGAACAACTCCTACAGAACAACTACTGAAGGCTGGCAGAAGATCTCAGATTTCCCAAAGGCAAGAAAATCCCCACCTACCTGGGTAGGGTAGAAGAAAACAGAAAAAATAGAGACAAAAGAATAGGGATGGGACCTGCACTTCGGGGAGGGAGCAGTGAAGGAGGAAAGGTTTCCGCACACTAGGAAACCCCTTTGCGGTGGAGACTGCAGGTGGAGGAGGGGGGAAGCTTTGGAGCCACGGAGAAAAGCGCAACAACAGGGGTTCAGAGAGCAAAGCGGAGAGATTCCCACACAGAAGATCAGTGCCGACCAGCACTCACCATCCGGAGAGGATTGTCTGCTCACCTGCCAGGACAGATGGGGGCTGGGAGCTGAGGCTTGGGCTTTGGAGGTCAGATCCCAGGGAGAGGACGGGGGTTGGCTGTGTGAACACAGCCTGAAGGGGGCTAATGCACCACAGCTAGCCAGGAGGGAGCCCGGGAAAAAGTATGGAACTGCCTAAGAGGCAAGAGACCATTGTTTCGGGATGGACGAGCAGAGGGGATTCAGAGCATCACTTAAACGATCTCCAGAGATGGGGGAGAGCCACGGCTATCTGTGCAGATACCAGAGACGGGCATGAGATGCTAATGCTGCTGCTGCAGCCACCGAGAAACCTGTGTGCGAGCACAGGTCACTATCCACACCTGCCCTCCTGGGAGCCTGTGCGGTCTGCCACAGCCAGGGTCCCGTGATCCAGAGACAACTTCCCAGGGAGAACACACTGCGTGCCTTAGGCTGTTGCAACGTCACGTCAGCCTCTGTCACCTCAGGTTCACCCCGCATTCCGTGCCCCTCCCTCCCCCCAGCCTGAGTGAGCCAGAGCTCCCTAATCAGCTGCCCCTTTAACCCCGTCCTGCCTGGGCAGGGAACAGATGCCCTCAGGTGACCTACACACAGAGGTGGAGCCAAATCCAAAGCTGAAGCCCAGGAGCTGTGTAAACAAAGAAGAGAAAGGGAAATTTCTCCCAGTACCCTCAGGAACAGCAGATTAAATCTCCACAGTCAACTTGATGTACCATGCATCTCTGGAATACCTGAATAGACAATGAATCATCCCAAAATTGAGGTGGTGGACTGTGGGAGCAACTGTAGACTTAGGGTTTGCTTTCCACATCTAATTTCCTTCTGGTTTTATGTTTATCTTAGTTTAGAATTTAGAGCTATTACCACTGGTAGATTTGTTTATTGATTTTGTTGCTCCCTTCATTTTTTTTTCTCTCTATATATATATATTTTTCCCCTTTTTCACTTTTTGTGAGTTTGTATGTGTATACTTCTTTGTGTGATTTTATCTGTATAGCTTTGCTTTTACCATTTGTCCTAGGGTTCTGTCTGTACTGTTTTGTTTTGTTTATTAGTATAGTTTTTAGTGCTTGTTATCATTGGTGGATTTATTTTTGGTTTAGTTGCCCTCTTCTCTCTTTCTTTTTTTTTAATTACTTTTTAATTTTTAATAGTTTTTTTCTTTTTTATTTAATAACTTTATTTTACCTTATTATACTTATTTTCTTTCTTTCTTTCTTTCTTTCTTTCTTTTTTCTTTCTTTCTTTCTTTCTTTCTTTCTTTTTTTCTCACTTTTCTTCTGAGCCATGTGGCTGAGATGGTCTTGGTGCTCTGGTCAAGCCGAACCTCTGAGGTGGGAGAGCCGAGTATAGGACATAGGTCCACCAGAGACTTCCTGGTCACATGTAATATCAAATGGCAAAAGCTGTCTCAGAGATGTCCATCTAAATGCAAAGACCCAGCTCCACTCAACGACCAGCAAGCTACACTGCTAGACACCCTATGCCAAACAACTAGCAAGACAGAAGCATAACCACACCCATTAGCAGAGATGCAGTCTAAAAATATAATAAGGTCACAGACATCTCAAAACACACCACCGGACTTGGTCTTGCCCACCAGAAAGACAAGATCCACCCTCATCCACAAGCACACAGGCACCAGTCCCCTCCACCAGGAAGCCTACACAACCCACAGAACCAACCTTACCCACTGGGAGCAGACACCAAAACAACGGGAACTATAAACATGTAGCCTGCAAAAAGGAGACCTCAAACGCAGTAAGTTAAGCAAAATCAGAAGACAGAGAAATACACACCAGATAAAGGAGCAAGGTAAAAACCCACCAGATCAAACAAATGAAGAGGAAATAGGCAGTCTACCTGAAAAAGAATTCAGAATAATGATAGGAAAGATGATCCAAAATCTTGGAACTACAATGGAGAAAATACAAGAAACGTTTAACAAAGACGTAGAAGAACTAAAGAGCAAACAAACAATGAATAACAACAAAATAAATGAAATTAAAAATTCTCTAGAAGGAATCAAGAGCAGAATAACTGAGGCAGAAGAACGGATAAGTAACCTGGAAGATAAAATAGTGGAAATAACTCCCACACAGCAGAATAAAGAAAAAAGAATGAAAAGAATTAAGGACAGGCTCAGAGACCTCTGTGACAACATTAAATGCATCAACATTCAAATTAGAGTGGTCCCAGTAGAAGAGGAAAAAAAAGGGACTGAGAAAATATTTGAAGAGATTATAGTTGAAAACTTCCCTAATATGGGAAAGGAAATAGTCAATCAACTCCAGGAACGGCAGAGAGTCCCATACAGGAGAAACACAAAGAGAAACACACCAAGACACATATTAATCAAACTATCAAAAATTAAATACAAAGAAAAAATATTAAAAGCAGCAAGGGAAAAGCATCAAATAACATACAAGGGAATCCCTATAAAATTAACAGCTGACCTTTCAGCAGAAACTCTGCAAGCCAGAAGGGAGTGGCAGGACATATTTAAAATGATGAAAGGGAAAAACCTACAAACAAGATTTCTCTACCCAGCAAGGATCTCATTCCTTGAGAATTCCTAGAAAAATTTAATTAATTAATTAATTTATTCATTCATTCCTAGAGAAATTAAAACTTTACAAACAAGCAAAAGCTAAGAGAACTCAACAACACCAAACCAGCTTTACAGTAATTGCTAAAGGAACTTCTCTAGGCAGAAAACACAAGAGAAGGAAAAGACCTACAAAATAAAACACCTCCCCAAAATTAAGAGAATGGTAATAGGAACATGTATATTAATAAGCACCTTAAATATAAATGGATTAAATGCTGCAACCATAAGACAGAGACTGGCTGCATGGATACAAAAACAAGACCCATATATATGCTGTCTACAAGAGACCCACTTCAGACCTAGAGACACATACAAACTGAAAGTGAAGGGATGGAAAAAGATATTCCATGCAAATGGAAATCAAAAGAAAGCTGGAGTAGCAATTCTCATATCAGACTAAATAGACTTTAAAATAAAGATGATTACAAGAGACAAAGAAGGACAGTACATAATGATCAAGGGATCAATCCAAGAAGAAAATATAACAATTGTAAATATTTATACACCCAACATTGGAGCACCTCAATACATAAGGAAAATGCTAACAGCCAGAAAAGGGGAAATCGACAGTAACACAATAATAGTAGGGGATGTTAAAACCCCACTTTCACCAATGGACAGATTGTCTAAAGCGAAAATAAATAAGGAAACTCAAGCTTTAAATGACACATTAAACAAGATGGACTTACCTGAGATTTATAGAACATTCCATCCAAAAACAACAGAATACACTTTCTTCTCAAGTGCTTATGGAACATTCTTCAGGATAGATCATATCTTGGGTCACAAATCAAGCCTTGGTAAGTTTAAGAAAATTGAAATCATATCAAATATCTTTTCTGACCACAACGCTATGAGACTAGATATCAATTACAGGAAAACAATCTGTAAAAAGTACAAGCAAATGGAGGCTAAACTATACACTACTAAGTAACCAAGAGATCACTGAAGAAATCAAAGAGGAAATCAAAAAATACCTAGAAATAAATGACATTGAAAACACTACTACCCAGAACCTATGGGATGCAGCAATAGCAGTTTTAAGAGGGAAGTGTACAGCAATGCAATCCTACCTCAAGAAACAAGAAACATCTCAAATAAACAACCTAATTTTACACCTAAAGCAATTAGAGGAAGAAGAACAAAAAAAACCCAAATTTAGTGGAAGGAAAGAAATCATAAAGATCAGATCAGAAATAAATGAAAAAGAAATGAAGGAAATGATAGCAAAGATCAATAAAACTAAAAGCTGGTTCTTTGAGAAGATAAACAAATTTGATAAACCATTAGCCAAACTCATCAAGAAAAAAAGGGAAAAGACTGAAATCAATAGAATTAGAAATGAAAAGGAGAAGTAAAAACTGACACTGCAGAAATACAAAGGATCATGAGAGATTACTACAAGCAACAGTATGCCAATAAAATGGACAAACTGGAAGAAATGGACAAATTCTTAGAAAAGCACATTGTTCTGAGACTGAACCAGGAAAAAATAGAAACTATAAACAGACAAATTCCAAGCACTGAAATTGAAACTGTGATTAAAGATCTTCCAACAAACAAAAGCCTAGGATCAGATGGCCTCACAGGCAAATTCTACCAAATATTTAGAGAAGAGCTAATACCTATCCTTCTCAAACTCTTCCAAAATAGAGCAGAGGAAGGAACACTCCCAAACTCATTCTATGAGACCACCATTACCCTGACACTGAAACCAGACAAAGATGTCACAAAAAAAGAAACTTACAGGTCAATATCACTGATGAACATAGATGCAAAAATCCTCAACAAAATACTAGCAAACAGAATCCAAAAGCATATTAAAAGGATCATACACCATGATCAAGAGGGGTTTATCCCAGGAAATGCAAGGATTCTTCAATATATGCAAATCAATCAATGTGATACACCACATTAACAAATTGAAGAAGATAAACCATATGATCATCTCAGTAGATGCAGAAAAAGCTTTTGACAAAACTCAACATGCATGTATGATAAAAACCTTTCAGAAAGTAGGCATAGAGGGAATTTACCTCAACATAATAAAGGTGATATATGACAAACCCACAACCAACATTGTTCTCAATGGTGAGAAACTGAAAACATTTCCACAAAGATCAGGGACAAGACAAGGTTTCCCACTCTCTCCACTATTTTTTAACATAGTTTTGGAAGTTTTAGCCACAACAATCAGGGAACAAAAAGATATAAAAAGAATCCAAATTGGAAAAGAAGAAGTAAAACTGTCACTGTTTACCTATGACATGATACTATACATAGAGCATCCTAAAGATGCCACCAGAAAACTACTAGAGCTAATCAATGAATCTGGTAATGTAGCAGGATACCAAATTAATGCACAGAAACCTCTTGCATTCCTATACACTAATGATGAAAAATCTGAAAGAGAAATTAAGGAAACACTCCCATTTACCATTGCAACAAAAAGAATAAAATACCCAGGAATAAACCTACCTAAGGAGACAAAAGACCTGTATGCAGAAAACTATAAGACACTGATGAAAGAAATTAAAGATGATAGAAACAGATGGATAGTTACACCATGTTCTTGGATTGGAAGAATCAACATCGGGAAAATGACTATACTACCCAAAGCAATCTACAGATTCAATGCAATCCCTATCAAACAACCAATGGCATTTTTTACAGAACTAGAACAAAAAATTTCATATTTGTATGGAAACACAAAAGACCCCGAATAGCCAAAGCAAACTTGAGAAAGAAAAATGGAGCTGGAGGAATCAGGTTCCCTGACTTCAGACTCTACTACAAAGCTACAGTAATAAAGACAGTATGGTACTGGCAGAAAAACAGAAATATAGATCAATGGAACATTATAGAAAGCCCAGAGATAAACCCACGCACATATGGTCACCTTATCTTTGATAAAGGAGACAAGAATATACAATGGAGAAAAGACAGTCTCTTCAATAAGTGGTGCTGGAAAACTGGACAGCTACATGTAAAAGAATGAAATTAGAACAATCCCTAACACCATACACAAAAATAAACTCAAAATGAATTAAAGACCGAAATGTAAGACCAGACACTATAAAACTCTTATAGGAAAACATAGACAGAACACTCTATGACATAAATCACAGGAAGATCCTTTTTGACCCACCTCCTAGAGAAATAGAAATAAAAACAAAAATAAACAAATGGGACCTAATGAAACTTGAAAGCTTGTGCACAGTAAAGGAAACCATAAACAAGGCAAAAAGACAACCCTCGGAATGGGAGAAAATATATGCAAACGAAGCAAGTGACAAGGGATTAATCTTCAAAATATACAAGCAGCTCATGTACCTCAATATCAAGAAAAACAACAACCCAATCAAAAAATGGGCAGAAGACTTAAACAGACATTTCTCCAAGGAAGATATATAGATTGGCAACAAATACATGAAAGGATGCTCAACATCACTAATCATTAGAGAAATGCAAATCAAAACTACAATGAGGTATCACCTCATATCGGTCTGAATGGCCATCATCCAAAACTCTGTAAGCAATAAATGCTGGAGAGGGTGTGGGGACAAGGGAACCCTCTTGCACTGTTGGTGGGAATGTAAATTGATATAGCCACTATGGAGAACAGTATGGAGGTTCCTTAAAAAATGAAAAATAAAACTACCATATGATCCAGCAATCCTACTACTGGCATATACCCCGAGAAAACCATAGTTGAAAAATAGGCATGTACCACAATTTTGATTCCAGCGCTATTTACAATAGCCAGGACATGGAAGCATCCTAAGTGTCCATCGACAGATGAATGGGTAAAGAAGATGTGCCACATATTTGCAATGGAATATTACTCAGCCATAAAATGAAATGAAACTGATTTGTTTGTAGTGAGCTGGATGGACCTAGAGACTGTCATATAGGGTGAAGTAATTCAGAAAGAGAAAAATACCATATGCTAACACACATATATGGAATCTAAAAAAAAAAAATAGTTCTGAAGAACGTAGGGGCAGGACAGGAATAAAGATGCAGAGGTAGAGAATGGACTTGAAGACACGGGGAGGGGGAAGGGTAAGCTGGAACAAAGTGAGAGAGTGGCATTGACATATATACACTACCAAATGTAAAATAGATAGGTAGTGGGAAGCAGCCACATAGCACAGGGAGATCAGCTCAGTGCTTTGTGACCACCTAGAGGGGTGGGATAGGGAGGATGGGAGGCAGACGCAAGAGGGAGGAGATATGGGGATATATGTATACGTATACCTGCTTCACTCTGTTATATAGCAGAAACTAACACACCATTGTAAATAATTATACTCAAATAAAGACGTTGGAAAAAAAAAGAAGTCACAGTCTAGTTAGGGAAAGAAAACATGAAAATTAAATAACAATAAATTTTTAATTTGTAATTCAAGACAATAGATTATCAAAAGGCTGCACAAAGTAATCTCTTCAAAATATTAGGGAATAACTGTTAGGACAGTTTAGAGAAGTACAGCTGATAAGTAGGCTGGGAAGAGAATACTCTAGTGTATGCAATATTACAAGTGCAAGTAATGAGATAGATGAGCAGAGTAAAATTTTTACTAAAGAGAATAATTTAAGAAAGAGGATGGGAAGAGGCCAGAAGGAATGCAGGCGAGAGAATACAGGATCTAAATTATTCAGGACTATAAATAACAAGCCAAATCTTCTCACCTTCAACTGGGAAACACTTAGGAACTATGAAATATATTGGAAATGGATAGTAATAAGTTCATTTATCTAGTGATTGTGTAAAGGATGGTTGGGGGAGCAGAAAACTATCATGGGGACAAATCAAGGGGCTATTACAGTAGGTTCTAGTGTGTGATGATAACTTCCAGAATCAACAGAGTGGCAGTGGGAAGAGAAAGAAAAGTTATTTTGGAGCCACTAATATCATTTACTAAGAAAGAAGAAGGAAAAGGGGGAATCAAAGATGATCCTAAGCCTCTTTTGAGTTGAGAAGATGATAGAGCTCTTTAGATGCCAGATTTGGAAAAACCATTTTAGAGGAAAGTATGAATACAGTTTTAAAAAAGATATTCAGTCATACATATGTATGTAATTTACAAATAAAGTCTGGAGTTTAAGAGAGAAGCAGTGTCTAAAGGTACATTGTTTGTATGGCCAGCAGAGACATGCTATTTGAAAGTACAAGATGATGCATTGTAATCTCAAGGGGGAGGAAGTATAGAGAGGTGCGCCAGCTAGTGTCACAATCAGCGTAGAGTGACACAATGTGTGTTACTTGGTGATCATGAAGCAAAGTGCAAACGAAGAAAACTCTGAACGAATAATTTACCATAGAAATCTGACAAGATCCGGATCTCTACTAGACCACAGACTGCTACCTAAGATCACAGACGATTTCCGATATCACCTACACATTTGCAAATTTAGTGCAATAAGTGTGCATTCTAGATGTGGAAATAGGGCTTCTAATGAAAACATGATTATCCAATTTAAGTAGACAGTATATACTTGCAGATGTGAGGCAGAAGAACTAATATTGTAACCATAGTTGTAAAGTATGTAGATGAAATATGATATCATTTTCAAAGAAAAGTTATATTTTTATAAATATGTCATAGGATAACAATGGCATTATTATCCCCCAATATGTTAACTTGAACCATATGAAAATCAAAAACCCCAAATAGTGGAATATTGGCAAATTTATATATTCCACTTATAATTTATACTCATATCTTGAACAGGTTTCTAAATTTTAGAATTCAAGTTAAAAAATTATAATAATTCAGTAGAAATTTCATGGTTTTACTTTCTTTGACTTACAAATATTCTTTTTTCTGCTATATTTAACTCTCAAATAAGTCCTTATAATAAATTATACTTGATATATAAGCATACGAGAAAAGCAGATAATGACCATTCTATTACAGAATCTAAAATTAACTAAAGATCTGGTAATTATTGGACAATTTGGACAAAATACACAATTTAACAAGTAGCAAAAATAAAAAGATACACCTTGTCCACTTTACATTGCGTCTGCATTGATCCTCTTAACAAGATTCTTACCAAACTCTAGTTTACTTTGTACTCTGTGGAAAAAACGCCAGCTTATTTAAATGTATTGAAATGCTAAACAAAGGTACAAAAATTACTTCTAAAATATTGATCTATTTTTAAAGTATATTGGACAGTTCAGCATTGGCACATCATGAAGCTCAGTACAAAACGGATTTTCTTCTTTCAGGGCAGACACTATCATAATGTACTCACTAAATGTATGCATTTGATATAAGAAAATTATGGTAATGTGACATTCCTACTACATGATGGAATGTTCTTTTAGATAGTGAAACATATTAATCACACACATGATAGAGTTCTTTTTGGTTCTTGACATTTAGAACCAAATTTTTCAAAGGTTGTCCTCATTATGCATGTATACAGGAAGTATAAACCACACCAGGCATACAAACAAATGCCTCAACCTTTGCTTCAGTAGAACTTTTCCCAACAGGTGATCACAGTTTTCTAGTTCCTTTCAATACAAAGTCTTTAAAGAAAACTAAATGAAAACATTTCTTGGTAAATTATTTGCACTGGCACAACATTTTGAGATAAGTTTGTGATAAAAGTATTTGGGATGAAAGGAAGGTTAAAGCAATGTTGTCTCCTGCTAAAGTCATGCAAAATAGCATTTACTAGGATTCTGTATGTTGTTTACATACACTCATTAATATACAAGTGCCTTCATATACAGACCTAGCTATTACATGTACACGTATGTATGGGTATATATACATATATATCTTTGTGAGTCAAGTTAAGTGACATACTAAGGAAATTGGTGTAAAAGTTTTTGTGTCACCAATCTGATATTTTTGAGATTGTTACGGATTCTATGAACCCAGAACCCACAGATAAATCTATATGCACATACATGTAGCATTCTGTGTGTCCTTTCAGGGGTTCAGTACATTTCTGGAGTCTAACCACAGGATTCTGCAGCTGCTGCTTTCAATGTGATGACTTAGCAAACACGTTATCTTTGTAGGTTTGTTTTAGATGACACTGTTACTTTTTAAAGGAAAAAGTAGAATTGCCTCATAATTTTGACATATTCATCATTAATATTTATTTGAAATTCCCAAGAGGCAGCTATCCTACAATATCACAGACCCAAGTTGGAAGTTAGACCGTGTGGATATTTGAATCTCATCTCTCCCAGTATTGGGTTCATTGATAACTCGCTTGACTTCTCTGTCCTTGGTTACCTCATCTTCCAACTATGAATAAAAACAATCATAGAGCATATTAAGCATAGAAAAGTACCTAAAAAGCGCTTAAACCTGTTCCTGGCATTTATAAACGTCAATAGTGGAGAGCTATTATTATTTTCAAAGTCTATCTCTTAAGGTATGGATACTGTTGCTGCTCTGTATCTTCTTCGGCCACCTTCTGAACTATCCTTTTTCATATTGCATTGTGTCCCATTGCTCTAATTTATAGACTATTAAAATTTCCATTTGTAGTGATTGGAAAAAAATAAGAGTTTGTTTGCTTTGTTTTGCCAAGTATCATGCCTTCATGAAATTTACTCATGAAGTGCGTACAACAACGATAGTAAATGGTATTACCATTAGACATATTCCACTGCAAAATGCAGCAAGGTGAATTAGAGGCCAAGGCCTGCTATTATAAATTATTTTCTCTATCCAAAAAGATAGCTATGTTTTATAATAAAAAAGGTAAGAAGCTCTCACCCATATAACTGTGACACTTGAGTGCTCTTTTATCTGTTTCTTGAATTTAAATCATTAGAAATTTTAATAATACCTTATGCCAATGTTTGATGAAAGCTTGAAATCAGCTACTGAATTTGATAATTGGCTTACTATTATAAGAAATTAGAAAAAGATTATCTTAATAAATTTATCCACTTGAATTTTGTTGTAGATTCTACATGATTTATCATGAAATACAAAGATGCTGAAGCCAAACAATTGGGCTTCAACAATGTATATCTAGGAGCATAGTACAGGACAAATTAATCTATAGACTCATTTTCATTAAAAAAGAATTTTGGTAATTCAGTGGTTTGATAGCACAGCAGAGAGAGGTATGAGAAAGGAACCAGACTGGAAGATCAGGATACCAAAACAAGTCATTTTTTTTTCTAGGCAAGGGTTTTCATTTTTCTAAATCTCAATTTAGCACCTTCTACTATAAAGTGATATAATTTGACTAGTTTGGATAGCAAAAAGGGTCCAGTGTCAACTCTGATTGATTAGTGATAACTCCCTCAAGTCCTGTGCTGAGACTCATTTTTAGACTCCATTTCTATCCTGCCAAAGGGAGAAGGATGCCATGGATGAGGGTGGAAGCAGAGATAGACCATATATTCTTACGACTGCAGAATTATATAAATAGATACGATTCTTAGTAGCTCTAAAAAAGGTATTAATTGCTTAGGACCATCGTGAAAATTATTTATAATAATACTTTCTGGTGCATCTTTCTAAAAAAATTTTTTTTTCTTGCGGTACGCGGGCCTCTCACTGTTGTGGCCTCTCCCGTTGCGGAGGGCAGGCTCCGGACGCGCAGGCTCAGCGGCCATGTTTCACGGGCCTAGCCGCTCCACGGCATGTGGGATCTTCGCGGACCGGGGCACGAACCCGTGTCCCCTGCATCGGCAGGCAGACTCTCAACCATTGCGCCACCAGGGAAGCCCTCTAGAAATAAATTTTAATTCATAACTATGGCATTCAACTGAAATGTATTAGATCTGATGAAGGAATAAATACAATTCTGTTTTTAAAGTATAATTTTTTTTTACCAAAAAAATCCAAATTACTCAATATGACTTGGTTTACATCACGTGAAAAACGCTGTATGCTTGGAAAATTGTTAGTTCCGCACAATAGATATCTGAGTCTCCTTAAATAACAAAGCATAAATGAATGTGGGCTGTGAACAGAGTGGAAATGCTACCGATCCAATAGCTTCTTGGGAGCAGAGGCCATGTCTTAGTTAACTTTTTGTCCCTCCCTAGGGCCTGAAACATGAATGATATGCAATAAACATGGATCAAATTATACTGTTCAACATATAACTTCAGTTCAAACATTTACTGAGTATTAAATTATTCTACTAGAATTATTCAGTGTTAGTGGCTGGTATAAAACTTTTCTTTTTCTTTAACTGGTTATTCACATGTTGAGATCAATTTTATAGTCAAAAACTCATTTGTGAAATGTCTCATCCATGTTGTGATCTAGTTTCTGGCTGTACAGCACAGAGGAGAGAACTTAATATTACAAGACCACCCTGACTCTAGTACAATTTGTATCCTATCTTAGTTCAGGGCACAGATTGGATTCCCCAGGAAAAAGGCTTGGAGATAGAGATTAGTGTGCAAGAGGGTTCTCAGCAAATGTCCAATGGATCAACCTCTGTGAAAGGGAAAGTAAGAAAGCAGCGTTGGGCAGAGTGAGAAGCTGAGCTGTGATATAGTCTGGATGAAGATCTCAACCATTTCTATGAGAAGTTCTGGAGCTAGGATGACCCTTAAGACTTGTCTCAAGTTGAGGCTAAGGTTTCCTTATGTTTTTCATTAGGGGTGTGTCTCCCCAGAAACCAAATGTGGCCTTGGGCCAGACACTTCTGTTCAGCTCCTTAGGGGGCTGGAAGCTGAGAACTGTTTCCGGCAGCATTTGCAGCACAGAAGGAAGTCTTTCATTTCTGAAGAGGCTTTGCATCATGCATCCCACTGTCTACCCCAGTGCCGTGGTTCTCTCTTAAGACAGTAGAAATTGACTAAGCGCAAAACAGCATGGTAGTAAAGACCATCAAATCATATGCTTGGCCATCATTTCTGAGAATTCTGGGAGAAGGAATGTCAGCCATTAGTTGATGTAACATTAACCAATTTGCAAAGTTTGGCTCAGACTATGGCTTGCGCTGGGCCACATAGCCAGGATGGCAGGAGGCATGGGGGCTGCATCTAACTTTGCAAGCCTTGCCCTGGTGACAGGCTGTGTCTGCCCAGAGGAAGGAATTGTCATATTGCAATCCGCCCACCATAGGGTCAACATATCCAGCACTTACAGAGGTGCTGTGTGTTTTAGTAAGGTTTCAATCTTTATTGCTATTCTCACTCACATATAAACACTGTGAGCACATATATAACCTATTTTATTCCTTTGTTTTTCTCTTTCAGATGTAAACAATGACTGTGTTGGCAGTGGTGAAAAAATTCCATCTTTGTATTATCAGCCTAATGGGTGGCATATTGTCAAGGATCACTATTCTTAACATATAGGCACATCACATGATAGCCTTATTTACATCACTACACAAAACAATGCCAGAAGAAACATGGCAGTATAAAATAAATTGTATTAATCAACTTAAGCATTTTGAATTATTGTTTGGTTTTTAGAACATCTGAAAACTTCCAATACTAACAGCATTAGAAATTAAAGAGGAACATTTTGCAAGAAAAATATTAAGTGGTTTATTTCTACTTGTATTAAAAAGTCAACATTTTCATGAATCCTACTAAATGTCTACCTATTTAATCATTTATTGTCATAAATTTTAATCTGCATTTCTGCTATTTGACATACTGCTAGCTGTATACATAAAATAATACTAAGCAATAATGATAGCGAAATTCCCTAGAATTTTTAAAGTTTACATCTGTGTTCTCATTTGTTTACATATGTGAAATTATATACAGAGACAACCCATTTCCACTGTTCTTCAATTCAAATCAGAGTGTTTAGGTAACAGTGCCACCTATTGCTATAAAATTGAAGTAACCCTATTTGTTATCATTCCTTTGGTATTTGGTACTACAATTCTTATTTTTCTAACTGCTTCTGTCTGTTAGCCTAAGTTTTCATTTTTATTTTAAAGTAATAGATAATTTCATGTAATTTAAATATATAATACTTTAAGGAAAACTACATTTAAAGGACAGATTTCTTTTGAAGGTTTAAGTACACAGCAACAATATAGAAATAAATTAAGCTTGAATTTTTTTGTCTGTCTTTGAGAAGCAACAGTATAGTAGTATAGAGCAGAAATTTGTATTTTAATTAAATTTTATATCCTTATCAAGCATAAATAATGGTCTTTGATTTAATCTGTGACAAATATACTAAAATATATTTAAAATAGATCATTGGAAAAAGGAAATAAATTATCTTTGCTGTGCTAAAAATTGTGAATTTATTTTCAAAAAATTGTTCACAGTATTCATTTGTATATACGTAAGAGTATGTAAATTGCAATAGTTTGCACATTTTATTTCACTGTTTCTATTTTGCAATAAGTTCAAAATTCACTGCAAATATACATTCATAGAATTAATATCAATTACCTATTTTCAACAACATGTATGTTAATACCTTTTTGAATATAACTATATTTTTAACATGTGTAAGAGTAAGATGTTTATTTGCTTAATTAATTCTTAAATACTATGAAAGGTTTATTTAGATATATTGTGAGTTTTTGCTTATTCTTTATTTTATTTTACAAATAACTGTATAAGACTTTGTAAATGATGAGACTGTCTAAATATGTAAAGGGGAGTTATGAATTTCCCAGTAGCAAAATCATCAGTGAAATAAAATAAAAGAAAAGCAGAGTTTTCTTTACCTCCTCAAATGGATTATGATTTAAAGTGGTATTTATAGTTTAAAAATACTTTAGATGAGCAAAAGAATGGTTGATTTTTAATATATGCTTCTCAGTCCTTAGGGAAGATATCATAAATAATGTTTTTCTAAAACCTAATTTTAGAGATTATATGGTTTTTCAAAATTACAATTACTGTAGTTTTGTATAATCTTTGTAACTTAAATGTAAAAATTATGTCACTCTTTCAATTATACCTTTTAATTTTTATATTCAGTTGCATAGAAATGTTCTGTTGACTGTATATGTTTATATGGAAAACATTATTGAATCACCTCAAACTGTGTCATTTAATTTAAAAGTAAATTTATTAATGCTATATAAATTCTGAATATGCTGAAATATTGAATTAGTTTAATATCACTGACCAATTGCTTATATACCTGGGTATATGTTCAGAAGACACCCAAGTTTAGTAAAAATATGGCCAGTTACATATCTAGGAGAGCAGGGAGTATAGCTCTCTTTTTTTTTTTTTTTTTGATTCTTAAATAATTTATGCTATAGGTAAAAATGTAATATAGTATCTTATAGACCAGGAATTTTGTTCATAATAGTGAGTACAGTTCTTGGCACATAGTAGGCGTTAAACAACTGTTTATTCAAAGTTAAAAGAATGAACACAGTTATCATTTGTTCTAGAAGGATCAAAACACTTTTTTTCTAAATTTCAGCTCTGTTGTATATAATTGCTCTTCTTACTTAACATAATTGATTATTTTAAACACGATTCCATTCATGTATAGATTGTTTTCAGAAATATTTTAACTCAAATGTACAAGACAATATGTATTTTAAGGTCGAGAAAAAATATTGGAAGAAAGCTCACTATTGTTTCAAAAATCCTTGTTTTATATATTTTTTAAAAACTTTAAAAATTATTGTCAATTAATATCTTTACAAACTTTCAAAAATTCCTCATCTTCAGAATAATTACTTATTTTTTTTAATTGGAAAAATAGAAACAAATAACATAAAATAGAAAAGATGGGCTCAGATACCAGTGAAAATATCCTAGACAACTATTTTGAAATATCTGTCTCCTGTAATATAAAAAGGCAGAAAAGATTTTGCCTATGTAAAACAGTTTATTGTCTATAAGAGTAAAGAACACTGATAACACATATTAAGAACAAAAATAACATGTTGCTCGAGAAAAATAAGCTTACACTAATGTATATACACTGAACTTGATAGTTCTTGGAGTCTGATTGATTTGGCTTATATCGTTCTGTTGAAATTAGAACAAGTATTTTGTATAAAGCTCTTCAAAGTGCTGAATTTAAATTTGGGGGTCATGGTCCTTTATATAAGATTATTATTAGGATATAATTCAATCTAGGATAAGAATGGGGAGGGGTGGATAATTAGGTCTAACGTTGAATTATTCGTTTTAGCTTCCCCACATGATTTTCTGAGAATGCAGATCAGGAATGCAAAGGTAAGATGATTATACCCCAACAGCTAACATCATCACTGCTTTTATGTCTTGGTTTTACTAGATCATTGCTTCAAATGAGCATCACAAAACCAACGGAGCTTTAGTCTCTGCCTTACCTTCTCCTCACAATCATTTTCAATTTATTTTTTTTCTTGTATGTCATCATTTTAATGTAAATCTTTCTTTTTCTTTTCAATAAAATGAAATGCTTAAGTAATTCTGCCTTTTGCATGATTAAAGATGACAGATAAACCTGGGTGGATATATATGAAGGCTCCTAACAGAATCTGTGCACCTCACATGTCAGATTTCTTCTAGCTTGCTCACTGTTAATGACAGGAAAAATTAGCATGTCTGTGGATAGCCTAAGAAGAATCAGAAGATAAGGAAACTATAACATTTTTTCTTACTAAGTTTAAATCACTTTTCATTTTTCTTGCTGTAATTAATCTCTACTGTAAAGAGTAGAAATTGAATTACATGTAAGTCCTAACCAGAAGACAGGTTTACATAAAACTAAAAAATCAGTAGTTATTTAACAATGGTTTAGTGAGTACACAAGTATAAGCAAATAAAGGATAGAGAGAAAATATTAATGCAAGGACATTTACAGAATCATCGATGATATGAAACATTTTTTATTATAATAGCACTACTTTAGTCATTTTGTCATTTAAGGGGTAAACAAACAAAATTAATGATATTTACCACTTTATATTTTATAACTCTTTTATCTTTCCTCTTTTCATACTCAGACATATATATATATAAACTATTGCAAAAGAGCACATAATATATTGTCATTGCTTCTAGATATAAGAACTGAAACAATGTTAGGAATTGGGTTTTTGGCCCAGTACTAACTAGCTTCTTGTGATTAATTCAGATTTTTAAAAATTTAATGCTAAAGACCAAGATTATTTTTAAATTTTAACACTTCTAAGGGCACAACATATTTCTCTCAGTCAGTCTTAGTTTTATAAAATAAAAACCACTGGTTTCTAAGCAAGGCCTGTGACAACAGCAAAACGCCATCTGCATCAGCTTTGCTCACCAGGACCACACAACATTTCCTGACCTAAGTTTTGTAGATGTCTGTATCATGGTAGCCCTGATTTTTTTTTTTTTCTTTTGACAGAAGAATTACTATTCTCCGAATTTTTTTTTTTTCTGAGTGTATTCTGGATGGCAAAATTTGGGCCACAAAATGCTAATTTCTAACCTAACACCGTGACAGCAATCACAGCCTTCACAAGGATGGAATAAAGAGAGCAATCTAACATCCAGGGGTATGAGTTTCTCATCAGTGGCTGGCAGACTGCCGTGAAGGCTTACAGTAATCCCATTGGACAGCCCTGTTTGATGAAGCCTGGGAACAGGCAGCCACAATGTAGGGAGTTCACAATTGCAAGCATTTGTCCATAATTTAAAGCTATACGAGAAGTGGAGAGTATTCATCTGAACAACAAGCTGTAATTTAACTGGAGTAACATTTACACAGGTTTTAACCCATTAACTCCTTCTTTCCTCATGCACGCTGACTTCCTTGTTTCAGAAAATAACTCTCCAAAGAAGCAATGTGCAAACACCTAACACAAGCTTATCTGTTAAGCTGTGAAAACCTGCCATAAGAATAAAAGCTTTTTGTTTGGAAACAGGATCAGTGAGTGACATTTCTAAATCTTAACCTTGGCAGTTTTTTGATAGTTTCCTCTTATGCTGTGTTTTAGTACTTGAAATTCATTTTTAGCATATCACAAGCATATCTAGGCTGGTATTTAGCTTTTTTCTTTTTTCATTTTCATGTGTGCTAGGTCTGACCACCTATTACTCCAGCCTAGGATGTTACCAAATATAAATATAATAACTCAAGTAACTCAATTTTACCATTCACACAGAACTCTGTGTGTGTGTGTTTGTGTGTGTGCTTTCCCCTGCTATTGTACAAAAATATTATAAACTTTGGCCACTTATGCCATATTTGCTTCTCTTATTACTTTAGATATTGGACGTTATTTCAAGAAAAAGAAACATGTTTTGTTATATCAAAAATACAGAATATTAGTTATTAAATATACAAAGCACTTCTTTTAAGAATGTTCATGGTTAAATTGTCTAATAGGTCATTTTGAATAAAAGAGTCTGCCATCATCTAAAGCTTAGAACTGGAAAGTTAGTGCTGGTTATGCTTCTTACAAAATTTTTATTCCCTCCTTCCTTTCCTTTGTACTTTCTCAGGAATGTCTTGACATGTACAAATATGGCCATAAGACTACATTTTTCTTGTTCTCCCAGATTAAAAAAAGACATTTATATGTTATGATATCATTTCAAATTTCCACTCTCCACTCAGTGTTTAAAGAAAATCTAATTTTATCTCTACAGCAAGGGTTCCTTCTTCCCATATCATTATTTCTTTTTTCATATATATAAGCTTTTGTTTGTTTGTTTTTTGTAATTTATTTTTAGCTGTGTTGGGCCTTCGTTGCTGTGTGCGGGCTCTCTCTTGTTGCGGCGAGCGGGGGGTTTTCTTTGTTGCAGGGCGCAGGCTTCTCTTGCAGTGGATTCTTTTGCTGTGGAGCACAGGCTCTAGGTGCGCGGGCTTCAGTAGTTGTGGCGCACAGGCTCAGTAGTTGTGGCTCGCAGGCTTAGTTGCTCTCCGGCATGTGGGATCTTCCCGGACCAGGGTTCGAACCCATGTCCCCTGCATTGGCAGGTGGATTCTTAATCACTGCGCCACCAGGGAAGTCCCCCCACCGTTATTTCTTACCCCCATCTTACTCTTTCCATTTAAAACTACAGGGAAATCCTATGATAACTAGTATTATACTCTTTTACACTTTGGTCTTCTGGTCCCAATTTCTTTCTCAATAAATTCTTTGAAGGCTACAGTAATTTTACTTGTTTACTAATCCAGTCATTTTAAGGACAAAAAAAACTCCCATTTTAAATCCAGGTCATTACCTATTGTGCTGAAGTAGCATAAAGAGAGAGAAGATCAGTAATTCTTTTAAAAATTAGACATATTGCTGAGGCACAGATCACCTTTTCTACTATCTGTTGTTACAATATACAGTCCAATAAGCCAAAAGGTACCCTGACATTGAACCACAGTGGGTCTGATGTGCCTAGGTCTTCCCTCTTTCCTGAGCCAGCTCACTTTTTGTGAAGTGGTCAAAGATACATTTTGTTATTATACCACAATGCCAGTGGTATCTGAAGAGTCTCTTATTCAAATATGATCTAGATTCTCAAGAATAACCAAGTACTATTGCCAGATGGTCCTAAATGTGGCATTTCTATTTACCTAGTTATTCTCAAATTATCTTTTGTGATTTACACTGAAGCCTATATTTCTCCAAAATCTGCTCATTATATTAAAGATAATCAATAAAGAATTGCACATCATCAAATTAAATTCAGACTCCTTTCCTTAGCACTCAAGATTCCAATCTCTGTTTCTAACATTTTTAAACTTTATTATCGTAAAATAAAACACAGATCTGGAAAACCACACACACATAAATAGTATTACTTGATGAAATATTATAAGGCAAATGCTCTTTGGACCCTGCTTAAGTGAAAAAACAGAATTTGTCACCCCAGAAATCCCTCCACATGCTCCATCCCAATGGGAGCCCAGTCTCTTTGCATTTATTTATGGTTTCATCATCTAAGTGTGTGTGCAACCCGAGTCACAAAATATAGTCTTACCAAATTTTTTTTTTTTTTTTTTTGCGGTACGCGGGCCTCTCACTGTTGTGGTCTCTCCTGTTGCGGAGTACAGGCTCCAGACGCACAGGCTCAGCAGCCATGGCTCACGGGCCCAGCTGTTCCGCGGCATGTGGGATCTTCCCGGACTGGGACACGAACCCGTGTCCCCTGTTTCGGCAGGCGGACTCTCAACCACTGCGCCACCAGGGAAGCCCCAAAATTTTAACTTGATATCTTATAAGTTAAAATAAAAATCTTTAGATTCCCCTGCCCTATCCCTTTCTTTCTATATAATTTTTCAGGTGAAGAACACATAACTGATAGTTTCTTAAAGAACCTACAAACATGCCACCTGAGTTTGTCAGTCTAGATCTGCTGTTTGCATACTCCTGGTGCAATTTAACATGTTCTTCTGTCCTTTATTTCCTGAGGATCAATTAATCTCAAGACCGATTCCACTGATGATGTGTTCTTTCATCAAGAAGCACAAAATCCCTTTTCCCTTTCTGTGATGTTTGTGGCTGGAATGCAAAGTGTCTGCATCCATTAATTCATTAGGGATTGCAAACTTGTGATATTTCGATTCTATTATTTTTTTTTACTTGTTAGATGGAACAATTTCATAAGGAGGCGCTATAGGATAGAGTTAATCTACAGCTGGTCTTGGAAAACTCTCTCTTTATCTCCAGGGATGCCCCGATTATCTGGCTTTGACTCTTGACCAAGGTAAGTGCACTGAAATTTATGATGTTTTGTTTAAAATCCAAAACTCCCCTGGTGATCCCCAAACTCCAGAGTCAGTTTGTTTATGGATAGTTTTCTACTGGCATAACTGGTTACACAGCTGGGTGATTATGTAACCAGAAGGGCATAAAAGACCTCCTGGAAGCTTCTGTCTTGAGCTCTTTTAAAGCCAAAATTCAAAATTCATTGCACAGATCAAGCTGAAGTGAATAAGAACCATGGGGAGATCTCATCTGACTATCTCTCGGATCCCCAATGCCTACCTGCACTCCCTTTCTTTTGCTGTATCATTTTCTCTGACTTTAGATAATAGCCTTAAATGAGCATGTTCTGTTGAGTCTTATAAGTCTTTTCAAATATCGAAAACTAAAAAAATACTTCCAGAGACAACTCCCCTCACCTACTATTTTTTATCCAATAGTTTAGTTCATATAGAAAGGCAAGATCATGTTTATTTCTTTCCTCTGATTTAACCAGTTTTCAAGAGAATGAATTGGTTTTCTGTTATCTTCAGCAGGTAACTAATTATGGGTTTGTTTTTTAAACATACTTTTTAAACTTGTTTGTTTAAACATAGCCAACAAGTTTAGATCATTTTCAATGTTTATCCTTTATGAAGTTCAAATTGTCCCATTTCTCCCAGTAATCTTTGTCAACTTTCACGCTCTGGTATGTCAAGATGGTCCAGAGTCATCTTTTGCATTCCTACCCACCCCCAACCTGGTATCAGCCATCATTCCAAAAGCACAATCTGTATCCTGGGGGTGCTCATTGCTACTGGGTCACTCATTGTCTCTAGACCTTTTCAGTGAACAGAACTAACTAGTAAATAAATATTTTAAAATATTTTATGAGTTTATACTGATATTTTGAGTTCAAATGTGGACCATGGGGTGTTTATTTAACCTCTTCTATGTATCTTCTCCAGACTGAATCCACAATGAACTTTAATGGATATTTGAGGAGGTTTATTTTAAAAGGAGGGAAGTTACAAATATTTGGCTATATAGGAACCACAAAGGTTAGGACAATAATCTGCCGCTTGTCACAGGTGAGCTTCTACCAACCTAAAGCACAAATGAATGAGTGGAGGTATTGTCTCTAGAACCTAGAAGGATCAAGCGTTGTGTAGTCAGTCATCTTGTTAGGAATCATGACCATGATCAAAGGACACAGTCAGTTCAAGAAAAACTTTCAGAGAGGGAGCCAGAAATTAACTCTGATCTCATTCTCTTCCTTCCTCCTGATCTCCTTCTCCTAGCAAAATTCATGTTATGCATATTGTTTTATAATCTGTTTTTTATACTTACTCTGTCAATAACTAGTCTTCAAAAGTAGTACTTCAATTGCTAAAAGATATTCTATTACATATATATATGCCACAAATAATGCACTCAAGTAGTAAATATTTAATCTCTTTTCTGTTAATTTTCTACCATTATAAAAGAGTTTTTATGGAAATTTATGTGACTGTTTGCACAGGTTTCTACCTATATCTTGGGTAAATATGTAGAAGTAGAATTGATATTCCAAGCAACAAGTACATTTTCAGTGCTTTGGGGATATTTTGTAAAAGTGCCCTCTAGAAATATAGTAGCACCTTACACTTCCTACAACAGCTTTTTCATACTCGATTAAAAATGTGGGCTCTGATGTCAGATTTTCTGGCATCAAAACCTGACTCAGCTACTTATTAGTTATGCGGCAAGTTACTTAACCAATCTCAGCATCCTTCTTCTGTAACTAGAGATGGTAGTTAGCTACCTACTTATAGGATTGTCTGTTGGAAAGATTAAACAGGATGCTGAACCTTTGAAACAGTGTCTGACATACAGAAAGCACTCAATAAATGTCAGCTAAATAATAGCAGGCATTATAACCCTTAGAATACATATTTGCCAATTTGACATGTACAAAAGTTATTTATTATTGTTTCACTTGAAATTCTTTAATAATCAGCTTGAATTTTTAAAAATTTCATTATAAATGATTAACCCTTATTCTTTATGAATTGTTTATTTATGCTTTTCACAGATTCCTTTTATTTTGTAGTATTTATTTTAAATATGAAGGAAGGTATCCATATGTTAGATATAGTTTGTATATTATATATGCTTCAAGTTATTCTCAGGTTGCCATTTGAATTTTAATTGTACATTATAAGTAATTGATTCTATAATTTTTTTAATGATTTCTGATTTTGTCATCATGCTTGTAAAGGCCTTTTACAACCCAAAATAACAAAAATATTCTTTATATTCTCCAATTACGTTTATAATTTTGTTTTGTATACCTCTACCTTTAATACTTTTGCAATTTATTTAGATGCAAGTTGTAAAACAGAGAATCTAAATATCATTTTTCCAAGATGACTGAAGTTTACCCTAACAATTTTGTGTGTGTGTAATATATGATCTTATCACTAAGTGGAATAGCATTCTTATTTTACGTGAGATTGTGTAAGCATAGATGTAATTTAGAAATTTCTATCATTTCACTCATATGCCTGTAGTTTTCTTACATATGTGAATATATGATAGGGCAAAGGCTTTTTTATAACTCTTAATTTAATAACTTAATTGAATATTTTGTAAAGTAGCATGTTTTAAAGATAAATAGGTCACCCTTTCTCTGCAGAATCACCATGGCGGCTGGGACCCTGTACACACATCCTGAAAACTGCAGGGCCTTCAAGGCCCTCATTGCCACTCACTACAGCAGGGCTCAGGTGCGCGTGCTCTCCGCACCACCCCACTTCCATTTTGGCCAAACCAATGGTACCCGCGAATTTCTCCGTAAATTTCCTGCTGGCAAGGTTCCAGCCTTTGAGGTTGATGATGGATTCTGTGTTCGAGAGCAATGCCATCGCCTACTATGTGAGCAACGAGGAGCTGCGGGGAAGTATTCCTGAAGCAGCAGCCCAGGTGGTGCAGTGGGTGAGCTTTGCTGATAGCGACATAGTTCCCCCAGCCAGTACCTGGGTGTTCCCCTCCTTGGGCATCATGCACCACAACAAGCAGGCCACGGAGATTGCAAAGGAGGAGGTGAGGTGAATTCTAGGGCTGCTGGATGCTCCCTTGAAGACAAGGACTTTTCCGGTGGCCAAACGTGTGATGCTGGCTGACATCACAGTTGTCTGCACCCTGTTGTGGCTTTATAAACAGGTTCTGGGGTTGCATTAAGCAGCCCCAGTTCCGGGCTGTCTTGGGGGAGGTGAAATTCTGAGAAAGTGGCCCAATTTGATGCTAAAACGTTTGCAGAGAGCTAGCCTAAGAAGGACACCCCACGGAAAGAGAAAGCTTCTCGAGAAGAGAAACAGAAGCCCCAGGCCAAGCGGAAAGAAGATGACGGCTGCCCCTGCTACTGAGGAGGAGCTGGATGGACGTGCGCAGGCAGCGGCTGCTGAGCCGAAGGCCAAGGACCCCTTTGCTCCCCTGCCCTAGAGCACCTTTGTGTTGGATGAATTTAAGCGCAAGCACTCCAACGAGGACGCACTCTCCGTGGCGCTGCCGTACTTTGGGGAGCACTTTGATAAAGATGGCTGGTCCCTGTGGTACCGAGTACCGCTTCCCTGAAGAGCTCACCCAGACCTTCATGAGCTGCGACCTCACCACTGGAGTGTTCCAGCGATTGGACAAACTGGGGAAGAATGCATCTGTCAGTGTCATTCTCTTTGGAAGCAACAATAGCAGCTCCATTTCTGGAGTCTGGGTCTTCCGAGGCCAGGAGCTTGCCTTTCCGCTGAGTCCAGATTGGCAGAGGTACTATGAGTCATACACATGCTGGAAACTGGATCCCAGCAGCGAGGAGACTCAGACTGGTTCGAGAATACTCTTCCTGGGATGGGGCCTTCCTGCACGTGGGCAAAGCCTTCAATCAGGGCAAGATCTTCAAGTGAACATCTCTTGCCATCGCCTAGCTGCCCGCACCTGCCCTTCAGGGAGAATGGGGGTCATTAAAGGAAACTGAACATCGAACCCTTTCCTGCCCTGCCTCCTTTGTGGGTGACAGCTTCTTCAAAGGGGGGTAGATATGTTGAAGCAGGGTGTTGTCTATACCTGCAGAACCTCCCTGTGCAGGAAAGAAGTCTTCAGAAGAGCAGAAAGAGAGGCCTCTCCTGAGTTTTTATTTCTGTTCTTTTAATTGCCTTGCCTCTCCTGTGATTACCGTCTTCTAGCCTAGCTGGGAAAGATTGGATGCAGTTAGAAGGTGGTGACACAGGGCTTTGTAACTACCTAATTCCAGACATTCCTGCATGAAGGGGGAGAATACCTGCTGACTGGGTGAGAGCACAGCATATGCAGAGCGACTTAACACTACTTCCTTACTTCCTGCAGCTGCCCTGTGAAGTGGGGTGGCAGCTGTATCCAAGAGTTATAGTTTCAACACTTCAGACAAATGGCAAGAAGAGGCACAGACTCCTTGGAACAGATGCTGGCTTGTGGGCCCTAACCTGGCTGTGGGTCATCTCTGGGGTATCCCTACTTTCCATCAAGGAAGTGGGGTTCAGAGATTTAAGCAACTTGCCTGTGATCACACATCTTAGGTGGTGGAGACAAGACTATGAACCCAGTGTTTGTCACTGGAGCCTGTACCTTAAAGACGCCCTAGCACTTCCTGCAATGTAGAGCAGTCATAAATGTCATTTAACAACCCTGAAAAAAAATATATATATATATGTATATATATATAAATAGGTCATAATTCATTTAAGGTTCTGGGAATTTATTGGAAGTCACTAACATTTAATAAATAATAAAAATATAGAAATATTAGACTTCATTATATGTATTTGCAGTAAATATTATTTATAAAATTATTATTGCCTTTGTGTGTGTTTGTGTGTATAAGTGTGTATGTGAATTGAGTCCTAATTCTAAACATGATTCATACTGTAGGTTACAATCAAAAAAGATTGAAAGTCACTGCTGTAATGTAAATCTTTTCAGATAATATTAGAATAATTTTTCAAGTTCCAATCTCCCCACCAAAATTTTTCCATGATATTTACTAGCTTTGTATTAAGCATCACTAGTTTTATTTTCCATTTTAAAAGGTAATTTTGTCCAAAGTAGTTTGCAGGCTTAATCCATTCCCATTACATTTTAGTATTTTTCAATGTGTTAAAGACATCTAATTTGGAACTAATACGGATTTGTCTTCTGTAATTCTGCTCTGCATCTCTCTGAATTTTATTCACTACTTGGTAACGTAACATTTACTCATACTAAATTTACAGCTTCTCTTTGCATCACGAAAACCTTATTCCATCGGCATGTGTGTGAGAGCTATTTCCCATGCCAAATGGGTGGATAGCATGCCCTACTCTGGACCATTTTAATCCTTGAGTTTAAAAAACAGTCGCGGGCTTCCCTGGTGGCGCAGTGGTTGAGAGTCTGCCTGCCGATGCAGGGGATATGGGTTCGTGCCCCGGTCTGGGAAGATCCCACATGCCGCGGAGCGGCTGAGCCAATGAGCCATGGCCGCTGAGCCTGTGGGTCCGGAAGCCTGCGGTGCGCAACGGGAGACGCCACAACAGTGAGAGGTCCGCGTACCGCAAAAAAAATGAAACATTTGTGTACACTAAGAAATTGAAAGAGTAAAGCTTTTACATGTCACCTGGTGTTATATGAGCTTTGATAGGAAAACAGTAATCAGAATATATCATTTTTATAAACTAAATGCGCATTCATAAATAACTGTCTAAATGTCAGAGGTAGATCAATAATAGATAGATAACTAGAGATATCTATATCTATCTGTATACATACTGTATATCCTTCTTTATAGTACCCTTACCAGCATCAAGGCTCCATGTAATATGTACCCGGGATTGTGCCTTATTCTATTTAAACCCACCCTGTTAAGGTTTAAATCTTCAGTGTACAAATGATGAAACTGACACTTATAGTTTAAAAACTCACCCAAGGACACAAAGCTGGTATGTGGCAGATCCAAGACTGGAAGTCAGAGTTTCTCACTCTGAAGCACAAAATGGACAGAAAATCTGTTTTCTGTAGGTTCCACCTATATCAACAGATATATTTTTTCCCTAAGTCCAGAGTCACTTGTGACACGTAATGTTGTCATTGGGTGGACTGGGTCCTGATTCTCTCCCACCCACCCAATTTCATTTTGCAGCACTTACCCCAGGTCTTTTCCCTCTAGACATATTGGCTTTTTTTTTTTTCTTTTTCTTGAAATCCCATTTTTCATTTATAGAACTTTTTGAGAGAATACATGATTCGTCTAATTAAACTTCATATACAGGACAAAGCAAAACAAGTTGAATGTTTTCATTTTTCACTCTGGGGCAAAAAAATAAGCTTTTAGTTAAATCAACTTAAGAAACAGCTTGAATTGCAAGATAATACTGCTCCTATAAGTAATTGCTTATGTGCCTGTCCTATTCATAGTGGAAGAGCTATGATTTATGAGCATTTTTATTTAAAGTATAATCTTGGATTTATTCCAAATAATCGCCATCTTTGAAATGTTGTCAACCTGGGATAGCCACAGGGATGCCAGAATTAAGGTATTATATCAGCTCACCACATGGTCCGCCCATTGGGCTCAAATACGTCTTTATCCGTCACTCTTTTATCACATATTTCCTTACTTCACATTTATATTTAATCCATTGACTTCCGTGATTTCTTTTATACCAGAGAGCATGTGAAACACAGAGAAAATGAGTAGACATATTCACTTAGCAGGAGTTTTCTTCCTGGCTCTCTTTCTCTCTCTTTCTGGCTAAAACTCCATTAGGCAAAAGTGCTCCTGGTATTAATCTAAGATGATTAGCTGTGAAGTGGAACACAAAGGCTGGCCTGGGGTGGAGACATCTGACAGTGGGAAGATACTTCAGAGGAAAAGAATCAAGAAGAACATTAGTTTAAGAGGCAAACTTCAAACAATATTAGGCACAAGAAATAATGTTAGCTGCAGCTGCAAACCAAATGGAAAAGTATATTCGCCAGTGTAGAGACTGTTCCTGGCCTTTCATTAGCTGTGCATGGGTCCCAGAGATCAACACCAGTATATTTCAGTTCAGTTTTTTTCTCTCTCTCTCTCATTCTCCTCTTACTTTTTACTTTTTAAAAATCTTTTATGGGAATATAATTGCTTTACAATGTTGTGTTCGTTTCTCTTGTACAAGGAAGTGAATCAGCTATATGTATACATATATCCCCTCCCTCTTGAACCTCCCTCCCACCCCTCCATCCCACCCATCTAGGTCATCACAGAGCACTGAGCTGAGCTCCCTGTGCTGTACAGCAGGTTCATCACTTGACTTTTTTTCCCTACATGCCCCCACATCTTATTCCTTTAGCTTGCCTAACTAGCTATTAATGTTGTGTTAGAGGCAGCACTGCTTCCCTTATATACTATGTGCTCCCCTAAATAATCCAGCCTCCCTTGCAATTATATTAGGCCACGAGGCTAGTTCCAGCCAATATTGACTTATCAGAGGTGACCTATTGCACTTCTAGACCAAACATTTGATAGTGTGGTACCTCTCTCAGGAAAGGGAGACATCACAACATACAGGGAACCCGGATCCCTGAGTCACCTGATGGAAGAGCATCTCTAGTGACTGGCATCAGACTTCCTATGAATAATTATTAAAAGTTGTATATGAAACTGTTGAGATTCAGAGATTAATTTGTTCCTATAGTATAGTCTAATTTATATGTTAAGCTACACTATAAACTAATATATACATTGATATTCACTACTAATGTGCCAATTAAGTGGAAAGAATGCACAGGTCACACATTAGGAGTCTAGGATTTTACTTCTATCCATTTTATATTCCTTCAAACAATATGTATGAAGTTTCTACAGTATTTTAATCACTGTTTCAGACAGGCTCTGGGAATAGTAAATAAGACAGATCAGATCCCTGTTCTCAGAGAAGGGGTCAGACAAAAATTAAGTAAATGAACAAATTAGGTAATTCAGAGTTTAATAAGCACTTTTAAAGTCAATACTAACATTGTGTGAGACCGGTGACTGGGGGGACTATTTAATTGAATAGTTAAGGAAGACCTCTCCATCTTAGAATTAGAACATGAATGAAATAAAGGTACTAGTTCAAATATTTCAGAGAAAAGAACTTGGGTATAAATATTCTTAATGCATTAAGAAAAAGAAAGAAATCCAGGGTAATGGAAGCATCAGTGAACCTGAAGAGAGTAGTACTGTATGGGGCAAGAGTGATATGCACCATTTCAGTCCATAATAAGGATCTGCAATTTTATTCTAAATTCTATGAGAAAATATTGGAGAAATTTAAGTAGGAAAATGTTATAATTGTGTTTGCATTTTCATAAGTTCATTCCAGGCATAGTGAAGAGAATATGTATATTTTTAATGCAGAACTGACTAGACTCACTAATAAATTAGACTGGCAAAGTGAAGAAATAAAGAAAGCAATAACAGCTCCTAGAATCTAGACTTGTACAACTGGTACAGAGTGATGTCTTTTGCTAAGATGAAGGAAGCTGGGAGGAGAATTTTCTTTCAGATGGGATTTATGATGTCAATTACACATCCAAGTGGAGGTGTTTAATAGAAAACTAGATATAAAATACTAGAGCACAGTGAAAAAGAGTGAGAAAAATTTGGAAATATTTTTATGCAAATTTCATTTAATGCACTGGATTGGTTAAGACCAGAGCTTAGACAGAGAATAAGAGTCATCTGAGGGTAGAGTTCTGGAATATTCCAGCATTTGCTAATTCAGAGACTTAATTCCTCCCTCTCTTACTCCTCCTCAAAGCAGACGACTCAGTCTCTGAAAGCTTTATCTTGAGGGGAATCCATAAAGGGTGATTATAGTGAAATTTTCAGGTATAGTGATAAGCCATTGAGAGAAATAAAATCAGTAAAAAAGCACTTTTGAAAAATCTATAAATACACAGCTTAGGTAGTTGCTTATTCTATCTGCAGCCCTGACTTAATTATGAAATAGTCACCTAACTCAGAGAATCCTCATTATATGACTCTACAAAGGGAAAGTAAGAGCAAGCTACTTCCTTTAATATATACTGGGAATACAATCATAAGTTTGAAATAAATTATCACCCTGCCACAAATCTTGATTGGGTTTCCATGAATAGCCCACTAGTGAAACATTCACTTGGCTAGTCAAGGAAGTGATAAGGGGACCACAGAAATGAGTATTTTTTCCAAGAGTGGTCTGACCTAGTTTGTTATAGGTCTTGAGGACATCACTCAAATTTTCTGTGTGTGTTTTGAAGCAAGTGCTAGGAAATGACCAGCAGCAGAAGTTCCATTTGCCATCTTTGTGGCCTATTTTCACAGGCAAACCACCACCATCATTCACCAAGTAGCACAGGTATAGTTTTTACTGGTAACAAAAGAGACGTCAGGGACAGGGGAAAAAGGTGTCTCAATGAAATAATGATGTTTAGCTCTTGGAAAACCACGGATGAATTCCAGAATGCCAGCCACAGACCTCTTCTATATAGCACTGTGAACATGGTAACCAGGCAAACTAGAGGAAGATAGTAAATAAAATGCCTGTATCACAGTCTTAGTTAGCAATCATATGAAGGATCTTAATAAGAAAGAGTCATTTGGGGAGGAAAAAAATTATTCACTCAATTGGTTTTGGCAATTTCCTACATATAAATATTAAATCTCTTATGGATACACTTAGTGAAAGTAGACTAACAGAATGGACATTCATTGATTTGATTTCTCATGAGCTATCTAAGTGTCATAGACAAGTATTGCTTACATTGGATGGTTGTGGAAATATACAGTTGTTACTATAAATTTGAGGAGGAATGAAAACAGAAAAGAAGGAAAGTGAAAGAGTGTAAAGGGGAAGGTGATTCTCCACCTTACATGAAACCTCGGCTCTAGTGATTCAGCAGCCCTCAGGTGCATACAAATTAGGATCCTTGTATTCACTGCCCCTTTTCTAAAGCTTCTTCTATCCCAACACATACATAATTTGCTTAATTATTAACTTTCCATGAGATCTACCATGTTCCTTCTTCATTTTCCAGTTATACGTCTCTCTCCCAGCAGTCTCTGTTCACCTCTGCCTTTCTAGCATGGATTAAGCTGGTTAATAACTGAGTGGGTTTTTAAAAAAATTTTATTGGTGTATAGTTGATTTACAATGTTGTGTTAGTTTCTGCTGTACAGCAAAGTGAATCAGTTATACATATACATATATCCACTCTTTTTAAGATCCGTTTCCCATATAGGTCATTACAGAGTATTGAGTAGAGTTCCCTGTGCTATACTGTAGGTCCTATTTTATATGTAGTAGTGTGTACATGTCAATCCCAATCTTCCAGTTTATCTCTCCCTCCCCCACAAGAATTGGGTATTTTGAGTACATCAAAACATCTGTTATAGGGGAACTTCTGAAAAGCCAAGATAATACCGGGGTTTAGCCTGATAAATATGATATATTCAGTCAGCTTATCTTGCATTTATATTTACATTTTTGTTTAATTTTGCCTGAACTTTCGTATATCAAACACTTTCAAATAGTCATCCAATTAAGTTATTAAATATTTATTAAGTACTTAATACCAGGGATCCCCTTATGATACACTGGATACAAAGCAGAGACCAAGACAGACATGTTCTATGCCCTCAGACAGCAGATGGTCTCATATGGAAGTAGGCATTATATTAAAAATTACAATGAAATTTGATAACTTATGTACAGAACAATTTTGGAGCTCGTTACAATTATCATCAGGAGTATCAAACAAATCATGTCCTATTTTAATTTGCAGAAGATCTCTAGGAGAAATGACCCTAAACCCTCCCCTGAATTCTGATTCACACTGGGATATTTCCTGACTTTCAATTAAATTAGTACGATTGAAATTTTGTCTTCAAAGCAATTTACTGAGGTATTTTCCTGACATACCTAACATGTACATTCTGTGTTTTCCATCCATGTAAATCCTGAATACATAACCTTAGACATGGTAGAAATATCATAGAATAAGGACTGTCCACTAAACCAGACAGTGAAGTGGTTTCAACTGAAATGCTAATCTATGCTTTGTTGAGAAAGATTCTGGAGTCACATTTGAGATCAGCAAGAAAAACGACCAATGAAAATACCTGTGACATGAACAAGAAGAGGAGAAACGGCTCCTATTTACCATCTCTGTGCTAGATTGAGCGCACCCTCTTTGATTAGACTGAGAGCTCCTTTATAAGACTGAATTCCCTAAGGGCTGACAGTGTCTTGTTCATTTTGGTACTTATTTAGGGGCCTAATCATTGTAAATGAGAGAGACATTTTATATAGCCTCCCTCCTTCCACTAAGAATTATCACTAGGAAAATTCTCTGTAATTTAACCTTATTCTACATTTTTGAAAAAAATGGAGGAGTATTTGTGGGGAATTTTCTTGGAAAATGACCTATATATTCTTCATTACATGGTATCAAACTATGCCTTTCTAATTCACATAATGTCTTTCATGTTCATATGTTGTTTATTGTTTCCTAAATTCATACTCTACCCAGAAAACATGGAACTGCCAAATGCAAAAAATTAAGTTATATCAAATTGGTAAGGTATGACACACATACAACTGAAGGGGAGCATTTTTTTCTCTTTTTTTGTGTGTGCTATATTTATTCACTTATCCAAGTACTTATAGGATAAAAATCCATAGAATAGAAAAAAAGAATAAAAAATACATTAGTACTCTAATAAACTATGTGCAACTCCTTATATTGGGTTGGTCAAAAAGTTCGGTCAATTAGTGAACAGGTTGTTCAATGGAGTTCCTCGTGAAAATGAAGAATGAGTCTTTTATTTTTACTTAAGTACGAACGAACTTTTTGGCCAATGCAGTAAACCCCCCAAATTCTGAGTTTTCTCCAGTAAAAGCATTTTATTAATATGTACCTATAATAAGTGAATTTTTCACCTGAAGAAAATGGTGACCTGTTGTGATGTGTGTTCTAATAACATTTTCCTTTGTTTCTTAAGGAAAAGGTGTTTTCACAATCCTTTACCAGAACATTTCTTGGGTCCTTCTCCCCTGGTGCACTGTTTGTGCTGAGCAACTTGTCATTTGACATGCTTATTTGACATTTCCCTAAGTGCTTATAAAAAGCCTTTCAAACAATCATTCAACCAGATTAAAATTTTAGAAGAGAATGCTATCGGTACTTTTGTCAGGGCTAGGGTGGGCAACATTAAAAGAAAATTGTTAATGCTGTCTATACTACTTAGATTGATTCATGGTGAAAAACGTTTCTTAGTTTATTGTCTCCATCTGAACAGCAAATCTATGTAGAAAATCTGATCAAAACACACTCTTCAATAATGCATCATGTCTTACTATTGACTTTCTTAAGTTGTGTTGACTTTTACCACGCTGGTAATGGTAAGAGAAATCTAACATTAATAAGTGAACTGATATTTAAAATATATATGCTCCACCTGAGTGTTTGGAAAGTCATTTAAATGCTGTCTTAGGTCAAGTATATTGTAGAAAAAAAAAAAATCTCTCCCAATGGCTGATGGCATAAACGTAGCTAAATGTAGACCAGTATTTGTTTCTGTGCATTTTCTTGTCATCTAGTAGAAGCATGCTGCTGTTGTATCAGGGTTGCACTTTAGCTGTTGGGTACCCAGTGGATTGGTCATGAGTGTCTGATCCGTGAGTGGTGAGTTTTCTGACTTCAACACTAGCAAAAGTGTTCCAAGACTGTTGTCTCCTTAGTCAGTATTCTAATGACCTTTCAGCACTGAATTGAGATAAAGCAATGGATGCCACTAATAGAATTTGCTGCAGGAAGGCTCATGGTGAATTGCTGACTTCACCATGAACTCTACTGCTATAGGACACTAAAACAAAGCTATGGTGAAGGAAAGAACAGTGACTGGAACATAGAAAGGAAGTGTAGTTTTTAAAAAAATTAAGCTGAATATTCCGAGACTGTGTAAAACATTATGTGGTTTAACATACAACAGTTTTATTCCTTATATCTGAAGCCAGGCTGGTGTCTTCTTAGATGAAATAAGCCCTATGGCAATGCACATGTTTTTATGCTGCTTTGCAGTACTGAGGATGGTATTATACATTATAATAAACAAAATGCAGGAATGTCACAGTTGGCTAAATTCCTATCAATTATGAACTTAATTTTTACACACATTTAATACTTATCTCATTTCAGACTTTGCTATACTGAGAAATCTTCTTTTAAAGAAAAATGGTTTATACAGTTCACTTCCTGCCATAATCAAGGTCTTTCTAACCTGATATCTGAAGGTTATGCTTCAGTGAATAATTCAGTAGGTTAGTGAAACTCTGGCAGCAAAGAAAGTGCTAATCTTAGATGGAAGCTGTGAGGGATATTAAGAAACAATTGCAAAAAGTGACATATTTAATAGAGAAAGATTACGCTGTGCTACATCTATTTAATTTGAATTGAATAAATTTTGCCAGTATTTTATGAGATGCAGACTAGAAATTATGTGAAATTTCATAGTGTCACTTTAGGAGAGAGAATAAAGGCCTTAAATATATTTTATTGTGATTTTGAAGACTTCTCTGTCATTGAAGAGAATTTTGAAGACACTGAAAAAGAATTCACTTCAGGACTTTATTCATTTGAATTTTAAAATAAAGGATCGGAGAAGGTGATTTACCAAAAGATAAATAAGGTGCAGAACTAAAAGAAAACCATGTCAAATGAGTCCTTGAAATCGGGGAATCCCTTCTGGGCTGTGACTGAGTGAGGTTGGCTTCCTTCTCCATTTTTCAAGGGAAATTTAGTTGATCTGGCTGAGACAAGTCTGAAATTATGAATAATTGCGAGTGCAAAAATGATAGGGGGCAGTGTGTGGCCTTAATCACGAAGTAGATCCTCATATGAACCTATCTCTGACATTTATAATTATGTTTCGCAATGTGTACATCTGACATAATTTCTGAAAAAGAAAACATAAATACTTCTAATGCTTAACCTAGCACTGCTTAGTTTAAGAACTTAAAAATGGCATATTTATTAATAAATTCACTTGAACGATATTTATTTTGGGGGGAGTTTGCAAGTATAAATACACCTCAAAATCAGTTTTCTCCACCCAGACTGTGTTCCATGAAAAGTAGGAGTCCACTTCAACAGTCTTGGGAAAAATATGTACTCTATCTTCTTCTTGGCTATTCACAATATTATTTAACATATTAAAATCTAAAATATCCTGCTGGAAAACAAATTAAATTTTTAAAAATATATATTAACCAAAATCACATTATTTAATCTCACATTTCCTGAATTCAACTTCTATAGTCTATCCTCTTCCACATAGTACTTTTCCTGCAAAATATATTTTTGGAAATTGCTCCTTATATCGTTATAATGGATTGAATGTTTGTGTCCTTCCAAAATTCATATGTTGAAGCCCTAACCCCCAATGTTGTGGTATTAGGGAATGAGATTTGGGGAGGTGATGAGGTAATGAATCCTGAGAGAGGAACCCCCATGATACAATTAGTGCTCTTAGAAGAAGAGGAAGAGACATCAGAGCTCCATTTCTACGTGCACGTGCACCCAGGAAAAGTCATGTGAGGACACATGAGAAGTTAGTCCTCTGCAAGCCAGGAAACAGGTCTTTACCAGAACCCAACCTTGGTGCTAGCACACTAAGCCTGGACTTCCAGCCTCCAGAGCTGTGAGGAAATAAATGTCTCTTGTTTAAGTCACCCACTCTATCGTATGTTGTCATAGCATTCTGAACAGACTAAGACAATCGTTTTATCATTTTTCATTTTATATCACATTTTATCTATCCTTGGATAGATCATATCCTTGGATCACGAAAGTTTCTTCTGTCCTTGACTCTCATAGGGACATGCATCTCAATCTTTTGAAAGGTAGAGGTGTTTTTAACATGGAAAGGAAAATGACCTTGCCATCTGTCAGAATACCCAGGTTTAGCTGTTACTTTTCCTGGAGTAATTTCCATACCGAGCATTAGTTTCCTCACCTTAAACAGTATTAGTGACATTACATGGCTAAAGTGATGTAAAGATTAAATAAATCACCTTATACAAAATTTAAAAACAGCTCCTGTAGTCCGTAGACAATTAGTGAGTGATAAGACATTATTATGATCATTATTAAAGAAAATCTAAAAAATAAACCAACTAACTAGACTACTACTAGTATGCGTGTATGTGTTATAATAATACCAGAACAACTTTCCAGCACCATGACATAGGCAGCAGGCTTAGGAAAGAAATCTGCAGGCTTTCTGGTCCTTTTCCTTCTTAGCCCTGTGGCAGATTGAGAGTGAAAACCTTGCCTATTTAGTTACTGTGGCAGATGCTGTCTGTTCCTTTGCTACATCCTGTAGACCTTACTTGTTCAGTGTACTCCTGCCAGCTTCCAGATGCCAGCCTGCTTCCTGTGAACTGAGTATACCTGAGAGGGCTTTTTATCTGGCCAGTTGGCCCACGTGAAGTAGGCTGGATGTACAAGGGAAGTCGATATCATTCCCTAACACCATCCTTCAAGAAATGACCCTTGGGAGTTGGGTATAAATCTCCCAGCTCAATTGCTGGGTGGGATAATTCTGAATGCATTTCTCAGAGTCTCCTTGAGGGATTAAAGTCAATGTCTTACTTTCTTTTGGATGTTTCCTGCATTTTGCAAATAAACTATTTGCACTTGAAGCTTTGTCTCAAAGTCTGCTTCTAGGAGAACCCAACCTAAGAAAACTGAGACTCCTTAGAGTGGGAAGAAGGGAGTTCGTGTGGGCTGTGATGAACCCACACATACACAGCTTTTTTTTTTTTAACATCTTTATTGGGGTATAATTGCTTTACAATGGTGTGTTAGTTTCTGCTTTATAACAAAGTGAATCAGTTATACATATACATATGTTCCCATATCTCTTCCCTCTTGCATCTCCCTTCCTCCCACCCTCCCTATCCCACCCCTCCAGATGGTCACAAAGCACCAAGCCGATATCCCTGTGCCACGCGACTGCTTCCCACTAGCTATCTACCTTACGTTTGTTAGTGTATACACATCTTTTTGATCAGACCCTGAGTTTCACTATTTCCCCTAAAGTCACTGCAAGGTATTTTCTCCTTTAAGGAGTATTTTGGTGCCACTTTACACTTATACTGTTTACTTTACACATATACTGTTTAACTGTTTCTTTTTCTAATTATGTTAGTGACATCCAAAGTAATGTTTTTTGTAATTACTTATCCCTTCTCACTATGCCAGAATTAATAAATGTGGTTAAATTATAGTGTTCAATTGAATTCTAGGAGATAAACAGGTGAACATTGTTTATTAGTTATAAATTTATTTTATGTGAATTAGAAGCAATATAACTATAATATCAAAGTTTAAAAGAAATGCGTCATGTAAGAAGATAATACTTTCGAAATATCTAATTCAAATTAAAGTTGATATAAATAAAAATATTATAATGAAGTCAGTAACACTTCTGACATGGCCAACTGACATGCCAAGAATTATGAAGGTGGTGTTTGCCTGACTGAATGAAATTTTTGAATTATTTCCCTAGAGTAATGGTAATGTGTTTAATAAAAAATGTCTGGGAGAATGTCATGATTTAGGTCCTGTTTTATTTGTCTCAAATTTTCATATATTTTTGGAAAGTATATGGTACTCTCAAATGGACTGTTAAATTTATTTTACCAGGTCTGATACACTAATTTAAATTCGTTGTGACTCTCCACTTTAGCAATTGTTCCAAGTTGAATATTGACCCTATTAAGAAAATGAATATTGCCCTAATTATTTGTCTCATTTAATACTTCACACACATTTGCACATACATGCATAGACAGATAGATAGATAGATAGATAGATAGATAGATAGATAGATAGATAGATATAGATACATAGAGTTATAAGTATAGGTACTCATAGCTGCAACCATGATGCTCCTTTGCTGGGTTTCCTTTAATATTCCCACTTTCAAAATGTAGACTTCTATGCTCTTACAGAGTGAGTCAGTTTCTCTAGACTACTGTGGATTTGAAATAAAGGGAATAAATCCCAGGGTAAGTACTACCTAAAGAAGTTTTCTGTTTATTTATTCTATGGTTGTTTAATCCAAAATTCTTGCTCCCTACCCCCCCCCCAAATTTCAAAAAGCATGACTAAAAATAACCTTCATGCCACTGTACTGGAATTGCATTATTTAATAATTATTTTTGGATACTTTTTTCGGTTACATTTAGATTGGTCCCAAAAATTGGGGACAGGAGAAGACAAAGGTCATAGCAACTCTCCGGAATGCCTCTGGATATCAGTGGTCATTCATTCACCCAATATGGATTAAACATTATGCTAAGATTAACATAAATGAAGACAAAATGGGTCTTGATGTGCAATAAAATTAAATTATATTTTTTACTTGTCCATCTTCAGAGTGAATGCAGTAAAGTGCCCACATTTATATTAAATATTAAAATATTTATCTCATATTGACTGAACAGGCTACAGCCTAATTTCAGACTTTACCATCAGTGCAACTTATTTCAAAGAGGAGACTGAAATAATTAAACAAAATCGTCTCCACCTGTACTTTTTTACCTTGTCTTTGAATAATACTTTACACTTTAAAAAATATTGTCCATAAAAAAATATATATATATATAGTCTGTATATACTTAATTTTATCCTCATAACAAACAAATCAACTGAGTAGGTTATGGCATTGCACCAGATTCATCAACAAGGTCATAGACAGATGAGAAAATCATGTGACCCTTAAGAATGGCAAACACACTTATTTCTGTCTCCTTCCTAATCCCTTGCACTTTGATTATACTCCTATCTTCTGGTTGTCCATGGACAAGTGGTTCTATAATGAACAAAGTGTGGCTAGGGAAGCAGTCATGCACTTATATACCTCAACCATCCAGTCTTTACCTTAAAGCAACTGTGCCTTCACCTTTGTACCAGGTAAAGCACTGAGCCCACACATTTCCCCAGTCACTGTTATTGATACAAAAACAAATAGAAGAATGACCCATCAGCTTCTGTCCAAAAATTGTGATTCAGTGGCTCTGTTCAGACACCTCCTAGAAAGGACATTTGTCTTTTCAGATACCAGCCTTTCCACTTCTGCCCTAAATCCTGTAATTTCACTTACCTTCTATTTCATTTCGTCTCCATCCATCCATCTCCTCACTTCTGCCTTCAAGCACACCCAGGACATTTACTATTAAAAGAAAAAAAAAAGTAAAATTCAACACTGTAGCTTCCAACTAGTATCTATTTTAATTTTCCTCCCATTGTATTTTTTTAAACTTAATTTCCACAGCCTGTCTCTAGATAAACTTTAAACAATATATGTTATAAATAATTGAATATCTGTAAAAGTTGAAATGTATTAAATAGTGAAAAACCACTCTTCCTCCACTAGCAGCCCAGCTCCCTTTCCCAGAGGCAATCACTTTCATCACTGTGTGTTGTTCCAGAGGTAAACATGCTTAAGCATATATGTTCACATACTGTTTGTTTTTACACAATTGATTACATGCAATGTACATTGTTCCATGTGTTGGTTTTTTCACCTGATATTAATATCACTGGGAGGCTGCAGAATATTTGTACACTATGAAAATGCCTAGGCTTATTTTTGTTGTTTCTTTTATTTGTTTGCTTGTTGTAAAAACAAATATCGTATATTAATGCATATATGTGGAATCTAGAAAACTGGTACAGATGAACCTGTTTGCAGGTCAAGAATAGGGACACAGACATAGAGAACGGACATGTGGACACAGGGAAGGAAGGGGAGGGTGGGACGAATTGGGAGATTAGGATTGACATATATACACTACCATGTGTAAAATAGCTAGTAGGAATGAGCTATATAGCACAGGGAGGTCAGCTCGGTGCTCTGTGATGACCTAGATGGCTGGGATGGGGGTGGGTGGGAAGGAGGTCCAAGAGGGAGGGGATATAGGTATACATACAGCTGATTCACTTTTTTGTACAGCAGAAACTAACACAACATTGTAAAGCAATTATACTCCAATTTTAAAAAAAAAAAAGCTACTCAGTAGTCATTGCTTGTGAATACCATCATTTATTTACCTGTAACTTAGCATTTAGGTGTCTCAAATTTTGATATTTCAATAATACTGCAATGAATAGCCTCTACATAAGTCATTAGTCATAATTCATTCATTCTAGGAATGAAATTGCTCACTTAAAAACGGAATTAAAAAAAAAACTTCTAATCTTTTCTCTCTGAATTACTCTATGCTCTAGTCAAAATAACTCAGTAATCCTCACTGCCCACTTATTTGCCTGCCTTTCTACTGCCTTTCACGTCCATTTTGTGCACTTCTCTTTAAATGTCCTTGCCACTGTTTTCACAAACTCAGGTTATCTTCTTTTCAATTAAAATCTTCTTCCTTCATGAACCATCATCTAATTCTCCATTCCACAAGGGCACACCCCTGTTTCTTAATACCTCCATTAAATCTTGTTTACGATGAACTCTCATGACACGTGCTGCTTTCAACTTGGTAATGTAGTCATTTGCATGAATGCTTTATTTCCCATCTAGTTTCTTAGAAGGCAGTCTGTACATTTTTGTTTGTTTGCTTGTTCCTTAGTTGCACTTACCACGGACCTGTATATTTAGTAGACTCAATAAATGTTTGTTGCATGAATATATTATTAAATAAATGAATGAAAAATGAATAAATGAACAAGTGAAAGAAATCTAAGTTTTGCAGAGAATCACATTTAATTCACTCTGAGAAGTCTGTGTGTATCCTTTTGCACTTTTATTTTTGTATCTACTTCATAATTTTCATTTTCAAAGCCATTATTAAATGAATAAAAGCTTAGGGTATTTTGAATCCCTCCAAATTGAGATAAATTATAATCCCTTCAAGTTCAGTATTACCTGTATACGTTTGACATCCAAATGAAGGTGCTGTTAGGAAAATGTTTTTCTACTCTGGTCGTGTACACACAGTTAGATATTAATTCTTCTTAGTAATTGAGAACAAACGCATGGTTCATGGAGAAGCATCTCTTCTGTTCATCATTGCTTGAGGAATTTTTGTTTTCTTTGCATACCTCTGTTATTATTATTATTTTTTAAGAGTCTAGATTCTACTGGGGTTTAAGGGAAAAAACCCTAGACCTCATGTAAAGCAAACTACAAGCCTTCTGATTAGTTCTGTAAGAGATATACAGTGGTGAGAACTGCTATCATAAGGCACTGCTAACAGCATTTGCCACCTCTCACGATACAAATAACAGAATTTGGGATTTTATGTGATGAAGCTCTGTCTTTCTCAAGAAGACAGACTATGGAAATGATTTTCTTGTCTCTGAATCAGAGGATTGGGTCAATTGCTTAATTATTATAAGTACTGGACTTCTTAAAATTTTAGACATTCTCAAATTTTGTAGTTAAAAACTGTTGAAAATGCAGATAACAGGATATTGTAATTTTTTTAAAAAAAATACATTAGAAATAACAAGGAAGGGCTCTGGTCCTAACTCTGCCTCTGTCTCATCGTCCAGTCCGTTCCCTCTCCGTCCTCCATCTTCTCATTGAATAAATAACGATTTAGACTAGAAAATTTGAAGGTCCATTTAACTCCTAATGATCTATTTAGGAGTGGGGCTCTGGAGATAGAAAAACTGCCTCCCAGATACATTTCCACTATTTTGTGCCAAGTGAGTCTTGGCAAGTTATTTAAGTCTCTGTGCCTCCATTGCCTTCTTTTTTTCATTTGGAGCTAATGATGCCTACTTTACACAGTTATTGTGGGGTTCAGATAAAACAAAGTAAGGAAAAATAATTGTAAATTCAAAGTCACTGCGTACAAAAAGTAGTTATTAAAATTGTATTGTTAGTTCTTTCTTAATCATGAATAGAGACAATTCTCATTTTTCTTGCACAGGGTTTTATTAGGTAGCATGTGTGGTGAATAAAGCATGGCATGGCACATTGTCCCCATAACCTAAGCTCAAGTTTTTGTATAAGGCTCAAAACTTTGGGAAAGTCAAGTTATGTCTTTTAGTCACAAGCTTTCAATACCCCTAGGAAACAAACAAACAAAAAATCTTTGTCTTTTTAGAGAAAGGAATAAATGCTAATATAAAAGAAGAATGTCAAATGCCCTGCAGTAAAATTTGAAAATAAGCCAACTAATACCAAGATATACTTAAACATTTCTAGACTCCATGTATTTCTAATAATTAGGTAACAGTTTACATTTTAGTGTCACACACTTTTCTAAGGACTTTGCATGCATTAATTCAATTAATATTAAAATCAGGTACATATCATTTTAATTTTGCACATGAGATTAATTGGGGACTAGTTTAAATAATTTGATCAAAGTCAGATTCTAGGTAATCTAGTCATCATTTCAGTTCACACATTTCAGGTCATAATCAGAGATTATGATTACACCTGGCTCATAAAAGGTGTTGAATAACAAAAAAGGTAACTTAATAGTAAGAATTACTCCTGGCTCATGTAACCTAAAGAGTCATAGAAATAAAATTTAGTATTAAAACTTTTTCGTTACTCCTGTATTTTTAAATATAACTTGAAAAGAATGGAGAGAGAGTCTATGTGAGATAAGAGGTCTGCATGCAGCAGAAGGAAAAGGTGGGAAAAATTATTTGAAAGTTCATGATAATTTTTGTGTCTTTCAGGTAAATTAAAGAGCTGCTCTCTCGAATTTACCATTTCTGTGAAAGATGAATACTGATATTAACTGCAGTTTGGGAACCAGTATCAATGCCAGCTAAAGTGGTATCAGTATCAAAACAGTAGTTAGCATTAGTATGCAAAAGATATTTCTGAGCATCAAAGGTATAAACAAAAATGCACTATTCAATTATTTTCTTTGCTTTTTCTTGCTTTTCTTAAAAATATTGCCAAAACATTGAGGAAGAATGGTAAAGAAAAGTGTATTCTTTACATGTGCCTGCCCTTTGAAACAGCAATAGTATGTTGGTATTGTTTTTTATTTCTTTATACAAGTGTGAAGATTGACTCTATTTGTCTTTTGATGATTTACTTTGTTTTGTTATAGAATGTAACATGTTTATAAGCAGCAACATTTGTCTCTATTCCAATTAGGAACTAAATGAAAGTCTAAAACCATCAAACGTTATCATTGCAACAATGCTACCAACTGGAAGCAATTGGAAATGTTGAGAAACTAACTTGCCTTAGATGCTTTAGGCTTAAAAAGCTTTTAGAATCTAAGGCAATTATATCACTGATTTTAACAACATGGATTGGTTGATGACTCAAATTTAAAAAGGTCGTGTTGCTCTGAGTATGATTTATTTACTTTCCATATACATAATGTTATTTTATTTTAAAAATAACAGGTTGCTTGAAATATGGCTGGCTAAAGTTACTGTGAGCATGGTAATATAAAATTAAAGAATCATAAGCACAGAAAATCACAGAGAATGAGAGAATAATGCTTCCTTAAACCTAAGACATTGGGTGCATTTACATATGATCAAATATATGGGCTTAATTTACCATAGCAAAACAATCCAGTTCCCTTCACGTGTGTGTGTGTTTAAACACGTCTTTGGTATACATGCTGTCATTTACAAATGCACCTTTGTGTGCACATGTCACAATAGTTGAGAAGTGATATTGTCAGAAAGATCCTTAAACATTAGTATTGTATTTCTTGGGAAAAGAGTGAGAGAAGCTATCCTCTAAGCATTAGTACTGTGCTTGATAACTCAGAACTTCACTTTAAATTAGCTCTTGAAATTTTACCATCCCTAGATTTAAGGCAGTTACTATAGGTCCTTTGTTTTATATCTAGTTTGTTCTTGAGTAGGGAAGAACATCCTTCTGCCTTCTGCCCGATGAGTTTAAAGTCCCCGGTTTCTAGAAAGGCACTTGTACAAGATTCACAGGAAACATTGTATCTTCTTGCAAAGCAAGAAAGAGGCGGAAAATGCAATGCTTGGATTTCTAGTAATGTGTAATTAGCAAATCACTTTCTATAAAGCAAGCAAATGGAATACGAAATACAGAAGCAAATGGAGTCCTCTTAAAAGTGAATACTTTTCTTGCTTTTTTAAAATAAAGTCCTTAACTGTATATGTTTATAAGATATGTATAAGTGACATAAATTGCATTATAAAAAATCTAATATAAATGCCTATATGTATATGTATGTATACATGTATCTATATCTATTTATCTAGATGGATATAGACATATGTATGGATAGATGTAGATATATATCCATCTAGATGGATAGATAAAGATATAAATATAAATATATGTAAAGAGGAGAGAACAAGAGAGGAAAAAAAGGAAAGAGAAGAGAAGGAAAGAGTAAAGAAAGAAGGAGGGAAAAAAAAGGAGAGAGAAGAGACAGATTTTTATGAAGAGGGGATCTTGCAAGATCTGAGAACCACTTCATTTGCTTTCATACCCGTTGCTTCTTAACAGCTATAGAGCTGAGTGGAGTATTCTCACCAGGCTTAGAGAAAAAAAGGAAAATTTCTTACCTCTTTTTCTCTAACCCCTCCAATTAAATCCCTGCCAACAACCTGTACTTAGTCTCAAAGCATCTCTACATAATTCAAGGGATTACTTTTAACTATACTCTGAAACTGAGAATACCCATTCAATTGTGTATTGCCATATATAGAAGGACATTATAAAAATGAAACCAATTCAATCAATAGTTCATATTTTAGAATGTATAATAAAACATAGGGAAAAAAAGGAAATGTAGATTGATATAAAAGTAAGATTCAGGCAAAATATAGATTTACATCACAGTTTTAGGAAACACCAATTAAATGATGCATGCTCAAATTGTGACGATGAATATTCCTTTCATAGAGCATCATAAATGTTCAAGTAGTCCTAAACGTAAGAAAAAAATATATCATTATATCCCCACCTAGTGGATACCAATGGTAAAGCAGGTGCAAGAAGCAAAACCTAAAAATTTCTCACCGTCTAATAAAAAGCAGCAAAACAGGATGGCCATAAAAATCTTGAAAATGAACCCCAAATTAGTTTATGATGTCTTCAGGGACTTTAAGGCATACTAGGGTACTCCCGCTTTCAATGTTTTATCTAGGACAGCATTACTCTCTCTCTCTGGATGTTAGAAAACCGTGTCTGCTCCTCTTACAGGCAAGGTGTCTTCACTGAGCAGTATACATTTGAACTGTGCATTGCAGCTGGTCTCAGACAGAAAAACGTGTACTTTACATGGAATTGGAGATCGATTTGTTTGATCTGATGTGTATTTGGGTGGATATTGCCTCTTAAATTTTTGTCTGAAGAAAACAGTGAGCTTGATGATTATCACTGGAAGCCAAAGGGAATTCCAGATAAAACACAAATAAAAAGTAAAACAAGATCCTTGGATTATATTACAGGCCTGCCTATTAGCAATTGTTTTGATGTTAATGAGGGAAAAGTTCGGACAAACTCATTCAAAACCAAAGGTTTACAGAGGGGTTATGTGGGGTAATTTAATTTCTTTAAAAAAAAAAAAAAAGAAAAGAAAAGAAACTAGTATTTTTTAACCAGCACAAGCATGTTTACTCTAGGAGCAAATGAAAAACTTTATTTTGTCCTTCTCCCTTAAGTGTTCAAGGGAATATTATAAATATTCTAAAGCTGTGATTTATGGCTGTATGATCTAGAAATAGTGGACTGAGGTAATCTTCGCAATGTAATATGTTTAGCACAATAATGTTCATCACAAAGATGTATATCTGGTGTATGTTTTAGAGGGAAGGTAAAAATGCGCTTCCTGGAAAGTCAATGGCATTAGATGGCATTAAAATACTATGATTTCTCAACACAAAAAAAAGTTCACTAAAATACATCATTGCTAGAAAAACAAGATCATTGATAGTTTTTAAAAAATTGTTGGACCCAAATTAAGGATGACTTTAAAAATCATAAATTTGTTTTAAAAAAAGAATATAGGGGAAAAAAATAATTGTTTAGAACTAAACAGTGAAAAACAGTAAAGCTTATAGATTCTCCATGGTAGACAGGGATGAAGACTTGCAATTTATGGATTAGATATCTACATATCTGAAAAGGTATATTAATACTAGAAAAAAAATTCAGTAATAAAATTATACCACTAAAAATTGTGGTTACAAGTAAAAAGTAAAATAAAATAGCAGCAGGATAAAAAAAGAATAAAATTTCAAAATAGCCCATCAACTGATGTTGATTTCATTTGTACTTTTCTTGTTTGCTTCTTTATATTTTTCCTTTGTTTTGTTCTTAATTTTTCAGATTTCTGAAATATGATGTGTTTCCAATTTTTGGAACAGATTTTGCAGGACATTTTCACAATGCTAGCACGTTTACTATCCTGCTACCTAACTCTACCATTTTCAAAATTGGTATTAAAACAATTTTCTAACTTAGAAACAATTTTGTAAAAGAACAAAATCTTGTTAAAACGTTTGTAAAGATTCCCTCTTTAAAACGTGACTGACACGTTTCTGATCCAAAGATCAGAAATTTAATTATGTATATCAGTATTTAGCATAATATTTTAAGTCTATATTATGGTAACTGAGAAAGCTAATTTAGTAATATAGCTGCTTCCATTATGTAATAACAGAAATTAGACTCTTTTCTACATACATATCACTGCAAATGTTTTTGAAATTTTCCCTGGGCCTTTGTCTCATTTCTTGTGAAACTAAATATAGATTCTATGCCTGCTGTTTTCCTTCTACAAAAGATTTAAATTTGGAAAATAATAGATGCCTGTCTAGACAACCCTAAAATTGTTTTACTTACTGATGTATGGATGACTGATAAATGTCATCTTTTCTGCCTGCAGTGCATTTTGAATCTAGTCTACTGACATTTGTCTATAGCTGACCTGGGTCTGCATTTTAGATTTACATGATGCATTTAAGTTTTACAACTATAAACCTTTCTATTTCATTGTTCCTACTCTACATCCAATATAATAAAACAATTAGATCCTTTACCATGTTTCTTCTTCCTCACATGGATGTTTTTAATTAAACCAGCAGGGAAGATTGTAATCAAATGAAAGGCAATGGAATTTACTTCATCCCTTACCTAGTGAAACAATTATTAAATTCCCTAGCTTCATATTTCTCATACCGATAAAATTAAATCTGCAGCTCTGCTAGGACGGGTGGGGAAAAAAAAAACGGTGCCAGGGAATCAAAGCCTATAGGTCTTCAGAAAAATAATGCAAAATATATAACTCTGTTGTCTGGAAAATTGTTAGCTTACTCCTGTAGATTTCATATCAGTTTTCCACATTTTCACTTTATTGGGAAGTGTTCCTATATTTTACACATAATAACAGAACAGTAGCCCTTAGAAATGTAGTTATAAAACCTAATTAGGTTATTTCTGAACAATGATTTTATAGAATAATGGCTTACCTTGAGTTGACCCACGGTTCTATTGAAAAAAATAGGTTTTTTTTTTTTTTGCTTATGTTATAAACGCAAAATTATCAAGAACATGAATACGAAGAAGTGCTTTTCAGGCTGTGTGTCTATGAGTCTTTGTTAGACATCTCATTATCCTGATACATTGTGACATGTGACATTCTCACTTTTCACCTTTTACACAGCCTACACTGCTTGGACAAGTTCAAAAATTTATATTAAAAAATCCTCCTTACATTTTTAACATGTAGAGAAAACAATTTACATAATTCCTAGCCAATAAAGAAACAAAGAATTTGAACAGCTAGAGAAGTGATAATTTCAGTAATATGAACAATGATTCCTGACTTCCCTCCATCTGATTTAGGTTTGCACTAGACGTTTAGCTGGCAAAGACCAGTAAAAACGTTCTTCCTTTGTATGTACCTCGTTTATAGCACTTATCTCAAATATATCAGTATTTGTCTCCATCACTTGACTGTGAGATTAAGAGCAGAAAACATAACATTTGTCACCATCAAATACTTCACTCATGGTAGGCACTCAATCAATGTTAAATGGATTAATGGATTAATTAATCTTAAAGGAATGAATAAATATGGTGATAATTGAAATGTTGATATTATGTTACCAGTTCCAGACTCCATCCTCTTAAACATCAAAATATTAAAAAAAAAAAACTTGTTAATTTTCTGCAGAATCCTATAAAGGACCCTGAAAGTCATAAATGAAGTTAAGCAGCAGATAAAAGCACGAAGACCCTGAAAAGAAAAGGATAAAAACCTTCTGAGTTAATCTTGTATTTGGATGAGATAAGAGGAAGAAAAACATAAAACAATTAAGATGAACATAACTTTATAATATTTTGATTGTGAATTTGAAGATTTAAGCTACATTAATTGAAGGCACTTAATGAAAATTAGGCTACAATCCTAACTTCATGACTATCCTTTACGATTTATTTTGTCTGGTTTCAAAATGAATCCATGTTCTGTGAGGAATGCAGACTCTAATTTATGAAGTGATTTATACGGGCAGATGCAGACGACTTTGGCTGAAACTGGTGTTCGGTCAGGGGTCCAGGAAATGGAGTTATATCTGTGGTAAATGTGACTATAGTCAATGCAAATTTTGCAGACAATATAATTAGTAAGATGATAATGATTTTTGAAAGGAATTTACAAGGTAAATTATGCTATCTTGCACTGTTTTGGATATAGATATAGGAAATCAAGAAGAGAGTACAGGAAAAGTAAAAGAAAATCCTCTCAGGAAAAAAAAAAAGAGAGAGAGAGAGAGAGAGCGAGAGAATGTTCCCAAAAGGGGATATAATGAGTGAAATTAAACACAATGTAGGTGAATGCAGTACTGCTCTCCTTAAAGAATTATTATCATCATTAATTACCTCAATTATTAGTGTTCATCAATTTCTTATTTATTTGCTGCTAGTTAACATAAATGGAAAGTGAAAAAAGAATTCCTTAAACTTGCAACCAGAATAGATAATTAATAAATCAGAAGACAGGTTTAATGAATTTAGCCAGAATGCAATACAGAAGGAGGAAAACAAGAAATATGGACACGACTTTGAAATGTCAAAGTATCAAGGCAAAGATATTAAATATATCTAATAGATGTTGTAAGTCTCACTTTTGATGTGGTGGAACAAGTGGACTGACCTTCTTACAGCTATTTATTGTTTTAAACTCTGGGCAAAATACCATAAAACAACTACCATATGGGTTTGAAGAGTCAACAAAAGGAAGCCTATTTTGGATGAGACCAGATGATTGCAAATATAAACTCTCAAGAGGTGACTTCTCTGTCCTGTGGCTTTAGCCTGAGGGCAGGCTTGGGTTGCAGCAGGGCACAAGTAGACTCAAGCTTCTTTAGAAAACCTGCTATCTTTCGGGCCTAAGGAGAATGAAGACGGGACAACCTCAGACTGAACTGCCCACTGCAGTTATGTAAACTGGCAAAAGACAGTTTACAGTTTGAATCACACCTTGTGAATTTAAATGCTAGATAAAAAGCATCACATTTGTTGGAGGAAGCTAACAGAATCCAAAGACTCCACAACCTAATATTCAAAATGCAAAAAATACAGTTCAAAATTACTTGTTGTACAAAGAACTCAGAAACTGTGATTCACGACCAAGGAAAAAGATATTAACATCACCAACTGTGAGATGACACAGACGTTGGTATGAGACAAGGATTTTAAAGCAGCTATTATAACTATGCTCAGTGAGGTGAAGGAAAATACTTTTGCAATCAAAGAAAAGATAGTAAACTCTCAGCCAAAAATAGAAAAAAGAATTGTAGATTGAATCATGCCTCTCCCCCACCCCCAAAATACATTGTTGAAGTTCTAACCATTAGTACCTGTGACTGTGACCTCATTTGGAAATAGGACTTTTGATGAAGTAATTAGTAAAAATTAGGTCATACTGGAATAGGTTGAGCTCTAAATCCAATTATTAGATTTTTTATAAAAACAGGCTCAGGCACAGAAGGAAAGATGCCTCAGAAAGACAGAGGTAGAGATTGGAGTTATGCTGCCACAGTAAAGGAATGCTAGGGACTGCCAGAAATCACCAGAAAAGACAAGGAAAGATTCCTCTCTAAAGCCTTTGGATGGAGCATGGCCCTGCTGACACCTTAATTTCAGACTTCCAGCCTCTAGACCTCAGAGAGAATAAATTTCTATTGTTTTAAGTCATCCAGTTTGAGGTAATTAGTTATAGCAGCCCTGGGAAACCAATACAATAATCAAATGGAAAATTTTAAGCTGCAATTTAAAAATACAATATAGAAAGTTTTAAAAGTTCACTGTAGGGGCTTAATAGTAGAAAAGCGAAGATAGAGTAAAAGGTCAGTAACTTTAAAACAAACCAATAGAAAGTATCCAACTTGAAGAATATATATTGACTTGCAAGAACAGTGCAACTATTTTGTAAATAAAACTTTAAAGGCATAAAATAATGTAATCCAAATAAGTAATTTTTACTCTACCCACATATATGACTTTTAAAGAGACTGTAAGAATTACAAATTAAGAGAAAATGTGAGAATTTACTTATAAATTTTTAAACTTTTTATTGGGGCCAAGAAACCAATGATCTAAAGAGGAATGAAAATTTATTTATATAGAAATGAATGTGTGGGAAAGGTACCTAAGAAAAGAGGCTGGGGTTGACCCATTCTGCGTGATAACAAGGGCTCAGTATTGTATGTGCTGATGGATGACTGAAGTAGTTGAGAAAATTCACTGGAATATGAAGATTTTGGAAAATGGTAAAATATTAATAATGGAGACATTAACATAGATATTAAAATAACAGAGATTAGTGAGAGGGAATAGAGTGAAGAAAATAAAACAGGTCTGATTAAGATATTTCAGGATAAACTCATTTAAATAACATTTATTGAGCTCCCACTAAGTACTAGTCACTGTGTACAATAATGCAGAAATAGATTATCTATTTTTCAAAGAGCTCATGACATAATAGGAAGTCAGGAGAATGTCTTAGGGATTAAAGTAAGTAGCTATAAGGTTATGTGCTAAACAGATGGTATAAATGTCAACAGAGTTAAGTTGTTGAAATGTGGTGCAGCCGAAGTTCTAAAAGTGGGAATGGGGGTTGGAGAGTGTTCTCCTCCCGAATCTGAGGATCTGGGGGAAACAAAGAAGCAAAGGCTGCAATATTAAAGGGAAGTCATAGAGTCAGAAGAACAGCAAATTAGCACTAAGGGATAAAAAGACGGAAGAAACAATTAATTATTTCAGAGGCAACAGGAGACATTGACAGCAGTAGGTTATTGAATCCATAGGGTAGAAGGAGAAATGGTTAGAAGGAATTGGTCAAAGGTAGATTTTTAAAAGGACAAGATGGAGCTTACAAGGATTGAGAGAAGTAGGAGGCATATTTTTTTAAATGATGAATCACTCAGTGAGTGTAGATGTAGATAAATGGATGAAAAGAATTTTGTTGTAGGTGGGTGTGCATGTGACCATGAACATGTGTATGCTTGCGTGTGTCTGTGTGTGTGTGCATATGTATGCACATGCAAGTATAAATAGTGAGAAAAAGTGAGGTTAAGAACTATAAAGACTGGAGAATTAGTGTAGGCAGTATATTTTTCTTTTAAAAATTGCTTGGATTAATTTAATGAAATCTGGTTGGTGTAGAGTAGAAGAAGGTATATTTCCAAAAAAGCACTAAAAATAATTTAATGTTTTTATATGAGTGAAACACTCTTAAAAGCAATTCAATTTTAAGAAGTTTGTATTTTCAACAATCAGCCAATGATACTCAATCTAGTTATTTAAAGTCAGTGCTTTTTATTTGTGACAGTACCCCCTTGAACCTACATAATAACACTTCATAGTTTTTTTATATAAACTAAATATCTGGCTGGAATAAATTGTCTCTGTCTTCGGTAGGTACAATTTTACATGCCATTGAGAATTGAAAGCAGGAGCTCACGGAGCAGGATGTAAAAGGAATGGATAATAAGAATTTCCTAATTAGCAGCAATCACTGTCAGCACCATTTTTTTCTATAACAATAAGAACAAAAGTACATTATATTTAAGTGCGACAAAACTTGTTGTTTTTGTAATTGTTGTATTTTTTAAGTCAAGAGCTAAGTAACCCAAAATGAAGCTGATCCCATTTTGCCACCATTCAGCAGATGGTGCTGTTGACCTGGATTTAATTCTAGTCACTGGAACTGGGACAAACAAATGTTTGATCCACTCACTCTTAATAACTTAATATGTATAACTGTTCCTCAAAAAAAATGGAAAAGTTTTCTTAATATATATTCATCTAAACTCTGAAAAAAATATTGAAAGAAATTAATCATAATAACATCATTCCAAAATAAGCAGTACAAATCTCATATTTTAGACATATTTACAATATCTACCTTACCACATATATGATTTGAAACCCAATTTTTTCATTATATATTATATTGAAAAGCACTTCCTATGTTTTAAAATTATTTAAAATAATTGCTTTAAATACCTGAATATTCCATTACTTATTTGTAAAGGTATTCTTTTTATTTATGTGTGTCCTAATGAAAAAATTAATTACAACACACAACACTCTCAATATACATCAATTTGAGCATAAATATAGAAAGAAATTTATATGCACACAATACACATATAAATATATATGAACTGTGGAATTGATCTGGTGCTCTGGTGATAACAGCTAAATCTTGCTCATGAAATTAACAAATTTATCAGTCAGTTGTAGTTCTGGTGAATGTCTCTGCTTTGATTCTGGGCTAGGTCCTCAGATTCTGTTGTTCTGACTTCCAGTCATCTACTCTGTGATTCTGTCTGCCTCACCAGTAACAATACCAGTAAAATAAATTTGCAGAGAATGATTTTCTAAGTTTACAAGTGTTTAAAGATAATTTTAAAGTAAAACATTTGTTATAAAAAATATTTTAAAACTTCAGCTATTTCTGTTTCTACTCACTACAGAACACATCTGAGAGGTTCAAAGTTTCATTATGTCTAATGCAGGTGACTGGGATTTTATAGTCCCCATGTCACCTGCTGGGTTGTAAACAACTACTGCTGGTGTCATTTGGAAAAACCTTTTTTCAAATCTTGGAAATCCTATAGCTGCATTCTGTGTTGCCTCACCAACATTCCTCCCAGTAACTACAACACTTCTATAAAATAGTTCAAATATCACTTACGGGTTTGTGTTTGAACTATTTAACATTGTGAATGTAAAAATTAAACTAATTTGCTTTGTAGCACATAGCAAAAATATAACTAAATGTATTCCCCAGACTATACAAATATTCCCACCATTATCCAAAAAGAATTACAAGAGTCACATATGAACTGAACAGCAGTTAGTCTTCTTTCAGATATTTAGTTTGCTCTGAAAGGGTGACAAATTTTTAGCAATTTAGCCTGCAGTCAGTCATGGTTTATTTAGGGAATGCTTACCCAATACTAAAGGATGGAAGGGATAAAATGATATACAGAGGAAAGGGGAAATATGGTATAAATTTTTCTTGCTGATTTTGTATTTTTGATTCAGGACTTCATGGTCTGCCTGGCCTTACTATAAGTAATTATCTGAAAATGTGGCATATTCTTTCAAAGTCTCCTCAGAGTCTACAGTAATGAGGGCTGGTCTAAGACACATAGGCACCCTAAGAAGGCTCAAAATTTGATATTCCTTCAAACAAATATTGTCACAGTACTATTCGACTTCTTTTTTTTTTTCTTTCTTTTTTTTTTTTTTTTGTCAAGAAGATGCTGGGATCTACAAGAGGGAGAAGGGAAAACAAAGAATTGCAGATGACAATACCGTGCTGTCTTGAGGAATTCATCTCCAAAGTCCAAGTTCCAAACATATATGCATTTTCCACTTCGCAGAAGACTAGAAAGAACTTCCTGAGTTAAGAGTTTAACATGACAAGCAAGATCGGGGAACCAAAGCTATCCCTAAGTATCCCATCTTCCAGTTTTTTACAGAACTTTCCCTGAAGACAGTTCTAGGAAGCACAATCTTCTTCATCCTCTTAAATTTCTGGAGGTGTTTAACTGTCTAGACTAGAACATTGAGCAGTTTCCATGCTGCTCTTCCCCTTAAACCAGTTCTGATATTTTCAGCATTTATTGTAGTTGTCTGAATTTTGAGACAATTATTACCTCTATGTCTCATAAGCATTATAGATTTTATATATTTTTAAAAATTTCTTTACTTTCTCTAAAAACAAATGGGCAAGTCTCATTAGATACGGAGGAAATATATAAGTATGCCAATTCTAAACAGAAGGGAAAATTAAGCTTATATTCATCAGAGGGATTCCGTTCTTCCTCTCTCTCTTTCTCTCTCTTCCTCCCTCCCTCCCTTCCTCATTTCTCTTTCAGCAATCTTCCTTTTTTTCCTTAGACACAATCTCATGTCAAAAATCCTTTTTCTGGCTTAATTTCCACTTGCTAATTCTTTCAGCTAAAGTTTGACACAGCCTTATCTATTTCCTTGAAACTTACCTTTTGATGCCATATGTCTTCAAAATAATAGCCATGGACCTGATGAATGATGACACACTGAGATGCAGGTGAGTTCCTTGGTAATTTGTATTATTGAATTAATTAATATAAATTTAGACTAGGCCGGCAGTGAGGGTTTTTTTTCCCCTAATGGGTAGGCCATTTCAAATCCCTTAAGTAGCATCAGGTAGGAAGCTTACTAATAGTCTTTAGGTAATTATTTATTTAGGTAATTTATTTATTTATTTAGGTAATTTAAACACCTGCTGAAACACCTCTATTTAAATCCAGGTTGATTAGGATTCAGAATCACCTATGAATGCCATTTACTGACTTCATGCTCTGGGACAGTCATGAAGTCAATTTCAGTCTCAATCTCCTCACTGTAAAGTGGAGATATTAACAGTACCTATTATTATTAATTCAGACATGGGTTTGAGAGTCAAATGGAAAAAATGCACATACTTAGTAGAGTGTGGGAAATAGAAGGCATGTAATAAATATTATCTGCTGTTATTGGTGTTATTTATCCTAAGTAATCATTAAAATAATTAGGATCCTATTGGTTTAATTTAATGTAGTCTGTGTTCAAATATTACATAATATATATATATTACATAATATATATTACAAATATTACAGAATAAGTAGCAGAGTTTAAAATTATATTATATTTAGAGTATCTTCCCACCCTGGGGTCTAATGACTCTGATTCATACAACTACGAATTATACTTTCGAATGTGTCCAGTCAAATATAATTCCAAATACAATATTATTAATGTACTTTTCATTTTTCCCTTTTATTATTTTGTAGATGTTTAATAGCGACCTGGTAGAACTGAAAAGCAATGAGATTCTAGTGGCAATTTCCTTAGTTTTACTTGAGTATCCAATATAATAAATGTAGGGGTGACTGTTTTATTGATTGAGAAAGTGAAACTAAAATCACCATTGAAACAAATGGAGGTTGATGATTCCCCCATCACTTTAGATGACATAACTGTTAAAGACCATTTCTTTAGGGATGTGTTTGCTGTCGAGTCCTATTGACATCAGTGAAGATGCCTTCATTATATGGTTGCCCTGACTGGATGCTCATGCAGTGAAACTTAGAAAATGCCAGTAAACAGCAACAGTTTGATGATTTTAATGTTTTTGCTCTTTCAAATCTCAGATTTTTTTTCTAAATGGCCAAAGGCAGTAATGCCAGACAAGCTGTCCAATTGTTTGGTTTAAAAATCCAACTGAACTCCTAAGTCCAGTTATCATCTTTGTGACAGATTTTGAAACAGACCACCAGAGCTGTACTACAAACTGTCAAAAAAAAATGGCTTCAATTCTGTAGCTTCCCCAAGGCCTGGTTACCATTTGGTATTCTTAACTTACTGAATTTTCACTCAAGCAGTCGGGATTTCTGAGAATTGTCAAGCTGTTCTATCAGAAAGAAAAGCTCATTTGTAGAATGGCCATGTAAACATGGCTCAACCAGAATCATGTCAATTTACTAATTTTCACCTCTTACATGAATATATGCAATATTTGAATATGACTGTGACTTGGCTCAAAATAATCAATTTATGGAGAGTTCTTGATGCAATGAGTACAGATAAAGGAAGGATGAGGCTTAATTTTATATAAAATTTAAACATTTTCTTTCAAATGAATATGTATACTGAAAAATGGTTTTACAGATTATACAAATAGGATGTAATAGTTTTTCTAAACAGAGGAACGTTTTAGAATACACTTTTTTTCTATAAAAATGAGTGACAGTAGTAATTTTGTTTTACATGTTCTTGACATATTTCATTTCCATGGCATTACTTATAGTTTCTTATATTCCTTTCAAAATGGAAACATTATGGAACTACCAATTATTAATGGCCTCAGAAATTCAAGTAATTTGTAGATTATGAATAATCTAGATATGAATTTTAAAAGCAAGCCATACTTCCACGTATGTAGCTAAACATTTGCTTAAAAATGAGCCAGGTTTGTTTTTAGCAAGAAACCAGGTAGATTTTTAGAAGTGCATTTTAGAGACTGTATGACATAACCTTCCTATTTTACAGATATGATGAAACTGCATGACAGAAGGTAATTAACCGACTCCTGCTCTTACTTGTGTCTATAGCATCAGAGCCACAGCTATCCTGATTCCCAGTTCTGTATGGTTTGCCATGAGCTCATGCTATCACCATATAATCATTTATTAATTCTTTAGGCCAGGAGAGAATGGGATGACATAGTCAAAGGGCTGAAGGAAAAAAATTGTTAACTAAGAACATATTACCTGGCAAGGCTGTCTTTCAGAAATAAAGGAGGGATATAGACTTTCCCAGACAAACAAATCTGAAGGAGTTCATCACCACTAGACCTACCTTAATAGAAATACTGAAAGTAATTCACCAAGCTGAAATGAAATGAAGCTAGTTAGTAACATAAAGACATATGAAAGCATAAAACACATTGATAAAGGTTAAGTATATAGTCAAATTTAGAATACTCTATTATTGTAATATGGTGGTGTGTTAATTGTTTAACTCTAGTATAAATGTTAAAGGATAAACGTATTAAAGAGTAACTATAGCTATAATAATGTGTTAATCTAAGCAATTTAAAAAAGATGTAAATTGCAATGCCAAAAACAAAAATTTGGGCAAAGGAGTAAAGGGGTAAAATTTTTGTATATGATCTAAATTACCAGCTTAAAATAGACTATTATAACTATAAGATGATTTATGTAAGCATCATGGAAACCACAAAGAAAAATCCTACAATAGATAAAAAGAGCAAAGAGAGGAATCAAAGCATAGAACACAGAAAATCATCAATTTACAAGGGAAGACAGCAAGAGAGGAAGAAAAGAACTATAAAACAGCCAGAAAATAATTAAGATGGCATTAGTAAGTCATTACCAATAATTTGTTACTCTAAATGTAAATAGATTAAGCTCTCCAATCAAAAGACATAGAGTAGTGAAATGTATTAAAAAAAAAAAAAACAAGGTCCAACTATATACTTTCTATAAGAGAATCATGAGATTTAGCAACACACATAGGCTCAAAGTGAAGGGATGGTAAAAGATATTTAATGCAAGTCAAAACAATAGCAGGAGTAGCTATACTATGAGAAAAGATAGACTTTAGGTCAAAAATTGTAACAAGAGACAAAGAAAGTCATTATATAATGATAAAAGAGTTAATTCATTAGGAGGCCATAACAATTATAAATATATATGCACTCAACATAGGAGCACTTAAATAGTAAAAGATCTGACAGGAGAAATAGAGTAATACAATAGTAGCAGGGGATGTCAAAACCCTACTTTTAACAATGGATATATCATAGAGACCAAAAAGCAATTAGGAAACGTTGGACTTGAACTCTACTTTAGGACAAATGGACATAGGAGAAATATACAGAACATTGTATCCAACAGCAGCAGAATACACATTATACTAAAGTGCACACAGAGCATCCTTAATGGAAGATCATATGTTAGGTCACAAAACAAGTCTTAGCAAATTTAGGGAGACTGATATCACACAAAGTATCTATGTGGAAACCACATATCAATAACAGAAGGAAAACTGTAAAATTCACAAATAAGTAAAAAATAAACAACAGTTTCCTGAACAACCAATGGGTCAAAAAAAATATCAAGGGAGAAATTTTAAAATATCTTGAGGCAAATGAAAATGAAAACACAACAAACTAAAACCTACAAGATGCAGCAAAAGCAGTTCTAAGGAAAGTTTATAGAAATAAACACCCACATTACAAAAAAAAAGAAATATCTCAAATAAACAACCTAACTTTATATATCAAGGAACAAGGGGGAAAAAAAGAATAAACTAAGACCAATGTTAGCAGAAGGAAGAACATAACAAAGATCAGAATAGAAATAAATGAAATAGAGACCAGAAAAACAAAGAAAAGTTCAGTGGAACTAAAAGCTGGCTTTCTGAAAGCATTTTTATAAAATTGAAAAATTTTTACTAGATTTGTCTTTGTTAGTTACTAGACTAACTAAGAAAAAGAAGACTGAATAAAATAAGACATTAAAGAGGAGACATTATAACTGATAATGAAAATACAAAGGATCATAAGAAAATACTATGAAAAAATTGGATAACCTAGAAGAAATGGATAAGTTGCTAGAAACTTAAAATCTACCACGACAGAATCATGAAAAAATAGAAAGCCTGAACAGACAAAAAATGAGTAAGGAGTTTGAATCAGTAATCAGAAACCTCCCAACAAAGAAAAATCCAGGATCTGATTGTTTTACTGGTAAATTCTACCAAACATTTAAAGAAGAATTAATGCCAATCATTCTAAAAGTTTTCAAAAATTTGAAGAGAAGAAAACAATACCAAACTCATTTTATAAAGCCAACATTACCCTTATACCAAAGTCATACAAAGACACTACAAGAAAATAAAATTACTAGCCAATATCCCTAATAAATATAGATGGAAAAAACTGTCAACTAATTACTAGCAAACAGAATTCAACAGCATAGTAAAATGATCATACACCATGACCAAGTCGAAATTTAGGTAGGATTTATCCCTGGGATGTAAGTTCAGCTCAATATATACAAATCAATGATTAAGCCACACCACATTAATAGAACAAAAGATAAAAATCATATGATTATCTCAATGGATTCAGAAATGCATTTGACAGAATTCAACATCCTTTCATGGTAAAACTCTCAACAAATTGGGTGTAGAAGAAATGTATCTCAATGTAAAAAAGGCATATATAACAAGGCCATAGCTAACATCATACTAACATCAGGAACTAAATAAGAATGCCCACTTTCACCACTTTTATTCAATATGGTACTGGAAGTCTATTCAGGCTTCTTAAATTAAGCAAGAAAAAGAAAAAAAAAAGATATCTAAGTTGGAAAGGAAGAAGTAAAACTGTCTCTGTTTGCATATGACATAATCTTATATACACATAGAAAACCTGAAAGACTCCACAAAAAAAAAAAAAAAAACGGTTGAAACTAAGAAATTAATTCTGTAAAGTTGCAGGATATAAACTACATTACAAATCTTTAGTAACCAAAACAGTATGGTACTGGCATAAAAACAGACACATAGACCAATAGAACAGAGTAGAGAGCCCAGATATAAACCCAAATGGATATGGTCAACAAATTTTTGACCAAAGTGCTAAGAAAAATAGGGAAAGAATAGTCCCTTCAATAAATGGTATTGGGAAAACTGGATATCCACATGCAAAAGAATGAAATTGAACTCTTATATCAATCACAAAAATAAATTTGAAATGCATTAAAGACTTAAATGTGAGACTTGAAATCATAAAACTCCTAGAAGAAAACATAGGAAAGAAAAAGCTCCTCAGTATTGCTCTTGGAAATGATTTTTTTGGATATGACACAAAAGCACAGGAAGCAAACAAACAAACAAACAAAAAAACTAGTAGGACTACATCAAACTAAAAAGCTTCTGCAAAACAAAGGAAACAAGCAACAAAATGAAAATACAACCTATGGAATGGGAGAAAATATTTGCAAACCATATATCTGATAAGGGATTAATATATGAAATATATGTGGAAATTATACAACATAAGAGCAAAAACCCAAATAATCCCTTTTTATAATGGACAAAGGACCTGAATAGACATTTTCCCAAAGAAGACATACAAAGGACCAACAGGTACATCAAAAGGTGCTCAACATCATTAATCATCAGGGAAATGCAAAGCAAAACTACAATGAGACATCACCTAGCATCCATTAGGATGGACTTTATCAAAATAACAACAGAGGGCTTCCCTGGTGGCGCAGTGGTTGAGAGTCCGCCTGCCGATGCAGGGGACGCGGGTTCGTGCTCTGGTCTGGGAAGATCCCACGTGCCGCTGAGCGGCTGGGCCCGTGAGCCATGGCCGCTGAGCCTGCGTGTCCGGAGCCTGTGCTCTGCAACGGGAGAGGCCACAACAGTGAGAGGCCCGCGTACGGCAAAAAAATATATATATATATATTATCACATTATACACTTTAAATATATACAATTTTGTTTGTCAATTATACCCCAATAAAGCTAAAAAAAAAACTATATCTGAGTAACAATTCCAACTAAAGCAATGAGAGAACAGAGATGACTAGCAATTTACAGCTATATTTTATGACGTCATATACTAAAATATGACTGGGCACAGGGCTTCAGAGTAAAGAAAACATTATCTTTATATATACATTTTTTTTTAAATAGCAAAGATTGGGATAAATTTAGTCATTAAATGAAACCTTTTTGCTAGTTGATGTTTTATGAATAGCTTACATAACTGGCAGAGACAATTAAAAACATTACTGAAATATCCCTCGGTTAGCCAATTGATCACATGCTTCATCTAAAGAAATTCATCATATACGCCCTGACAACAAAATAACACACACAAAAATTATCCTAACATCCAAATTAGCTTCACTTTTCTTCTTACTGGTTTTGTGTTTCCTTCCACAAGTTTGTTACACTCTCAATAAGTCATTTAATATTCTTAGCACATTTATTCCTCTATAGAAATGCAGCTACTGTTGGCTTTTATTTCTAAAAATGTTTTTTTCCAGCAAAGTTTGGAAACATCTCTGAGGTATGTTTAGGGAGACAGGTACCAATTTTAGCAAGCTATTATGAAAAATAGCATATACGCTTCCAAGATTTCTTGAAAAATATATCTCCCTGAAGTACGTTACATTAGGATGTAAGAGATTTCTATGACTAATTTAAAATGTTCTTTATTTGTTTCTCAAAGAGTAGTCTAAAAATAAAGTTCTAAAAATTTAAAACATTTCTTTGATTAATGCTTTGCACCATGTAGCTCTTCAAGGGATGTTTAATAAGATCTAATGATCACAAACTGACATAAATCCCTAGAATGGAAAATTCAAATTAGATACAGTAACACTCACCTATTAAGACTGAGACAGAGTTAACACCTGAGGTGTTTTTTCTCTCTTATTTCTAATGTTTGACTTGTCACACTTATTTTCATTGATATGCTCATTAATTTACTTAATTGTTTTTGAAGGACAGTAACACTGTGACAAAATCATTGAAACCAGCTTATAGACCATTCTACAGAGTTGATACATAGCTCATCAGGTACCCGAATAAATGTTGGATAAAGTAGGATTGAAAATAATTTTCTGTTGTCTGTTTCTTCTTATTAGGCATTTTAACATTACTTTTTTGCTTCCCTCCCCTTTGTCAAGCTCTCTCTCTTTCTCTCCCTCTCTCTTTCATACAATAATCATAATTACCATTTATACCTTGACAAAACTGAATTTATCTCCTATCCCTTTGAGTCCTCATGCTTTTTTCTCTGCTAGGATGAATTGTCATACTAAAGGTATGTTCTCTTTGCATTTTGATCAAATAAGATATTAACTCTACCTTTTAGCCCATTGTTATCATTCCCTCTAGTTACTTAATTATTACTTTAGCTTAAATCAAGTGTTTTTATCTAATATTTTCAAATTTCTTTTTTTCACCTAGTTTATAGACAAAATTTGGGGTTATGGTCATATATACATTACTATGGGTCCATCAATCATGGGATTTTCAAAATTTTTATATTCTTTTATGAATATCTTACATAACAGACAGGGACAAATAAAAAAATTTTGGACTGAAATGTCCCTTGATTAGCCATCTGATCATACACTGATTCTAACAATTTTCATCATATACCTCTACTGAAATAATCCCACAAATTATTATTCTAACATGGAAATTAGCTTCTTATTGGTATTTCTTTTTGTTTTAAGAAGTTAAAAATCACAAGTGAATATTCAATGCAGCAAATCTTACTATCAATGATATTGAGTACATAAGAAATTCCTGAGGATATAAATAATGTAGAAGACAATAAACAAAAGGAAACCTAAATATTTTTCACCTTAATTTTGGTGAAAACTTATTAATGATTTATACAACACCATATAAACTTTTTTTTTTTGGTTCAAGTAAGAACTATTAATGGTAGCCACATTTTTTAAAAATATGACAGTCTCATAGAGAATGTTATTTTTTTCCATTAGCACTCAAGCCATTAAATCCATTATCCATTTTTGTTTCCTTGTCAATGCAATCTGTCTCTTTGCTTTGCCCCTATTAGCACCACATTGAAAAATTGAATCGGTTCCCTAAGTTAGTCTCTAACCTCTTTTATTATTTGAAAGAGAGCTTAGTGCTTGGAAACTTGTTCAGGGAAATAGAATTCCCTTCCAAAAATTTTCTGCAGCACAAACATCAGTATTGCAAACATGTTCACCAGTGAGCCCCTGGCCTGTTGTTGAAGAATTGCTGAACAAAATGACTGAGGTCAATATAGGATCTCTCAGAGGCTCAGCTAATTTATATGTTACAGGTGATGCTGATCCCTTCAGATTAAGAGAAAAGCCACTGCATTCTAACGCCCACTGTATGTGGGGAGTATGGGAGTGGGGGGATTGTTTGTCTGGTCTATATGCTTTGGGACCTAAAAAGAAAAACCTTAATATATTTAATTGCCAGTTTTAGATACCTTAAAAGATGCTCCTTTTTAAATCCAGGTAGATTCAAAAATTAAATTCCATATTAAATTATTTTATTTATAGTTTGATAAAACTACCGATCATTATTAAACATAATTTTCCTATATTGGATCAGCTAGAATAATTTGAGTGTGAATGAGGTCATCTAAAAAAGTCAAGTGTTTTTTTTTTCTCAGAGGTATGGGAAAATACGATAGACTAATTAGCAAATTTCAGCCACCTCAGCCATCGTGAACTCTGATCTCTGTCTCCTGGTCTCCTCACCTCAGTGAGACCACTCTCCCTGCTGTATGGATTCTTCTCGCCACATCATGGTCTCCAAAGCTGGACTCTTCCCCCATACAAAGAGCCAAGTTGACTGTAGGGCTCATATCATTGCTTCTTTTCAAAGGGATCACAGTCCTGCACTTTCAACTCTCCAGAGAAATGACTAAAAACAGTGTTTTCATTTATTCTGTCCAGTTTTCTATTTATGTTCTTTACAGTGAGAGAGTAAGTCCTTTCTCATTGACTCCTCATAACAAGAAGCAGAAATCTCTTTTAATTTTGTGAGTTTATTACCAAATTGAACAACAATAACTAGCTATAGTTATTTTTATAACTTTTTCCCTTTAACCTTTGCTTTAATTGTGTAACAACTTATTCTGATATAGAGATGCAATCTTCTGATTCTATTTATTACCCTACTCAAATTCTGTGTACTTTCACTTTTTTGCTTCAGGTAGAAGACCTCCTTTTAACAATTTTTGTAAGACAGGTGTAGTGGTGATGAACTCCCTCAGCTTTTGTTTGTTGGGGAAAGCTTTTACTTATTCTTCGTATCTGAAGGATAACTTTGCTGGATTCTTGCCTGACAGTTTTCATCTCTCAAAATTTTTAGTATGTCACTCCACTCTCTCCTGGCCTGTAGAGTTTCTGCTGAGAAATCTGCTGATAGCCTGATGGGAGGTCCTTTGTAGGTTGCCATTTTTTTTTTCCCTGACTGCCTTTAAAATTCTTTCTTTGTCATCGATTTTTTGACAGTTTTGATATAATGCGTCTTGAAGAAGGTCTTTTTGCATTGAGGTAATTAAGTGTTCTCTTAGCTTAAAGGACTTGTATATCCAGTTTATCCCCCAGATTTGGGAAGTTCTCAGCTATTATTTCTTTAAATAAACTCTCTGTTTCTTCTCCTTCTCTTCTCCTTCTGTGATACCCATTACACTTATGTTGCCTTTCCTAAGGGTTTCAGATAGTTCTCATAGAATTTCTTCATTTTTTTAGATCTTATTTCTCTCTTCTCTTCTACCTGTATTATTTCTAGACTCCTATCTTTGAGTTCACATATTCTGTCTTCCATATTGTCTGTTCTATTTCTAATGCTTTCTAATGCATTCTTCATCTCATTTATTGAGTTCTTCAGCTCCAGAATTTGTTTGTTCATTTTTAGAGTTTCAATCTTTTAATAAAGTATTCCTTCTGTTCATAAAATCTGGAGAGACAGGTTCATCCAGAGAGATATAGCAACTGAGATTGACTTACATAGAACAGAAGCTGCTGGAGCAATAAATTGGTAGAAGTATCAAAAATATAATTTTGATGAATTGCTGGAGGCTGATTATGGACCTGCTGAATTGTTGAAATCAGGTTAAAAAAAAAATCTTTACCTACAGAAGAAAGGTGTTCATTACTTCAGTTGTGCCAGCAATGAAACAACACATCAAGCACCATAAAAAAACATGACAACATGGTATCACAAAAGAAAATGAGAATTCTCCAGAAACCACGCTTAAAGACACAGAATATTGTGATCTAACTGATAGAGAATTCAAAATAGCTGTCACAATAAAAAACAATGTACTACAAGAAAACTTAGAAACGCAGTTCAATGAGCTCAGAAATAAAATTAACGAACAGCTCAACAGGTTAGTAATTACTTTCTTTTGTTTTTCAGTAGGTGGTGCTATAGCACAAGTTTTGGGTTCTCTTACCTATGCTGCCTCTGGTTATCTTGGAGAATCAGCACTTTGCAGCTTCCACAGCCTCTGCCAGAGGTACTGTCCAATGCTCTTGTGGTCGCTGTTTATGGGTCGCTGGTGCCTTGCTGCTGACGGTGTCACTGTTGCTGGTGGCATAGTCACCGGGCACTGGGATGGTGGGTACATCTGCCATTTCCAGTGTCGCCTGAGTTTCGGGCTCTGCTTCCACAGAGGGCAGGGGAGCCAGGGCCGTGGGCGTTTCTGCTGTATCTGAGGTTGTTGGATTTGCAGGTGCTGCCACTGCAAGTGGTGATGCCAGAGTTGCAGGTTCCTCCATGGCTGGAGAGGCGGAGTCACAGGTTCCACTGTAGCTGCTGCCCGACTCCTTGTGGCTGCGGGCACTGCTGTAGCTGGGAGGCTAAATTTGTGTGTATCACCGCTCCTGCTTCAACCACGTGCTCTGGGGCTGCAGGCTCAGCCATAGCAGTCAGGGGGCTAGGATCACAGACACCACCTCCACTGTTTCCAGGGTTATGCCTCCTCTATGTGATCCAGTCCACCCACCTTTAGATGTACAGATGAGTGGGACTCTGTGGCATCCTGGAATGTTGGGCAGAGAAACCTTTGTTGAGTTATGGATGTTTAGCTGGTTGTAGATTGAAGGGGAGAGACAAATGGAACATCTCATGCAGCCACGTTGCTGACTTAATGATTCAATTTTATTGCTTCTTCTCATATCATTTATACTGCTTTTAAAAAATATTTTACTGGTTACTCTAGAGTTTACAAAGTATATTTCAAAATAATGTGTAAATTAAATCTTCACATACTATACTGCTGTACATGTAGTGCAGGTAACTTTGAATATTCCCAATTTCTCCCTCTCATTCCTTGTGACATTGTTGTCATTCACTTCACTTATTCACGTGCTATAATCATCCATTATATTGTTACTATTGTTGCTTTAAACAGTTATCTTTTAGATGAATTTAAAATAAGGAAAATAAAACACTTTACCTTTATTTCTTCTCTAATGCTCTTCTTTTCTTTATGTAAATCCAAATTTCTGATTCAAGTTACCAATTTTCTTCCACCAGAAGAACTTCTTTTATCATTTTTTACAGAAAAAGTCTATTAGCAATAAATTTCCTCAATTTTTGTTTGTCTGAGAATGTCTACTTTTCCATCATTTTTGGAACATAATTTCACTGGCTATAAAATTCTAGGTTGGTGGAGCCTGCATGATTTTTAGCGAGAATTCTTCTATACTTCTCAACCTTTTTCTTATAGAGGTAAATTTTTTTCCTTCAAGATTCAACAGAGTTATAAAGGAATATTTCTTGAGGTTCTATGAGAACCTCAGAGTGTTCTAGAGGGAAAACCCAGAAAAGTATGGGGCCCTCTCTAAAACCATGGTCTCCAGGAGTTTCTCACTTTTGTGCTAATCCATAATCAGCCTCCAGCAACTCATCAAAATTCTACTTTTGATAGTCCTACCAGTTTATGGCTGTAGCAGCTTCTGTTCCATATAAATCAATCTCACAGGCTACGTGTCTCTTTATGAACCTGTCTCTCTGATTTTATGGTGTCAATTTTCTGTACCTCCTTCCTCTCCAAGAAAAGCTGTTGATATTGTTTGTTCAGCTTCTTTCTTGTTGTAAGGATGGGAGTGATGACTTCCAAACTCTTTTTAATGTAATTAATTAATTTATTTATTTTTAAAATTTTTTGGCTACATTGGGTCTTCGTTGCAGCAAGCGGATCTTGACTGCAGCATTACAGGATCTTTCGTTGTGGCGCGCAGACTCTTTTTTGTAGGGTGCGGGCTTCTCTCTAGTTGTGGTGTGCGGATTTTTCTCTCTCTAATTGTGTTTCACGGGCTCCAGAGTGCGTGGGCTCTATAGTTTGTGGCATGCAGGCACTCTAGTTGAGGCATGCGGGCTCAGTAGTTGCGGTGTGCAGGCTTCATTGCCCTGCGTCATGTGGGATCTTAGTTCCCCTACCAGGGATTGAACCCACATCCCCATGCATTGGACAGCGGATTCTTTATCACTGGACCACCAGGGAAGTCCCTAAACTCTCTTTATGTATGAGATGAAACTTAAAGTCCTCCTTCTTGTGTTTTCAATCTTGCTGTAAGATAGTTTTATTGGGTGAAATAAACGTAAAATGGATTTCTGTTTCAGACAATCTAGATTCAAGTCCTGTTTCTCCACTTAATAAGTGAGTGACTTGAGACAAATTATTCTACCAAGCATCAGTTTCCTCATTTGAAATTGGGCTAAAAATTTGCACCTAGGACTTCCCTGGTGGGGCAGCAGTTAAAAATCTGCCTGTCAATGCAGGAGACACGGGTTTGAACCCTGGTCCGGGAAGATCCCACCATGCCGTGGACCAACGAAGGCCATGCGCCGCAACTACTGAAGCCCGCACACCTAGAACATGTGCTCCACAACAAGAGAAGCCATCACAATGAGAAGCCCGCGCACCACAGTGAAGAGTAGCCTCTGCTCTCCGCAACTAGAGAAAACCCACGCAGCACTGAAGATCCAACGCAGCCAAAAATAAATAAATAAATAACAAATAAATTTATTAAAAAAACATATGTACCTAGAGTGTCTATTTTTGGCAATAGTGCACTAGATATTTGCAGACCAAATCTTCCACTAACAACACTAGAAAAAAGAGAGGGAAAAAAAACATTTTTAAAAATTTATTTTAAGGCATTAAAATAGTGAGGAATTGTATGACTACAAGCTAAGAGGGAAGGGAAGCCAAAGAGGGACCACCTTTTCCCTCCAGGTAATTATTAATTCCAGAGGTGGTGGCTGAGAAGCTGAGAAGCTAAGCAGAATTTTTGTTAGATTCACAGACAGTGGAGACTGAAAATTGAGTTCAGGGCCCTACAAGCAAGAGGGGTCCAGGAAAATACTCTAGGAGTTCCACTGAGACCTTGAAGTTTATTCACTCCAGCCACAAGGGTAACTAGGCTACTTTTCAATTGGCCTTCATCTTTTATTGGATTAATGTTATTTTGGAATTCATTTGTGTGGTTTCAAGCTAGCAGGCTTGTTCATTTTTGTCAATTTTGCTTGAAGGATGTAAAATTAAAAGCTTGTTGAAGTACTTGTTAGGAGGCCAAAAAAAGGGCATGTATATTATCACACGGTTGAGGAATCTCACAAAGTTGTAACAGCCTACTTCAGTGCGCAAAAATAAAATAGATTTTGTCACAGTGATTTTGAAACTGTGATTAATATGCAACTGCTTTTGCATATTTAGCTTTCAGTCATTCTTCTTCCTAATATAATTCAAGGTAACAGAATTATGAAGAACACTGGTACAAAGCTTAAAGATTAACTATGTTGCAGGATTTTATTAGTGGGATCTAAATGCCTAACACTTGTTATGGAAGAAAATTGTTCAAAATGTTTCAAAGTTGAATTTGAAAAATCCAAGTCTATTTGGAGATCACTTCTACTCCTTAAACTTTTCCCTTTACTCCACCCTATCCAGGCCCTAACTTCAATTCTCTTTTTTATTTTGCTTTTCATGTATGCATATTACCTCATTATTGGGAACATCATCTATACAGTTATTATGTAAATGATCATAATAAATGTATAATATATAATTATATTTATAAAATTGTATAAATAAAATAATATATATAATTATTTATATAATCATATATATGGCTTATAGATATCTCAGATATTTAGTATCATATATAAAACCTTAACTTAATTGAACACTACGCAACCCAAAGTTTTCAGGACTGGGCACTCCTAAGCCCAAAGTCCAAATCTGACAAGTGAGTCACAACTGAATACCAAGTAATATTGTCAGAAGGCTATTTTTAAACCAATTAGTCCTTCTACTTTTATTCTAAAATTGTAAATTCACTGCTTAAAATTATTACGTCTATACATTAAACTAAAGCAAGCATCTCATTAATAAAGGAAAATACTTTTGATTTATTTGTGTAGCTATTTTCAATAAAGGCAATTACAATGTTGAATTGCTGCAGTGATTATCTAGGTTTTCTAATAGTTTTACCTAATTAGACATCCAGTTTCGACTCTATAGAGTCCCTTTCACCCATTTCAGATCACTTCCCTTCCTGTTCTTGGTTTCTGTTATCTTTTACTCTCCAAATTAGAAAATCTCCTACTGGGAATTAGATACTAACAGAGATTCCTACAGCATACAGTATTATAAGAACAAACATTGATAACTCTCTTGATCAGAATTTTGGTATGAAAGGTTTAGCCTAAAGTTCAAAAAAGGAGAAGATTTATATATAGGTATAAAGAGCTTGAAAACGTCTTACTGGAGCTACAGAAGACCTAGAGTGTACTTTAACAGTCAGTTGGATATGAGTGTATGACTCTTTACTTCATTCAATGATGAAAATACAAGATACATCTGAAAGTGAAAGCTGGATAATAGTAAAAGAGAGAAAATTATAGATTTAAGATATAGGCTTGGAAAAACAAAAGGATAACATTTCACAAATTCTTAATTAGCTAAAAAAAGAACTACTGCTAGTCAATAACTTCAGGAATTATTTTTTAGAGTGCTAACAAGAATAAATTTTCTTTCTTAATTGTACATCCCTAGTTTTTCCAGTGAGATATGGTTTAACATTTGGAGTTACTTCAAGCCATTATGATTTCATTGTTTCCTAATTTCAATTTAAAACCACTGCCATTCAGTAAAATTCACACTGAACTTGGAAGTATCAAAACACTTCCAAGATGAAAGACTGCCAAATTCAAAGACTACTTTTTTTTTCTCCTTAATGCTTGAGAGCCAGTTTTATTGTGATTTGTTAAATACCTTCATAGTTTTGAGTGTGTACATCCAAGAGTCTTGTTGCAACTTCCATGGCTGCCAACACTAAAATAGTGTTATGAGCACATTGCTTACATGGGATGAAATTACTCAAGGTGGAAGATGATCTGATATATTATTTGCAGCATTATGTTTCTTTAAAATATGTTCATCAAATTGAGAAATACAATTCTGTGCCAGTAAAGGAATGAGTAACTATTAATGCAATTCCTGGAAATTTAAACTTAAATTTACTAGTATTCCCAAATTCCTTAGAGTACTTTTTCCTATAATTAATAAAAGATCAAAGAATCATAGAATGTGAATCTGATTTTCAATATCTGTTTCATCAGCTTTATTTAAGAAGTTTCCAAAAATTTCACTCTTGAACTAACAAGACTTCCTGTTGGTGTGTATATGCTGTAATAAAACAATCAAAATCAGTGTGTTTTTAAAATTAATGGCAATTGAATGACAATACATTTAGTATTTACATAAAAATAGATACCAGAAAGAGGAAGTGATCCACAATGTCACGTTTTTATGTTTTCACCTATTGGAAAGTAGTATTTATTGATAAAAATTACAAAATGACATTTTAAAAGACAGTGTCAACAAATCAGCTTTTACAATTAACATTTTTATCATAAGCATTACTGTAAGTGATGTAGACCACAAAACTGAACAAGATTTTACGTGTTCATTTCAGTTGATTTTCTTTAAAAATAGCTGGTCAATGATGACACACAATATATGAACTCAAATCAAACTACAGCTGGAGTACAGTGGGAATGAAGATATTGCCTTACTATGGTCTTGAACTGAGTTACTGGAAGCACACTGGCAGAAAATTAGCCAATTATTATTTGCTTTTTTACCTGCATGTTTCCATCGTGGAAACCTCCATCATTATACATTTTTCAAAAGTTTTTATTTTATTGTATTTTAAAGCAGGATTAAATCAACTTTATTTTTTAGTGCAATATTAGATTCACAGAAAGGTGGAACAGAAAGTACAGAGAGTTCCCATATACCCCTTACCCCCACTCTGAAAAACCCCCATCCCTTTTTAATGTCTCCCACTGCAATGGTTCATTGATTTGGTACAATCAATGAACCTATGTTGATACATCATTATCACCCAAAGTCCATATTTTACATTAGGGATCACTCTTGGTATATTCTGTGGGTTTTCACAAATGTGGAATGAAATGTATCCACAGTCATAGTATCATACAGAATAGTTTCAATGCCCTAAAAATCCTCCCTGCTCCGAAATCCTTCGTGCTTTGCCTATTCATCCCTTTCTCCTACCAACTCCTGGCAACCACTCGTCTTTTTTTCTGTTTCCATAGTACATTTTGCCTTTTCCAGAATGTCATATAGTTGGAAATGTACAGTATGTAGCCGTTTCATATTGGTTTCTTTCACTTAGTAATGTGCATTTAAAATTCCTCTGTGTCCTTTCATAGCTTGATAGTTCATTTCTTCCTAGCGCTGAATAATATCCCACTGCTTGGATGTACCAAAGTTCATTCATTCTCCTACTTGAAGGACATCTTGGTTGCTTCCAAATTTTGGAAAATTATGAATAAAGCTGCTGTGAACATTTGTGTGCAGATGGCTGTGTGGACAAAAATTTTCAACTCCTTTGGGTAAATACCAAAGAGCATGATTGCTGGATCACATGGTAAGAGTATGTTTGGTTTTGTAAGAAACTGCCAACCTGTTTTTAAAACTGGCTGTGTAAGTGGATATACTACCAGAATGAATGAGTACATCCTTTGCTTTACATCCTTGTCAGTATTTGGTATTGTCAGTGTTCCAGATTTTGGACACTTTAATAGGTATATCGTGATATTTAATTGTTGTTTTGAAACACCTTTCCCTGATGACACATGAAAGATATACTGTTAGGGAAAGGCGTCATATGTTTATCATTGCTTATCATCAACATATGCTTATTTATCATTCACATATTTTCTTTGGTGAGGTATCTCTCCAGGACTGTTGCTCATTTTTAATTGGGTTACTGGGGGGAAGTGTTGAATTTTAAGAATCTTTGTCTCTATTTTTGATGGGTCCTTTATCACTATGTTTTACAAACATTTTTTCCTAGTCTGTAACTTGTCTTTCTATTCTCTTGACAGTATCTTGCACAAAAGTTTTAAAATTTAATTAAATCTAGCTTATCAATTATTGCTGCCATGGATTATGCCATTTGTTTTGTATTCAAAAAGTCATTAACATACCCAAAGTCATCTAGATTTTCTCCAACATTATCATCTCAAAATTTATAGTTTTGAGTTTTACATATAGGTCTATGATCCATTTTGAATTGATTTTTGTGAAGGGTGTGAGATCTGTGTCTAAATTCATATTTTCACATGTGGATGTCCAGTTGTTCCAGCATCGTTGGTTGAAAAGATTATCTTTTCTCCATTGTATTGGCTTTGGGACCTTTGTCAAAGACCAGCTGACTATATTTATGTGGGTCTATTTCTGGAATCTCTATTACTTTTCCCTGATCTGTCAATTCTTTCACCAACATGACACTCTCTTGATCACTGTAGCTTTGCAGCAAGTCTTTAAGTTGGGTAGTGTCGTTCCTCCAACTTTTTGTTTTTCTCTTTCAATACACTGTATTGCGTTGGCCCAGAATGTGGTCTGTCTTGGTGAATGTTCTATGTGAGCTTGAGAAAAGTGTGTATTCTACTGTTATTGGATGAAGTGCTCTATAGATATCAATTATATCCAGTTGATCAATGATGTTGTTGAGTTCAGTTATGTCCTTACTTATTTTCTGCCTGCTGGATCTGTCCACATCTAATAGGGGAGTATTGAAGTCTCCAATATAACAGTACATTCATCTATTTCCCCTTGCAGTTCTAGAGGTTTTTACCATATGCATTTTGATGCTCCGTAGTTAGGTAAACACACATTAAGGATTGTTATATGTTCTTGGAGAATTGCCCCCTTTATCATTATGTAGTGCCCCTATTTATGGCTTATAATTTCCCTTGCTCTGTAGTATACATAATCTGTCTGAAATTAATATAGCTATTCTTGCTTTATTTTGATTAGTATTAGCATAGTGTATCTTTCTCCATCCCTTTACTTTTGATCTATGTGAGACTTTATATTTAACATAGTTTTCTTGAAGACAACATATAGGTGAGTTTTGCTTTTTGATCTACTTTGACGACTTCTGTCTTTTAATTGGCATTATTTAGATCATTGACATTTAAAGTGGCTATTGATATAATTGGATTTGGTTGTCTTTTTTTCTGCATTTTGTGGTTTTAATGAGCAATTTATGTGATTCCATTTTCTTTACTATCTTAGCATATTAGTTATAATTTCATTTACTTTTTTTCAGAGGTTGCCTTAGTGTTTTCAGTATGCATTTAAAACCAATCTAAGTCAACTCTCAAGTAACACTATACCATTGCACAAGTAGTACAAGTACCTTGTAGTAACCAAAAAATTCCTAATTCCTCTCTCCTGTCTCTTATATCATTGCTCTCAATTCATTTAACTTATCATTTAGGTACACTCAGGGAATACTGTGTTGTTACTACTATTTTGAACAAATGGTTAAGTATTATATCAATTAAGAATAAAAAGAATAAAAGTTTTTATTTTACCTTCATTTATTACTTCTCTGATGCTCATCCTTTATGTAGATCTGAGTTTCTGACCTATATTCATTTTCCCTCTTTCTAAATAACTTCTTTTAACATGTCTTGCAAACTAGGTCTACAACTTTGTCTCTGAAGTTGAATGTCTCTGTCTTTTAATTAATTAATTAAACAAATATTTGTTATGTAAGCTACATTCTATGTTATTCTACTAGGAGTACAACGATAAATAAATTCAACATGATTTCTTATCCCAATAGCTTAAATTCTAAATGGGCTGGTGGGGGGAGAAAGAGTAGGCAAATGAACAAACAACATAATAAAATGATTGTTCGTTGAGATACATGTTTAAAGGCATTCATTATGGTAATGAGGAAAACGATACCTCAGGGGACAGAGTAAAGATTCTCTGAAGAGGTAACATATGAGCTGAAACACGAACTGTTAACAATGTATTAACCATATGAAGAGTATTCTGAATAGAAAAAAAAGCCCTAAATTACACTAAAATAAATAATGATGATGATGATGATGATGCAAATCCAGTGTACTAAGTGAAGAGGATTGAATGGGAAATGATTATGTCGAAGAGATAGAGTGTGTAAATTATCTAGAGCTTGGTGGGGGCATGGCATGGAATTGAAATTTTACTCAGAGTAGTGGGAAACCATTAGAGGTTTCAGAGGGGTACTGCCATGATTATTTATGTTTAATTATGGCACACAAATCCGAACTTCCAACATAATGCCTTTCTCATTTAACCTAACATTCGATTCTACAATTTACCAAGGCATCTTTCTGTGCTAAATTATCAGAGAGAAAAAATGGCTACCCCTTTCAAAAGATATTTTTGAACAAACCAAACTATTTTCATGTGTATTAATTGTAATTTCATTTATTAAAATATACCTTTAAGTAAATAACTTCCTTTTTATATTTATTGCTACTAAAATTTTATTATTTTTTAGCTGTTAAAAATGCACAAGTTGAAGAAATTGTTTTGTAGTTTTTCAAAGGGTTTTCTAGGGAAAGCTTGTTTTTGTGTCTGATCTTATCTGAATCCACCTGGGAGTCAGGAGACAGTCTTGGCCCCAGAATGAACTGCTGTGAATACTTGGCTGGATCTCAAAATCCATGTGTGACTAGCACTTTGAGCTTTCTGTAATTACAGAAAATTCTCAACCTATAGGAATTAACTTAGAGTGATTCTCATTTATAGCACTCTTGCAATTGCACCTGTGTAATTATTTATGACACACAGAGGAACAAGAGCACAGACTGGCAGTCAGGCTGTCTAGATCAGGCTGTATTGCCACATAAAACTTGAACTTCTGGGCTATGTCCTTGGGGTCATTCTAGATACCTGGTTCAGGTGCACCATCAATTCCTGGATAAGAATTAACCACTTCCTTGCATGTTCACCATTCTCTTTCCAGCCAGGCATTTCTTATATTATAATAAAAATATGTATTAAAGTAGATATTGTATATCCTTTTTAAATTATTATTTATAAATTCAAAAAGCTTTCTGCTACTACATATACATATATTTGTTGGGCTTTTTTTCATAGTTCAATAATGACAGTGTTTGTAGTCATGTTGATAAAATGTTGGTCAGTAGGTCCCTGGGTATTTTACATAACTCTCTATTGCAATGCTTTACTAGAACATAGCATTGTCACATTAGAGTGACTTATAAAAGAATACTCAATATATTTTAAAATTCCTGTATATATTCAAGTTATGATCAGTACAAGATTATGTGGATCACTTTTTAAAGGAGGAATATAACCTGAGTGTTTATTTAATTGGTTAAAAAAATGGATTATTCACCTATGTTCTAATAGAATTATTAAGATGACTTATCATAAATAGCCTGACAAAGAACCTCATTGTTTTTTAAAATGATATTTTAAAGATAAATTCCTCCAAAATATATTCTAAGAAACTAAGGGAAGGTCTATGTCAATGTCAAAATATACTTAAAACAAATATCTAGTATTTCCATTAGATCATGATTTTGCATTAGTTTTTGATGCCTTAATTTATCTGAAAATAGAATAAACTCTCAGAAATGTTTCATAGTTTTCAGTGTTTCAGTGCAAACATTTTTCATTAGATTATTTTATAAATTTGATTTCTGATGTAATTTATATTGATTTTTACAAATCTGATTTTTACAAATTTTATTTTTAATGATAATATTTAATGTATATGGTTAATTAATTTTATTTTACCATTACCTATGATAGTATATAAATATGAATTAATTCTCTATGTTGTTTCAGATTGGGTTCCCTAGGGATCAGACTCTGAATTTAGCATGTAGTATATTTATTAGGGAAGGCTTTCAGGATCTGAAACAGGAGGAAAGGGGACAGGGCACAACCTTTCAAAGAATGACGTAGCCACAGGACATGAGAAAAGATGGTTAGAACCAATTAGGTCCAAGATGGCAGAAGATTCGACTTCCAGTGGACCTTGAGCCTCATTATACACTCATTGTAATACATTAGCATATGCTAAATGACACACCCACAGGTGCCAGGATAGTTCTGAGGCCAATCATAAAAGGTCAAAAAGTGGGAGGTGGCCCAATTCCTGGAAATCTCCACCTCTTCCCCGAAATAGTTGGAATAATCCTCCCACTCATTAACCTAAGAAATTACCCAGCCCATAAAAACTAACCACGTCATATTTCAGGGCCTCTCACCTTCTGAGATGGCCCACACTCTCTGGAGTGTATTTCTCTCAAGGCTGTTCTCACCTTTTGAGACAGACCACATTCTGTCTATGGAATGTGCATCTCTCTAAATAAATCCACTTCTTAACCTATCACTTTTTCTCTCACTGAATTCTTTCTGCGATGAGACATAAAGAACCTGAGCTTCATTAAATCCTCAGACCAGGGGTGTGATCTAAATTAAGAGACAGTGGGTTCAAGTCCCCTGAGTTGTGGGGTTTCAGATCTACACTCTTAAAGAGGATAGAGGTGGGCTTCCCTGGTGGCGCAGTGGTTGAGAGTCCGCCTGCCGATGCAGGGGACGTGGGTTCACGCCCCAGTCCGGGAGGATCCCACGCGCCACAGAGCGGCTGGGTCCGTGGGCCATGGCCGCTGGGCCTGCGCGTCCAGAGCCTGTGCTCAGCAATGGGAGAGGCCACAGCAATGAGAGGCCACGTACCACTGAGAAAAAAAAAAAAAAAAAGGATAGAGGCAAACTTTGGGAAAGAAGAAGCTGTGATGCAGACTCAAAAAAGACCTCAGTCAATCCCATAATGAGCTCTGAAACTGGACAGCTGTCCAGAGTTTTCCTAAGTTGGGGGAGGAGGGCTAGGCTTCTATGCCCCTGCACTGACCAATCCTTGGATGCAGGCTGCTCTCGAGGAAGAAGGTATGGTGATGAATGAGGTGACTTTTCATAATTTTCAGAGATCTCTGCCCACTGATTGTTCTTAGCCAGCTGCATTCCAGCAACTGGCAAAATACGTCCTTCAGTCTACGGTGTACCTTGTGCCTCTCTGGTGCATATCTTCCTCTAAATTTAGTTAGCAGCTCCTCTGTGATTCTGGAGAGCCCCTTTTCTGGGGGAAAATTAAGAAAGAAAGGTAAGTGGAGTAGATTTGATAATGATACCAAGCAGGACCTTCTGGGGGTCCTGGGAACAAAAGTCTTTCTGTGTCCCCCATTTCTTCATTACAGGAAATAGGCTTCATTCAGCCTCCGTGACCTTCCCTGAGTTCCAAAGAGCAGGTTCAAACATTTGCTGATTAGGGAAGGGAGGGGATGTGAGACAAGGGAGGAACAGTCAGAAGAAACAATAGTACAGCCTTGGGGTAGGGTCCCGGTTCCCCCTCAAGGGATACACATAACAATACCTTTGAGCTGTTTTGCAGATACTGAAACTCCCACCTGGTGGGAGAAGTTAACAGTGCGGTTGTCCACGAGCACGTAGACCAGTTGGAACCAGAAGGTTGATGATGCCGACTCCCACATACCTCACCACCAACCACTCAGAAAAATGTCCAGGAGCTGATAATGCCCTCTTCTTTGAACCATTCCTGTAAAACTCCTCGCTACCCCTTCCAGGTCAGGACACATACTTGTGAGGGCATAAACCTGCTATGGTTCCCTCATGCCTGGCAAAGCAATAAAGCTATTTTCCAATTCACCCAAAACTCTGTCTCTGAGAATTAATTCGGTGTTGGATTACAGATGCCAGATTCAGCTTCAATAACCCACAAATGAAGATGTCCTTAAGGCTGCAGCTGATCATTGTGCCCCCTTCTTCTACTACCTAGAGTCTCCTCACCTTTGGTTGAACCACTGTAGTCTCAGTGGCTTGCATGGCTGGCGTGATCCAGACCTTCATCTCAGGGATCTGAGTCTCTAATTACCAAACTCTTCCCAGGCACTGGCTGTGGAACTTGTCCATTTTCGTTCACAGATGGGCAACGGGGCACCAAGAGATGCCCAAAGGATCACCTGCTCTCTGCTCCCACTCTGTAGCAGCAACCCTACTTCCTGATAATCAGGGGCAACTACCCCTGCTCAGATAGTGATTCTTCTTTTAGTGTCCTGGTCTCTTGGAAATCATATAAATAGAAAATATTTGTAAATGGAAGTCTTCTTCAGAATTACCTCTTTAGAGCCAATACTTCTAATCACTGAGAGCCCAGAGTTATGGGCACAGAGAGCACAAATTCCCCAAATGGGCTGGGAATCATTTTTCTACCATTTGATTTCCAGATCTAATGATTTTACTTTCTGGGGATACAGTTAGAATGTAATGTGTCCTGAAGGATAGACTCCTATCCTCAGCATTTATTATCTGCAAGCTGTTTCCTCTGATGGATATTCAAGAAGCCATTTCTTCTCTCCGTAAACTCAACAGCTTCTGGCTGAATAGGAACCAATATCAGGTTTGATAAGATATCAGGCTGATCGAGATATCTTCCGACCATATTATGGCAAACGGCAGGAAAGTCAACATAGCCTTGGATCAACTCTGTCAATGTAGATCGTTGGCTGTTCCAAATGATAGGACTAAACAGTTTCTGATCCGGCATCCTGCTGCAGCTTGGAGCCAAGCTGCCCCGGGGGCAGGGCGGGGCCTGGCAGGTGGACAGACACACAGACCCTCGGACCAGGGACTGCAGCACCACCTCCTTCCTCCCCTGATCCTTTTTTTTTTTTTTTTTTTGGCGTATGCGGGCCTCTCACTGCTCTGGCCTCTCCCGTTGCGGAGCACAGGCTCCGGACGTGCAGGCTCAGCGGCCATGTCTCACGGGCCTAGCCGCTCCGCGGCATGTGGAATCTTCCCGCACCGGGGCACGAACCTGTGTCCTCTGCATCGGCAGGCGGACTCTCAACCACTGCGCCACCAGGGAAGCCCCCCTGATCCATTTTTGACCAGAATGAAAAAGAATGCATTCATTAGATCAGTAGCCACATACCTCATACCTGTAGCCATGTTAATCCACTGCAATTAAGGCTACTACTCTACTTGGTTGAAGTTTGTGGCAGTCTACTCTTATTCTCCAGGATTTCTCTTTTTAGGATCCATTTTGATGAATTAAATTGAGATATAACAGAGACTACTATTCTTTCATTCTATAGGTTTTTAAGGGATAATAATATTTGTTTCCTCCCCCTCTCCCACACCAGCTTCAAATATGATATCCTTTTAGTTACTGACGTTTTCTGGAGAGTGGGAACACTTTTCTAAGCTTCCTCTTGGCTTTCCCCACTAAGATAGTTTTTATCCAGCAGGACAAGGAACAGATGGTTGGATTCCGACAATCTCAAAGTATGTCCAACCCACTGAGGTACTAGAGAAATGATTATCAGATTGACTTTTGGACTCAGCAAAATCACTGTATCAGTTAAGATTCAATCATAGAAACAGAAACACAAGAAGTTATATACAATTATGAACTTATTTTAAGACTTTGATATTACATAGTTTTAGGGCTGGTTTAATACTCTACATAAAATTGCTGCTTCTGTAAATAGTTCTGTGGCCTGAAGTCAACAAGGTATTAGTTGGAAAGGAAATATGGACATAATGGGTAAAAGCAAGGACAGACTGGAGTGTGTGAAGATGAGTTGGAATCCACAAGGGCACATCAGAACTCTTACTGATGACTCCTTGCCTCTAAGAATCCAACTGCTATCAAGTGAATGACGTGCCTGAGGATCTCGTGTCATTTCTCAAGGAGCTAACCTTGCTCATGGCCTGGGAGTCAGAGAAACAAGGGCAGCAAAATGACTACCTCCCCACACAAACAAGGGCAGCCAGCAATTAAGTGACAGATGTGTGAGCTGCAAATGCACCTGGTACCTCGTACTAATCTTCTGAGCATAGAAGGACATGGCTGCTGCTTCACTTATGCTTTCCCAATTCACACAAACAAATTTTCTCTTGTGGCCTGAACTAACCCAGAAATTCAGGGAAAGGAATTTTTGTAACATAATTTCAGTTAGTTATTTTGAAACAAATCCACCACACTCATTGTGGGCTGATCCTAGGCCATGGCTCTATTTATTATCCAGCTTCCTTATGCTACCATTCTAACAGGGGTCCATGAAGATGCTTCAGGTTTCCAGGTATCAGTGTCAAGCAAGAACCTCTTGCAACAATTCCAAAATGCTTATTTATTTTCCTTCCTCCAGGGAATGTTTATCTGAGTAAATGGCCATAGGTCTGTTTGGAAAAGGACTGGGGGAATCCTTAAAATATATACCTGCTATAGAGATATAGGGCCTGTCTGTCCTGGGGGCTTTTTTTCAGTCAATGAATTCTGGGTTAGAAAATAGACCTAAGTCTGGGAACTTGGCAAGTTACTGCAATTTTAAAAATTTGTTTGGCAACCCTCAGCTCATCATCCTTGTTTCTTCCTTCCTTCCTCCTTCTTTCTGTCTCATTTTTCTCTTCCTTCTCTCCTTTCCTTCTTTCCTTTCTTCCCTCCCTCCCTCCCTCTCACCCTGCCTTCCTCTGTTCCTTCATTCTTTCTTTTTGGTTGCATAGATTGAAAAATACCCTTGTTGGCTATTTATCTTGTTACCGCTATGGTCTCTTTGGGTCTAGCCACCAACTCCATAGCTCTTTGCAGATCAAGCCCCTTTAGGTACTACTGTAAACTTGGTGCTCATTAAAATGCTTGTGCTTGTCTGCATCACCACTCAGCCTCCATGATTTTAGGGTTCTTGCCAGGAGGCTAAACTCTGTATCCTAGTAGGTTGTTTCCATATTAATATAATCTCCCTTATTCAGCTTTTTGTTATGTCCCTCCTGGATCCTACTCCCTGGAATCCAGTTCTAACAGAACCAACTTCCTAACTGCTGGCATTATATCTCATTATGTTGGAGATATAATTCCCCCTTATTCTCTCAGCAAGCCTAGCATTTCCAAGACCCGGCAATGTTGTGACTTAACCCTCAATATTGGTTTAGTCAACAGGAGAGGAGGAGGGGATATGTCCTGAGGGGCATATGTCTTGTCTGAAGAAAAAGCCTTTGCTTGTCCTCAAGCAGTGAGTTCTCCTTACCAGAAAGAGTCTTACTCTTTTTTTTTTTTGCGGTACGTGGGCCTCTCACTGTTGTGGCTTCTCCCGTTGCGGAGCCCAGGCTGCGGACGCGCAGGCTCAGCGGCCATGGCTCACGGGCCCAGCCGCTCCGCGGCATGTGGCATCTTCCCGGACCGGGGCACGAACCCGTGTCCCCTGCATCGGCAGGCGGACTCTCAACCACTGCGCCACCAGGGAAGCCCTAAATTCTTACCCTTAACAGCAAGAGTAAGGCATTTCTGCAAAGAGTTCCAGAGTATTTGGGAATTCAAAATTTTCTATAGAAGTTCCTATCTCAATTTCAAGGTCCCATTTTTCCCAATCAGGGCCCTTACCCTGGTGTAGCTGACTTGCCTCGTTTGAGAATTTAACCTCTCTGGGAACTCTGCTTACACTTTTGACTAAATTGTGGGCATGGCTTAAACCTTCTCTGTCTGCCCGACTATTATAGTACTCTGAAGTTAAGATTTCTCCAACCCTTCTGTGACTGAATGCAACTCCTCTCACTTGGAAATTGCTGTGGCCCTGACCCTCCTTCATTGATCAACATTTCTGCCTCAAGGGGAAATCAGATGAATCTCACTAGGAGCCCTCTATACTGGGTCACTGCCATAGCCCCTTACGTTCTTTGATTTGACCTTCATTGACTACTGCATGCTCTTCCTTGGTCTCAGCCCCTAGTGTTAAATCATTGAAGATTCTGAGGTCTCTATTTGCGGAATTTCACATTACTTTCCCAGAAGCACCATTATGCCTGTGCTTAATCATAGACTGGTCTACATTTCCTTTACTCTGATGTCATTACCCCATATTTTTCAAGAAAAAACTTTTTTTAAGTTTCAGTACCTGTATAGATTTTTCTTATTTTTGAGAAGTGTTTCTCTGGGCAATTCAGTGGGATTGGAGGGAAAGAAGAGACATAAGTTAAAAAAATCATCTCAAATAATCAAGCTGAAATGGATGTCATATCACACGCAAACATGGGGTTATGATAAACTTCACTATTAATATATTTGATGTGTTTTCTTTTTTCTAAGTCATTCATTCTGTGAACTGGAGCTAGGACTATTCTTACTTCTGCTATAAGATTAGGGTATATATCTTCTATACTCCACAGAGATATAAAAATTACCTGTTTCATATTTTAAATGATGGTTTGAAAATTATTTAAATTGTGACTACTAAGTAAAAATATTGATTTTTTTTAAGAAATCGGGAGAATGTGGTGAGGATGAAGTGTCTGTATACAAAGAAACTCTAAAAATGAAAAAAAAAGTGCAAAATATGATAAAAAAAACATGTGCTTTCAAATCTTGGGGAAAAATATCAGCGAAAATAGCTGCAATAATTGAATAAAGTTACTAAAGAGCAGTACATGCAGAGCAGGGGAGTGATGGGATGGAAAACGGCAGGTTTTCACTTTACACCTTAAGTATAATTTGTGTTTTAAATGATGTATACATGTTACCCTGATAAGAGTGAAAATAAAATAAAACCTAGTAGAATTCTATAAAAATAAAATCACTGGCCTTAATAATATAAGAAATGGTACAAAGAAGCTTTAAATGTGAACGAAGGATACCAGGAATTAAAACATTTAGGTTAAAAATTTACATGCCAGGGCTTCCCTGGTGGTGCAGTGGTTGAGAGTCCGCTTGCCGATGCAGGGGACACGGGTTCGTGCCCCGGTCCGGGAAGATCCCACATGCCGCGGAGCGGCTGGGCCCGTGAGCCATGGCCGCTGAGCCTGCACGTCTGGAGCCTGTGCTCCGCAACGGGAGAGGCCACAACAGTGAGAGGCCCGCATACCGAAATAAAAAAGTAAAAAATTTACATGCCAAATTTATGTACAGTGTTTAAGTCAGCCTAGGGCATCTGTTTTAATTATTGGGACAAAACTTTCAAGCAAAACTACATAATTAAAGTGCAAATATGAGGCTCTTCCTTCAATCAGTGTCCCACTCTACAATTATTTGAAGATGTGCTAATTAATTTTGCTCTTGCCACTAAAGACCAGTATTTTGCACACTCTATGTAAATTTAAGTGACAATATAAAAGACACCATCAGTATCTCTAAAATTATGAAATCGTTTTTGAACCCTAAGGAAGGACCACATTTTAGGGTTTTTTTTTTTTTTCTCAATTTTTATTTAGAAAGTTCAGTGAAACAATATGGTATCACAGTTTAGAAATATTTTAATCTCACTATAATTTAACATTAAAAAAACTAGTAATTTTTGATTTTCAACAATGAAATTTATAAAAATAATTTTACATTTATAAAATGAATCATTATTTCACAATAAATTATTCTTTTTTATTACCTGAAAAAAGGTTTGTGCTATATAAAAGCAATAACTTTGCTTATCGACATTTTGAAGATATGCTGAAAACTTCAGTTCCCCTTTGTCCAGCATTTTTGGCAGTTAAGTATACAAAAATATTATATTACACATTCCCTGACCATAGTATTTAAAACAAATTTGTTAGCAATAATTTCTAAAACATGGCTGTTTAGTAAATACATGCAGATAAGTTAGAAGGTTCACTAAAAATGAATTGTATGTTTTACATTCTAAAGATATTTTTAATGTCTTCTGAGAGAACAACACAAAAAATTAAACAGAAAACTACAAAATATATTTCCATTTATAAAAATCAAAAGCATTCTTATTCATGAAATAGAGATACTAGCATAAATTTTTTTAAAAATGAGTTAATTTTTTTTTCTGTCCTCACTCTCTCTCAAAGATATATTTTACAGTTTCCAGGTACCAGCTCTGCAAGGAATTTTATTGATTCTATTAAATCAATGATAGCTTCTAAGTAATCATTTTTCCTTTTTAAGAGTTGATAAGTTAGTTACAGTTAACACAAGCTTTTTATTTGCAGGGTAAGTGGGGGGCTATGAAATCATAATCATAGAAATTTTGAAAGGTTCTGTAAAAATCATTTAATTCAGCCTCTTGCAGCTTGGAGAACCCTCTTTATATCATTAATAATTACTAAATCAGTTTTCCCCTGCTTCAGCAAATGAAGAGAGAGAGAGTGTGTGTGTGTGTGTGTGTGTGTGTGAATGAGAAAGAGAGAGGGAGGCATCACTGTTTCTTGAGGCAGCCTGTCAATTGTTTTAAATGAGCTCCAGATTTAGATAATATCAAATTGTCAAATAGTTTTGGGCTCCAATGAACTACATTCCTCAGTCCACTGGATTTTTTGAAAATGTGCTGAGCCACTGATTTAAATTTGTCTTTGCTTTCATCATAACCTACCTGTTATATATTTTAGTTTCTTTAATCTGTTCAAAAGTTTGGTTTTTTTTTTTTTTGATTTGTTTTTAGGAGGAAGATTCGTTAAAAGTACAAAAGTGGTTTCTTATTCATGTTGCAACAAATTTACACTCATTTACATGTAAATATGTGTTAACAGGTAACACAATGGATAATATTCAATCATCACTCAATTGCATATATTTAAAAACCACAGTAAGAAGCTCACATTTTCATTCTATACCAAAGATTTAATCTCCTTAAACCAGACCTGGACTTGAATATGGCTCTCCTACTTTTTAGGTTAATGAACTTTGGTTACATTATTGAAACCCTCTAAGCTAAAGGTTTCTTCCCTTTACAAGAGAAAGATAATTATACCTCTCTTACAGGGCTGCTCTGAGGATTAAATGAGGCAACACGTGTGTGATAGATGGCTACTTTGTCACCGGATAGCAGAAGCCCAGTGATGTACAGTTTTTGTTGGCACAAGGCTTTCTACCTAACACTCCCAGCCTCCCCGAGAACAAGATGGGGGCATGGGCTAAGTTCTAGTCAATGGATGTTTGCTTCTAGATTGTTTTAGGAGAGGGAAATAAATGTCTGTCTTGGTTGAGCCACTCTTTTAAGAGTTTCTTTTTTACAGTTTAACCTGTATCCTAACTGATAAAACTGACATGTTTTATTTTAACATACATCTTCAAATATAGGCAGATTTCAAGGAATGCCCAGTCATCTATGGAATGCCTATTTAAAATTTTCTAAACTTTATATAGGCATATTTAACTGTGGGCCAAAAAGATACTTCTTAGCCACGGGATACCCATAAGTGATTTTTCTTCAAAGAAATATACCCTATTCTACACTGACTGCTTTATTTTTTGAATTTGTAAGTTTAAAATTTATTTAAAAACTTGGTTCATTTAATATTAATCTGGGATTTCTGATCTACTGTTCGCAGTCAAAAAAGAATACTTAGCTCTGCATCACATCACCATAAGCAATTATTTACAGATTTAAATTAATAATAAGACAACAAATGAAAGTAGTACATAAGATTCAACTGGTTCATGCACAGTACAAGTTTATACTATATAAACATATTGAAGCTCAGATATACATTGGTTGCATCTAAAGGTTTTAAACAATAGCAACAACAAACAAAATGAGCATATAAACAAGAAAACAGGATACCATCTTATAACAGCACCATGAAGAAGCCTTGGCTAAGAGTTTGCCAAAAGTGCTATCCTGAGATATTTCAAGACCAACAACTTTTCACATTTATGCAGTGCCGTTCAGAAGTAAACATATTCTCACAATTGCTTCTGTTTGGAGAGAGGCTGGTGTGAGATGACTGAAGCTTGATTTGCAGCTATTTTGTACGGTTCTTGTGCAGAGCCTTGAGGTGGGGAAGGAAGTGGGGTTTCTGGAGTTGCTAAAAAAAGAATCAGAGAATTGTATGTAATGGTGACAGTCACCTTGGCCCATCCCATTAAGTCCTTCATGACACCAATATGCATTACTTTATTTTGGATATGTTTTTAAAAGATCATATATAAAGTAGTGATTATAATACATTATCAGGTCATTGACATACTATTGGAGATGCACTCCCATCTCACTGTCCCAATTAGCATTAAACTAAATCATACTTAAAAATCTTGACAGTCACTTTAAGGTGTCTCCTTACTTTCTTAATAGCATTTATGAACATCTGATTCTCTCATAAACCCAGCAGAAAAAAAGTTAAAATGAAAAGAATTAGTTTTTTTCCAAATCTTACAATATAAATTTTATATTGTAAATCAAAATTGCAATCAAAAAAGCACATAAAATAAAACATATTTGGTTTAGATTTTACTAATTCAAACATTAGATGACATAAAAAAATTAAGGTAAGATAACTTTTCAAGTGCTTTGAAATCTATGTTGTAGTTAAAAGCATCTAAAAAATACTGGCTTTGTCACTTCCAAGTTATTCTATTACAAATACATTTGGCGGTCCCTTCCCTGTCTTTGCAAAGAGCACTGAGTAATTTAAAAAAATAAGTTACAGTTTGAATACTTCATTGTCGATAACAGTATTTCTTTCTATTGGCAAATTTTAACCATATTACAAAATAATCTAGAAGCCATTGTATAATTTTTAAAAGCTTGAAATATTTTAGTACTCACGTTATTATTCTGTATATTTAACAGAACAAATAGAAAATGTTTAATGATCAGACTGAGGCATTGCAAACTTCTTAGATTTTTTTTTCCCAAACAGTTTTTAAAAATTCCATACAAAATGAGAACAGTCCCTTTTTGCCTGGTTTTCTTTAATATATTAACTTTATATTATTAAGTGTGAATTAGCAGTTACTTAGAAACAATGTCTTTAGATATAATTTAATTGACAAAAGAATTACCAAATTTGCTTTAAAAATTATTCCTGGATATTTAGGATGGATCTAACACTCAAGTAGTCTGCTCTAAAAGACCAAGAAAATATGCATGAACTTAAATATGTGTGTATGCTTGTGTTTAATATTTTGCTTTGTGTAAAATATAAACTGTTTCAAATGAGCACAAGCAAAGCAAAGTTTTCCTTTACAAATGAATTTCTTAAATATTATGTTGAGAGAGGGAAAATAAAAATAAAAAGTGTGATGATGTGATTCTAAAAAGATTAGGGTCAGCAAACATGCTTTTAAAATACTACAAAGCTAGCATTTAAAAAGTAAAGGATTTAACCACCAGCAGAATTGTTAAACTTTCTTGTCAGTTGATACCTACAATGTTCAATGTGTTGTTAATGTGTTTTATTTTCCAAGTTTATGAATAACTGATCTCTAAGAGACACAACTTCATAGACTCTTTGGTATGGTATTGGGCTTGCCTCTCTCTGCTCTAGACTATTAATTAAATGAAAATGGTAACATCTGCTTTGCAAGAATGGTCCCAGTATGGCTCCTCAAAAAATTAAAACCAGAACTTCCATAGTATCCAGCAATTCCACTCCTGGGTATATATCTGAAGAAAACAGAAACGCTAATTTGAAAAGACACATGCACCTCAATGTTCATAGCAGCTTTATTTACAATAGCCAAGGTATGGAAGCCACCTAAGTGTCCATTAACAGATGAATGGACAAGGAAGATGTGAAAAAAATATATATAGATATATTTATATATATTGAATATTATATATTATATAGATATATCATTTATATATATATATGAATATTACTCAGCCATAAAAAAGAATGGAATTTTGCCACTTGCAACAACTTGGATGGACCTGTAGGGTATTATGCATAGTGAAATAAGTCAAACAGAGAAAGACAAATACTGTATGTTTTCACTTATATGTGGAAACTAAACAATAAAACAAATGAATAAATATAACAAAGCAGAAACAGACTCATAGATACAGAGAACAAACTAGTGGTTACCTTTGAGAAGTTGGGGAGAGGGAAGGGGAGGACACAAGAAGGGGATTGAGAGGCACAAACTACTAGGTATAAGATACAAGGATGTGATGTACAACACAGGGAATATAACCAATAACTTTAAATGGAATATAATCTATAAAAATATTGAATCACTATGTTGTACACCTGAAACCAATATACCCTCATAAATCAACTGTACTTCAAGGAAAAAACAAAAGAGAATGTTCCCAAATTAATGTCTTTCAACTACATTGGGACCCACAGATTAAATGTGCTATAGTATACATCATTTGTATTTTTTTCTAACAATTTCATTTCTGCCTCTGTCGTATACTCATAGAACTTTGTGTTTCATACCCTATTTACACATAGACCTACCAGTGTGTGTGTCTAAAGAACAGCAGTGATAGCATGCATTTCTGTGGCTTCTACTCTCCCTACCACTAGGTAGCAGTCAGATGGAATGGTACTCACTTAATTTTGTCTCATTGCACTGAACATTTGGGTAAAACAACATTGTAGCTAGTTATTAAGGGCACTTGTAAATTCAGTAGGCAATGCTGGTACCCATAATAATTGTATCACAATAACTGAAGGCATCTCAGTGAGGTAGCTGGTTTAGTGTTCAGAGGCAATAGATCAAAAGTAAATCTGGAATTAATTAGTATGAATTCAGAAGCAATTAATTCTAGATATTTTTGTCAAATAGAGATTTTTTTAATCTCCAATGTGACATATAAAAATAAAATTTGTGTTAAAGCTGCAATAATATCAGATTAACTATCTACTAGCAATCCCTAGTATTTATATAGTCATTTTAGTTCCAAAGAACTAAAGGAAGCCTAAGCAGCCCACGCTTTGCACAATTATGATATACATGAATGTCAGTTGTCACAGCTTAGTTAAATAGCACCAGTCTTTCGAAAACATGATTCAAATTTCAGTTAGCATGCTAACTCTAATTAACTGTGCGTATTGCATAAACTCACAAACTTCACTGTGTTACAAACTTCACTGATAACTCTTCAGTCTACAAATAATTACCTAAAATAATAGACGTGCATTTTGATCAGTGACCAATCACATCACATCCTTCATTCTGTCCATGATTATTCAATGAACATATTTCCTTCAGTTCATACACTGACAACAAACTGTGTAGCTGTGTTGCCTCCTCGTCTCCCTCTCAGTGACAAATCCACATGACAATTTGCAAAAATGGACAACTGAAAGAGAACTGGCCAAAAGGGGAGAATGTGCAGTAAAGAAACAAAAAGTGATAATGTTGGAAGTGAAATTCAAATCGAACATAAATGGAGTTATAGAAGAAAGAGCTGACGATGGAAATGTTGACACTACCATTGTTTGAGTCCCTAAAAATTCAGCCAAGAACTTAGTGAAGGAAAGCTTGTCAACAGAAATGAGGAGCCAGTTGCACGGAAAAGGTTGAAGAGGTTCCAGAGGGAGTGAAACTGGCAAAAAACTTCACATCAAATGGATTCTCAGAGATATTTTAGGACATTAAAAATGCAAAGGATAAAATGTTGGAAACTGACCCAAACTTCCAAAAGAGTAAAATCCATCAAAGGTGGTCACTTCCTCTTGTAAGTCATTAGAAGAGAACATGGCAAGCAGTGTTTAAACTACTCTTCATATTTTTTTACAAAAAAATAAAACACATTAATTCTCAGTGTTATTAATATTTTAAATTATGGTGCACTGAGAGTTAAAACTACTATTTTTTTTAGTTTCCCTATACATTTATAACCTATAGCTAAAAGAGTTCTTGATGTTTTGACAAATGTATTTAAAGGTCACAAGCAATCATAATTTTCCTGTTGATTATTAAGATTCCTTTGCATGGTTCCACCTTGTATAGTCATTTTTATGGTCCTGTACTACCAGGCAAAGCTAGGACATCCTGTACGTTCTTTTGTGCTCCTAAACCTATGAAGAAGAAAGATTTAGTACTCACATCTCCATTTTAGGGAGAAAACTCATACCTAAGAAGAATAAGTGACTTGCTTCACAATCTCCCACAATTAAATCTTGGAGAAGAAATTATATCCAATTTTTATAATTTCTGGGCACAAATAGATTCTTTCCCCAAATTCCACCTTTTCTCAGGTAATTAAGTTTAAGAAATACTATGTTTCAAAAGTAGCCCAGGGGGCTTCCCTGGTGGCGCAGTGGTTGAGAGTCCGCCTGCCGATGCAGGAGACACGGGTTCGTGCCCCGGTCCCGGAAGATCCCACATGTCGCGGAGCGGCTAGGCCCGTGAGCCATGGCCGCTGAGCCTGCGTGTCCAGAGCCTGTGCTCCGCAACAGGAGAGGCCACAATATTGAGAGGTCTGCGTACTGCTAAAAAAAAAAAAAGTAGCCCAGATACTTACAGATCTGGTCTGTATGAACCAGTGTTGACATTGGACCCAAAAGTATAGTTTGTCCAGTTAATGGATCTTGAGATAAATGTGGGTGCATTGGATGATGGAGATGGTTAGCCTCACTGGAAGCACCTACAGAAGATAAAAAGATGCTTGCATTAGTGATATTTAATCAGGAACAGCAAGTTTACCTTGGAACAATTGTTTTGATTGACAGCTTGAATATTGCTATTTTTGCAAAGTGCTTTTTGGAAATTCAAAAATAAATTAATAGAGCCACTGTCATGTTAAAGACAATGTCAGCTTTCACTGTACATTGGTTAGATTAATGTTGTGTCGTATTATGTTGTATATTAATAATGGACCTTCTGTGCAGTTTCCTGGAATCATTAGGTTTGCTGCCTGTTGTTAAGGCAATTCCAAGAATCACTTACCTTAAGTTTACAGTATTTGGGATCACCCTACTAGCATAAACAACTTTTATTTCAGAAAGATATCATTAGAAACACATTAATCACTAGAAAACTAAAATTAAACTAAACTAAAATAAAGTGATTTTATAAGGAAATTTAATCTAGATCAGAATACAAAATAAATGATTTCCTAAGTTATTCCTGACATCTACTGCAGCAATGAAATCTCGTTTTTCCCTTTTCATTGTGTTGTGTCAGTTAATTACTTCAGGAGCACAATGTTTATTTTTAAAGTATTTACTATATATATTTTTTGGTTTTGTTGCAATTCCGGTATCCTTGAGCTTTTAGAGGAGTCAAGGCATAGAAAAATATAATATACTCCAAGAAGTACTAACAATAGGAGATATAGTTCTATTTACCATATTTGGGAGGATCTGAAAATTGAGGAAAGAGGGACAGGGTAGAGTAAAGATGGTGGAGGTGAGTACAAATGGAGGGGAGGTTTGAATGTGTTCAAGTATTTCTGTTCCCATCCAATGGGTTTTGCAGACTTTCTAAATATAAAATACTGAGTTCATTACATCATGGACAAAAGGTAAACAGGTCAAGTTGCTCTAAAGTACTGTAGTATGATGTTAATAAATAAAATAGAAATTCTTAAATATACTCACCACCCAGTAACATCTCCTGAAGTAAGTTGTCGATTTTAACCATCCCAAAAAGTTTAACGAATTGTATCTGCTCAATCATTTGCCAAGTGATGCTCTGCAGCGTTGGCAGGAGTAGAAGCAGCTCCCCAAACCTGCCCCGGGAGTCGTACTGCCTGTCGTTGATGTAGTCCTCCAAACTCAGCTGCACTTGGAACCGCATGTTCTTAATCTTTACTGGATCACTTAGTCCTTTTGCATCTAATAAAGGAATAAAAAGGGCAATCTAAATACTTAACCTTACTAGAGTGTAACAGAAAATATTCTAGTATTTAAAAAGGAGTTTAATTTTCACTGCAATTAGTTTTAATGGAACTTTGGAAACAAACCTGGATCAAAAAATACAATTGCCTTCAAACAAGCATATTCATTGTCATCAATCTGAATTTCTTGAAATGGTCGGACCAGCTCGTCTAGAACCCGGTTGGCCACACGGCTAATCTCAACTTCACAGCTGTTGCGGTGAATAATGTAATTGTTTCCTAGGTAAAAAAATAAAATAAAATAATAAAATAATCACCCTCCTCACACACACAAAATTGTCAGACTTTGCTTAATTTTTTACAAACCAATATTTTAAATGGTCTTCCCTTGAAGAAACAGGAATAGTACTTCCTCTTTCAAGAACATTGTTAGTTATGTTAGAAAAACTTTAGAACACTTACAGGATCAATGACATTGATAATATGATCACATGCATTTTAACAGCCTCGGTCTCTTGTGATAATACTAAAGTACAGACTAATAGCAAGCTAATTATTGACAAGGGAGAAACAGATATAATGATTAGCTTTCCACAATATCAGTTATCTATTAGTGTTTTACTCATTAATGAGCATATTACAAAACCTAAAGAATCTCTCTTGCTTACAGTGAACTAAAAATGGCATTCCTTTAGTGGTCTAGGTATATATACATGTAACAACTACTGAGACACAATTTTAATAAACCTAAGTAGACGAGGCTGATTTTTGAAAATTAGCATGTATATTCTCATGAGTTTCCTCATTAAATAGTAAATTCTCTCTTCCTGGACTTGTTTAAGTAGAGGCGGGATGATCACTTTACAGGGCTGTATTCAAAGGAGTTCAGAAATTGGACAGAGAACTGGACCACCTAATCCCTAAAGGCATTCTACCTTAGAAAGTCTGGGGCTATAATATGATATTATTATAGCTTCTAAAACATTAGAAAATTGGAAGCTTATTTTAGCCCCTAAAATAGCTGCTAAATTTTTTTCTGGTTTTATAAAAAACAGAACAGGGCTTCCCTGGTGGCGCAATGGTTGAGAGTCAACAAACCAGAATATTCTGACTTCTTTCACTGCAGGCAAAGACAATCTTCAGTAGAAATAATAATGTGCAAAATTATTCAAAAAATGTAGCCCTGCTCTTCTTATGAAAAGTGAAAGTACCTAATTATTTAGGGTAAAACAATTTAGAACTATGTAGTAAAACTGTTTTGATTTCTATGTATACTGTATTCAGATTTATAATGAGAACACTATTGCAGGGGAACTAAAAATGCAAGAGAAAGTTTAACAGAATTTAAAAGCAGTCATATCATGTGGTTTAGAATCCTGGCTCTATCCCTTACTTGCTTTGTGACCTTAGGTAAGTTTTCTTGGCCTTCATTTCTTCACCTACGAAACAGGCTGAAAATAACAGTACATATCCCTCAGGGTTATTGTGAAGATTAAATGAGAGAGTGTATATATAAACATGTAAAGCACTTAAAGCAATGCATCGTACATAGTAAGTCCTCAGTAAATATTAGTTATTGTGATATTATGTTCAATTTATTGATATTTGGGACAAAATATCTATCACAAAAATGGAATAAGACAAGTTAATCATCATTTCACACAGCCAGAGGGAGGAAGAGCTTATAAACATTAGAGGGATCTCAAATATCCCAACAGGAAACCTAACTTTATACGTTAAGTAGGGTATCAGGGCACTTCCTTAATGAAGACACAAGCTTTTCCTTTGTGTCTTATCCCACCTGCCATCCTACTTTTGTGTGTTATAGCACTGCTTTTTAACTCTCAGAATTTTTCAGACATTGTCACAAAAATTGTTTTTTAACTTGGGGTTCTGTAGCATATCATGGGCAATGAGATCATAGGAGATAAACACGTTCCTTAGAAGAGTATAAAATAATATATACTATAATTATTAGGTAGACACTGAGCGTGTATGAAACAACACTGGGACTCCATAAGATGGTGACACAAATCACTAACTCTTTGTCCTGATATGATTTAAACATACCTCAATGTTATGTTTATTGAGCAACATCTTTTATTTTTAAATCTTAGTGCACCCTGAACATCCACTCTGAACTTCCCTGAATTAACGGCAAGGAAAAACAGGGCTTGAGTGAGGACCTGACCAGCTAAGTCCAATTTGTGAAGTGACAGAACCATTTCGCAGTGTCTATGAATGCCTGGTACATACAGAATAGGCCCCATGGAAGTACGAAGCATGCATAATTTTTTCTCAAATTTAAAAAAAAAAAACTTACCCAAAAGCAAAATATCTTTATACACCATGGATCTCTTTGTAGCTCCAAGCAGTAAATGTTCCCCTGCGTGAGCTCTCAACAGTGCCACCTTAATGAAAAATTCCAAGTTTAACAATTAATTATAAAATATAATGATTAAAAGATTATATAAGCCTGATTAACTTAGTATTCTTTAAGACTGGGACTTTTTTTGTTTTAACAACTACAGTATTCATAGATTCTTGCCATGATTAAGGCTTCCATTTATCTACTTTTAGCATATCAACAGAGTTTTACTTTTCAAAATTTCTAAAACTAACAAGTCAATACAATGGCAGCAAAAAAAAAGAAAAAGAAAAGCAGAACAGTTTAGTGTTTGGGAGTGAATGATGTTTGGGCATAAAGTCAAACAAACCAGAGTTCAAATTCCGGCTTGGCCACTTACTCCTCTTTAACCTTGGGTTAGCTGACCAGCAGCATGTTTGGGACTCATTTGTTTTCATCTATCAAATGGAGGTAGTGATAAAAATCTGAAAGTGTAGCTATGAGGACTAAAGGAGAAAATATATGTAAAACAAGATCTCTTATACATAATCAACTGAATAAACAAAAGGAAAACAAAGATTGGTGATATAGCGAAATGAGTATGGGGGATCTGGGTTCTGACACTTTCTAGATTGAACTTTAACTCTGCACTAAGCTCTCAAAGGAGCGCCATTGCCTGCTGAATATCACCAGTAGGAAGACTAGGAAGCATTTCAAATTTAACACATCAAAGTAATGTTTCTCCAACATCTTCATCTCCTTAGTAAATGGCACCATCATCCAAATGCTTTTTCACACCAAAAACAAGGGTCGATTTGGATCCCTCTCTCATTGTACAGCAAATCCTAGTGTTGCTTCTCCATTGCTACGGCCCCTGGCCAAGCCTTGGTCATTCTTCGCCTGGCCCACCAAAATACACTCCAAAGAGCTACTAGGTATTCCCGCTTCCTTTCTGGTTCCTCCATCCTAAGTCCTTCTTGCCAGAGCTTCTACGATGATATCTTGTAATAATAACAATCACTTAATATCACTCCTCTGCTAAAAACTCTTCACTGGTTTCTTACTGTCCTTAGAATAAAACCCAAAAACCTCAACCATGGCCTCCCGTGAGGTTATGGCTCAATGCTTTTGCCCCCCTGCCCACGTCCCTGGTTTCATCTTACAACATCCTTTGCTCACTTTTCTCCAGGCACACTATGCCTGCCTGCCTCAGAGCCTTTGAACTTGCATTTCCTGTACCCAGAATGCTTTCTCCTCAGATCTTGACATGCTTAACCCCTTGCCACTCAGGTCTCAAGAAAAATCTTCTTTAATCCCCAATTTAAAGGATCTGCTACCACTCCACTCCCAGTCATTCTCCAACAACTCATCCCATTTCATTTTATAGAACTCTTCCCCACCTAGAATTAACTTACTCATTATCTGTATATTTTTATTGTCTGCCTCTTCCAAATAGAATGCAAATTTTATGAGAATAGTGATGTAATCTGTATTTTTACTGCCGGATACTCACAGTTCCTAAAACTGAACAGTAATTGTAAGAAATATTTGTTTGATGAATACACTGAGTGAATTTAACTGATATATGGTTCAGTTTTAAAAGCTGTTAAGTTTTTAAAGAGATTATAAAACTTATGCCACAGAGCTCCCAAGAGTATTAAATAAAATAATGTAATATATAATGCATTTGAAGCCCGAGTGCCTTATCCATAATAGACATTCACCAATCCATGGCTATTAATGTTATATTAAAGTGTCAGTTAGTAAATGAGAACTATTATTGACAAGTTACAGGATTTCAATTTCCCAATTTTAAATCATTGTCTTAATACATGTCAGCAACTTTTTTAAAAAAAAGAGTGGTAATAAAAATATAAAACTGATAAATAACATAATCCTACTTATATGGCTTGGGGTGAGACAAGTAAGTTTTAGCAATTTAGCATTATTCACTCTGAAATAACCTTCTGAGCCAAGCTATCTTTACGATATGTCCACAACCATGACTCATACCAGGAAGGGACTTACAGAACATTTTAAGAATGATTTCAGATTTCACAGTATTTTCTTTTTGTAACCAGGTGAAATGCTCTCCTAGAAATATAACTGCTAACTTTCTGTGATCACTTATTTTCTGGTTATATAAATATTTTGCCCTTCTTTGATTTTTAAACAATCATGTACTTTTCCCTTTGATTGTTTCTTTGTCTTTGTTTATCAGTGATAAAGAGCATTGGTCAGAGGGTATAAAAATAGACACTGGTTATATTATATATCATGCTTTATTTAACCTGGGGGAACTGGAAATTTTCAAATTATTTACATCTACAGAATATTATATACTACTTAGAAGAGTTAAAAATGAATCTGAAACTAATAGTCTAATCTTTATAGACTAATTAGAACATTAAACTTCTTAATTACTTTTTTTTGTTGTTAAGAAAGTGGATTGCTTTATTAGAAACAGTGAATATAAAAAGGAGATTGATTTCAGGTAAGAACTCTTTAAAAATATTTCAAGACTATACAAGTAAAAACTTTTTACAAAGATGTTCAGCATTCCTTTTCCCTTGGTTCATTTTAAAGAACCTAAATATTTTATTTACTTCAAGACATCAAAACGTTAGACTGCTGGTGAGTTAAGCTCCTTGAGATAATTCAAAATATCAAATATCTCAATTTTTGAGAACTTATATATTTGATGCTAGTAATTAAAACATATTATATTGATATACTTTTTTTTTTTTTTACTGATTTGAATACAGTATGTTGATAATCTGAAGTGTAAGGTCACTTGAGAAATGAGATCAGCTAATTTTTTTAACGTTCAAGTTGTATTTTAGCCACTAAGTTCTGTTACAATTCTGCAGGTTCAAAGAAAAAGTCAGATTAAGTCTCATCAGTGCCCCTACTGCTGGTCATTTTTATGGGTAACTAGCAGTTTCCCCCTCCCTCTAGAATAGTCAAGGTTTATAGACCTGTTAACACTGATTAAATGGCAGTACTTTCCAGTATGTTTACATTTACAATAAATAATGTAATAATAAATATAAAACAGATAAACTTGAAGGTTGCTTACAGGTTAATTTATCAGACAAACTCCAATGTGCATAACCTTGCAGAAAGTCTGGGGAAAATTAGAGTTCATAAACCATGAAAGGTAGAGACAAGTATCTTAGCTACTTCTTTAAACATATTGGAAAGTGAACTTTTAACTATTAACTAAAATATCTTAATATACATATGACAAAGCATGAAAATGTCTATATTAGGAAAAGATCACTACATCTGAATTCTATTTTCAGTAGATTTCAGAACACAATTCTACAGATCTTTTTTTTTTTACCAGATTTATACTTTTTATACAGTAAATGCTAGAATAAAACTGACAACATGAAAGGCACAATTTTATATGTTAAGTGCATAAAAGTGCCTACAAAGACACCAACACAACCTGTGTGGTTTCTGTCTAGAAGTGGCCTGGTATTTCTGAAGAATTTTATATGCACCTTTAGTAAACACTAACACACAGTGGGGTACCATTTGCCTTCCAGACATTTATTCTTCCAATACTTTATCTCACAATGGCAGTTATCTACTACCTGTCTTTCTCCCTTACTTAAGCTTTTTAAACCTCAGGAGGGAAGAACATAGGCTTGATCAACCCTCATCCTATCAATAAATTTGTAAGACCCCTAAAATAGAATTTAAACAGTCTGTTTCTCAATAGACTGTTTAACTTCAAGGAGAATGAACAAGAAAACCAATCTTTCTCTCAGATAATTTAACCTTTGTCCAATATAGTAAATCTACTATAAAATATAATTAAAAGAACTGAAAAACTTAGCAAAGTTCAAAAAACATTTTTTTAAAGCATTCATAATCTCTTTAAATTATACCTGATCATCCAGTGGTAACTCACAAAAGGCAGGAATATATTTAGCCCATTCCACCAAGACTAAGAGCTGCTGTTTCATGGATTCACAGACATCACCAATACTGGCAATTTTCTTAATATTTATGTCAGTGCTCACACCAGGGCTTGAGACTGAGATCTAGCATTAAGAAGAACATTATATTAATTCATCACTGAACATAACACAAGACCACTATGTCTCTTTTTTCTACAACTGCAATAAGTAAGCCCCATTGAAGTGGGCACTATCATTGTCACAGTATCTTGAAATATACTAAACATTTAAAATTGAGAAATCAAATACCTATCAATTCAAGTTAAATTGAGAACATTCACTGCGTAGCACCATGGTCTGGGAGTACTATCTTATTTTCTGGCCAAACCTGTAAAATAAGTTACCACAACTTTCAGGGAGTTTCATAATTCAAGATGACTATACAAAGAGCTATGGAATATCCACATGAACTATGTTGTATGATTTTATTTTTAATTGAAGATGATAGTTCCATTAAGAAAGCCCAACTTTAATTTGTTGTAATTTATGAAGGAAAGTTTCCATTGGATAAAGTTTACCAACTGAGGAGAAAAGATTTAGATGAGAAGTTGCTGCATTTAATGGAAGCCCACCCAAATAAAGTTAAGAAACCAATCTTTGACTCAGCAAGTTGAAAATCTTAATGTATAATGATAAATTTTTTAAATGATATATAATTTTGAACTATCTAAGACATAAGTAGTGTTCAAATGCCCTTCTGCTGAAAAAAATCACTTTCTAAAAGTTCTTCTAAACTTAATTTTTGAACATGTGTGTGTGTGTGTGTACATGTCTTTCTGCAGTGTATGTCTATTTCCTCACAGTTCCTTTCAGGCCATTCTCGAAATACTTTATAGGACCATCAAGTAATCTTCAAGTAATGATGATGATAATGGTGATGTTAACTTCATCATTTACCCTTGTGTTATCAAAAATGAAAGTAGTTGCATCGACTCATTATAGAACCTGATTAATAGCTATTTCGTTGTTTGCTTTATAATAGAAAAATACCATGAACATTTCTAATACGGGCAATGGTAAAACAAACTTTCTTCAAAAGGTTTCTTTATTTGATTCTTAAGTGATTTACTTTTATTTATATAACTAATCACTTATATTTTTAACTTTAGAACTGATATCCTCATTCTAGAAATTTCAAATAATAAAGTTCCTGTGTTTTCTAAATTCTGGTTCTTCCCTTAAATACCTGTTTCCAGGGCTTCCCTGGTGGCGCAGTGGTTGAGAGTCCGGCCTGCCGATGCAGGGGACACGGGTTCGTGCCCCACTCCGGGAAGATCCCACATGCCGCGGAGCGGCTGGGCCCGTGAGCCATGGCCGCTGAGCCTGCGCGTCCGGAGCCTGTGCTCCGCAACGGGAGAGGCCACAATGGTGAGAGGCCCGCATACCACCAAAAAAAAAAAAAACAAAAAAAAAAACCTGTTTCCAAAGCAGATGTTAAGGTGAGTTCTTGAATCTAGAAGTCATTTTCAAGGAAGGAAGCTCTAATGATAGGCCTCAACTAAACATTCCCAAAGCTGTGATAATTGATTTCCAGATTCAATCAGTAAAACAAGATACAGCTCCCAGGGCATTGTGCTATGCATTAAGTATTTTAAATCAACCTTGCAAACAAACTTTTAACACTCAGACTGAAATGCATTTAATTTTTCCATTTAAAAAGTAGGAACTTGCCCAAGAAAAGTTAAAATTGAGTCAACAGTCCAACTAATATTTTCAAAGTAAAATTCTTCAATTTGCATAGGTGTAATTTATTATAGTAATGAGCACATTTGAGTGAACTTAAATCATTTTAGTATTATGCCTAAATAAACATCTGATTCTATTAAACAGGGCTGGATGTTGGTGCAGCAGTAATGCAGCAGTACCTGGCGAGACCGAACTTCTGCTTGTGCCAGTGTGTTAATGGAGGGGATATTGCTGCCATCAAATGTGCTTCTTCTGGTGCTTATTCTATCACGTTCGTTTTGCACAGCTAGGGGAGAAAATCACAGTATTTACTGGTCAGTTTTCTTCGATATATCTCAGAATATACAGTTTGAAGTAAAAACAACATTACTATAAAAGGAGAAATGGGATGCCTCTAAAAGACCTTGGAGGGGGGTGCTTGAGGCAGGGAGAAAAGTATGACTGCAGGTATGTTTCATTCTGTACCATTTTTAAAGTAGAAAGAGCCAGTCTTGTCACTACAGTTCATAAAATATTGCCTTTTGGGACTTCATGATGGCATTCATGTTAGAAAGTGTTGGGTCAGCCAGTTCAGCCATGCTGTATTTTTACGAGGTTGGTTTTCCATTCTCTCAAAGTTAATAAAACCATAAGATAACTAGAGGAAGAGTACAACCTGTGAGATTGACCAGGTCAAAGATAAGAGTGTATTCACTGTCAGAAAATATGAGTCATACATTTTGAAACTCCCATTTTTCTTTTTCTTTTAAAACACTAGCAAAAATGGAAAGTAAATTTATTTTAGTTAAGGTGATTTTCAGATCACAATCCTATGATCTCTTATGAAACAATGTCCTCAGGACAGTTTACAAACATTAATAAGGCAAAAATTGCAGCATGTAGGGGTCTCTCTTGAGAACATTGAGATTAGAATATCAGCATTTTGGAACAATGAAGAAATATTAAGTATTTATATGAAAGTCTTCTAAGAAAGAGATCTCTTTGTTTCAGAAAGAAAAAAAAGAATAAAGTGTATCCCCAAATTTTTTATTGAAAACTAAATTTTTAAAAATAAGGAAGAGAGAGAGGGTTAGTATGAATTTGTATACTTGTAATACATAGAATAATAGAAATCAGATGTCAAAGTTGGATTTCAAACCTTAAAAGGTAAAATTATCTTCTCTTAACCAAAAATAATGGAAAAAAAATCTGTAGCCCCTAAATTATTTACACTAATGCTCTATCCAATTCTGCTGGAAAGATAAGACATTAAACTATCAGAATTTTTTTCTGTAATTATTCTTTTATTAAAGAAATTCACCAATTTCTATGCCAAAATCTGCTATCTAACCAAACTTACTATTAACTATCAACTCCACTAATTTGAAAAAGAAAATATTAAACTTCTTGCCTTTAAGAGTGAGTAATCTTTAGTTAGAATGAATCATTAATATTTTATTTTTAAATCATATTTACTGGTAGCTTACTTCCTCTCTCTCCTTTTGTTTTTTTTTTTTTTTTAGCAAATATTGTCATTGACTTTCAGCCTAAACTGACTCATTTGGAAATGTATACATGAAGGTAAAAAAATTAAAATGTAAGTTATGCTTTTATGAATTTCGTTTACATGACAAATCTTTAGAAAAATGCTAAAAGATATTGTGAACATTTGTAATTATCTTGCAGCTACCTTTTTTGACATAAAACCATATTTATATACGTTTCCATCTAACTAACCTTAATATTATGCTATTAGTGTAAATAAGAAAAATATATCTACTTTGAAAGCTAAAAGTTACTTCCTAATCTATTTAGGAAAAATTAATACATTATTCTATGAACAGTATAAGATATACTTTCACTGTTTTTGAAAATAATTTTATTTAGCAGATTGTAAAACTCTTAATTGAATTGTAGAATCGTGGTTTGCTTTTACATTGGTAGGAGTGAAGCAGAGGTTCAAGTAGAAATGAATGAAGATAATTGACAAAGCATGTAATTAATCCCATAAACTACCAAATAGGCCACTAGAAATAAGTCATGTTGAAATGAAAGTGTTTTTCCTTTAACTTTGTGAACTTTATTTTGCCTTCTTTTCTGAGGCTGGCAACTGAATGAAATGAATGGAATTTTTGTCTCTTGAAAATACTGAGTGACAAAGAAAAAAACTATGTTTAAGATCGGTTTGATATTTTTCACATATCTGATTTAATTTTTTAATAATATATGAAACAGTTCTGAAAAATATCTCTTTGTATGTGATAGTGATAGGGATAAGCATGTGGCAAAATGATAAACAGAAAATTGTATAGCAGCTATTCCCTGCCAAACATTTAAATGTGCTAAACACATTTGTTTTGCTAAATTAACCATAGTTAGAACATAGGATAATATAATTAGATTATTTAATATGTTCAAAATGAAATTAGTGCACACTAAAATAGAGCATCTAGTCCATTGTCTCTGTCTTTGAATAGAATATAAGCTCCCTGACAAAGGGGATTATTTTGTTCAGTATGTTCACTACTGAAACCTCAGCACCCACAACAGTGTTTGGAGAGCAGCAGTGCTCAATAAATTTGTTAAATAAATAAACGAATGCATGAAAAGTCAATGTTCAGTTAATGTTTATGAAATTAATAAAGATATTCAACTGTTATTGAATGAAAAATTGAAAAATGAAAAAATGAAAAATTGAAAAATGAAAAAATGAAAAATGAAAAATTTAAAATTTAAAATTCATTTAAAATCATTTATAATTGCATCCTATTAATATAGTTTACCATTCAGCTTTTGAACAAGACATTGGAATATTTTTTCAGACAAGAATTTTCTTGCCAGGGATTACGCAGTAGTGGATAGAACATGTCAAATCGGTCAGCAGGTAAAGACAGGCTCTACCACTCACCAGTGGGTATCAGTGCCCTTGAGTAAATTCTTAAACTCGAGGAACCACAGATTCTTCACTGAGGATAATCAGAACTCATGTAAAGGTTATGGTTATTAAATGAGAACATGTGTGTATAACACTTTTCATCAATAATGTTAATAATCATTATGTTATATATTATTACCTTCTTTTTTCATTCCTGCTCTAAAGCACTTTCTTAATCGACAGTATCTACATTGATTCCTTTTGTCTTTGTCAACAACACATTGCCGACTGAACCTACAACGTCAAAAAGATATAACTGTTATTTATCAAAAAAAGCAGACAGACTTTAAAAAGTATAGTCAAATTTAGATCAACAGAAAGAATGTATAAGAACAATTAACTATGACTTTTCTAATCTCATGATCGACATGAAAATACAAGCCTCACCTCTCATGCAGTCTTTCTAATAAAACAAAACTGAATGATATCTCACTTTTGGCCAGTATCCATGATCATTTCTATCTTGAGCCATGAAAGCCAAACCTAGTTTAAAAATTGTGGCATACAAATTCTAATGCTTACTGCTAAATGATTTCAGTGTGACGGGGAACTTCACTCCTCTGAACTTTCACGCTTTTCTCTATTTAAAAATTTTTCTATTAATTTTACATCATATCCAATTGGAGTTTATTCTAAATTCCAAATTACATATCAAGAGGCAATTGAATAAAGTATAAAGAGTAGAGTCTCTGAAAAATTAGGTACCACTTCACACCCACTACAGTGGCTATAATCAGAAAAAAACAGACAACAGCAAATGATGAGGTTGTGGAAAAACTGGACCTCTCACACACTGTTATTTATAATACAAAGTGATGTGGCTGCTTAGGAAAACAGTTTGGCAGTTTTTCAAAAAGTTAAACAAGAGTTACCAAATGACCCAGCAATTCCACTCCTAGGTATACACCCAAGAGAAATGAAAACATATTCACACAAACACTTATACACAAACGTCCATAGCAGCATTATTCATAATAGCCAAAAAGTGGGGACAACCCAAATGCCCATCAGCTGATGAACAGATAAACAAAGTGTGGTGTACCCACACAATGGAATATTACACCTGGCAATAAATAAGGATGAAGCGCTGATACATGCTACAACATGGATGAACCTTGAAAACACTATTCTAAGTGAAAGAAGTCAGAAAAAAAGGTCACATATTGTGTAATTTCGTTTATGTCAAATGTGCAAAAGAGGCAAATCTGGGCTTCCCTGGTGGCGCAGTGGTTGAGAGTCCGCCTGCCGATTCAGGGGACACGGGTTCGTGCACCGTCCGGGAAGATCCCACACGCCGCGGAGCGGCTGGGCCCGTGAGCCATGGCTGCTGAGCCTGCGCGTCCGGAGCCTGTGCTCCGCAACGGGGGAGAGGCCACAACAGTGAGAGGCCCGTGTACCGCAAAAAAAAGAAAAAAAAAAGGCAAATCTATAGAGACAGAAAGTAGATTAGTAGTTACCTCATATTGGTGGGGAGGGAGTTGGGGGGAATGAGGAGTGAATGCTAAAGGGTACTAAGAGGTTTCTTTATAGGATGGTGAAATATTCTAAATTGAACGTAGTGATGATTGTACAACTCTGTGAATATAATAAAAAAATGAATTGCATACTAAAAGCAAAAAAAATGTACAGTCTCTGGAATTAGACCTGAGCTTGATTCCCAGGTCAACATTCACTGTCTATAGAACTTGAAAATGTTATTTAACTTTCCAAGTTAACCCACAATTGTAAAATAGGGAAAACTTGCCGTCACAGGTTGTTAACTGAGCATACTTAAAAGACTATGAGATCAGCAAAACCTGAGCTTAAAAAACCTTTTTGCCCCTAAACTTACATCAATATAATATTTTCCAAATGGAAAATCATGGCATTTACTTAATACCAATACATGTAAAGAAAGCTAGGTTGGCAGCAGTATTCATGATGGGAAGGTGGGAAGAGTAAAGCCATACATGTCGTTGGAATAGTTTTTAAATTTCCAAAATTTGTTATGGGAACGTTTCTTTCCCACTTTTCTCATACAGGAAGGGTGGAAATCTTGAAAGCTCTGTGTGCTGACATTCTCTGACTCTTAAAAGTTCTTGCTGGGGTGTTCAACTCAATATTCTGTAATAACCTCTATGGAAAAAGAATCTGAAAAAGAATAGGTATATGTATATGTATAACTGATTCACTTTTCTGTACACCTGAAACTAACACAACATTGTAAATCAACTATGGTCCAACATAAAGTAAAAAATTAAATTAAAAAAAAGTTGCTGTTGGATTTAGTTGCTTGGATGGTCATTTTTCATATACATATATATATATATATTTCACCTTCAACAGAACACATAACTTAAAAATTGTAAAAAGTATTGTTTACATGTCATTTTGTATGTATTTTAGTTATTAATCTTTTAGAAGCACTCAATATTTGATGTAATCATAGAGAAAATGCTTTTGATGAAGGAAATCCGCTTGATTACTTTACACCTCTCGAGTCTGGCTGTATATAAAAGCAAGAACATACTCTTTTTTGTTTACCAAGAAGGTTTTAAAGTGGATGATTTAGATTTTGATACCTACTTTAAGCTCTCCTAAAAAAATTACTAGAGAACACTAGTTTAACTTTTCCCACATCCCTAGAAGTCAAATGGCATCATATTGGAAGAGTTAACTTCTTCCCAAACATCCAACTTGTACCTAAAACACCTTAACAATCCTACACATGACTTTCAGAGACAGAGCACACACAGATATTTTTCTGGTAAAGTCAGTCATTTTTTAATAACCCGTATTTAACACAGATATAATCTGTATTCAAGAACTGTCATTCTGAACACTCAAAGGGAAATATCTAACCCTAAATCATGCTATGATGTTGACTTTTTTTTAAAAAGCCTACTAGAAACGTGTGATACATAAAATATAAATACATTTTAGACAAACATTAAATTCAATTACAAAACTGTGGCACGAGAAATACATCTAAAACTTTAGAGCTGAAAATTTCATTTTATTCAGTAACATCAACAAGCTACCAAAATCATCTGCCTTTTTATAATTATGTTCCAAGACTCAGGACGTGACGATGCTAAAAAGATAAGCAATATGCAGAAACGTACACACATTGTGAAACCATTTAAATACAGATTTACATATGGCTCTTGGTATGTGAACACGTGGAGAAACAATAAAGAAACACAAGGAAAAGACAAACACCAAAGTTCAGATGGTATTTACCTCTGGGAGAGAGCGGAGGAAGAGAAAGTGATAGGGGAGGTGTTCACTGGAGGCTTCAATTATATTGGTCTAAACTGGGTGGTAAGCATGGGGATTTTTTAATATACATTTTATAAGTCTAAGATGTTTCATAAAAAAGAACCACCCGTGTGACTGCATGTGTATACACACCCACACATCCTCACTTTTCATGTCGCTTATAAATTTTGTTCTTAGAGTTACAGAAATTTGAAAGCTCTGAATTTTATTCCCGTACTTCTTGCATGGCATTTTGAAACACCTCTAAAGATCTCCTTCTGGGAAGGAGCATTTCAAGTACCTGCAGGAATAAACGTGACTCTTGCGGATGCTGCGTCTGAAGAAGCCCTTGCACCCGTCACAGCTGGAGGCACCATAGTGCTTTCCTGTCGCTCTGTCCCCACATATAGCACATAGACAGTTGACACCATTATCTGTGGTATTCATACTTGTTGTCTCTGGGACAGAACTATCTGTTAAAGAAAGACAAAGTGGTAGAGTGCAAGTTAGTACTGAGTATTTCTTACATAAATTGGCCTACTAATTATTCATGGGAGGGAAATAGTCCCTTCCTCAGCTTGTTGGAAGCTCCACACCAGTGTTCTCCTTTTATCCACTGGCTGTCTCTGCCAGTCTCCGTTCCAAACTCCCCACTCATATTTTGGAGGATTAAAATTTGGTATACCATAGGGCTCAGTCCCTCAACTATACCCTTTCCCTAGGGAAGCTCATCCGGTCCCATGATATTAAATATCATCTGTATGATGAAAAATCCCCACATTTTATTTCTAGGCCCGATGTCTCCCACGGGTATCAGTCTGAAATGCCCAGATACCTACTGAACAACTTCACTTTGGAGTTTAATAAGAATTTCAAATTAATGTATCAAAAATAGAACTCTGATTTTTTTTTTTCTCCTAGAACTTGTTCTTCCTTCAGTCTTCCCTAGTCAGTCAGTGGTACCATCTGGTACCTAAGGCCAATAATCTGGCCTTTACTGAATTCTCGCCTTCGTTGCTCACATCCAATCCACGAGTCATATTTAAAATACATATCGAAGCCACACCTTTTCAGCCTTTTACTATGGCCACCCTTATCCAATCGAACATAATCTTTTCCCTGGATTATTGCAATAGCTTCCTACCTAATTTCTCGAATACTTCCACCCTGGTTCCCCTACTGTTTATTATCAGAAAGCCGGCAATGTGCTCTTGGCATAAGAAATTCACATCACATTAGCCTTCTGCATCCAACCCTTAGATACAAAATAAGGCCTACACATATTCCCATGGCCTATAGAGCCCAGAGTGAAAAGGTTCCCCTTCCATCTCTCTGATCCCATTATCTGGCACTACTTTTCATCCTGTTCACTAGTCTCTAGTAATGTTGCCTCTTTTTTTTTTTTTTTTTTTTTCTCCTTGAAGTCTGTTCCCATCTCAGAGCCTTTATACTTGCTAACCCTTCTGCCTGGAAGGGAAGCTTTTCCTCAAGAATTTCTATGAGCTGGCTACCCAGTTTCTGCTCAAATCTCACATTTTCTGTGAAACATTCTGTAAACACACATCTAAAAGAGTCATCTCTCATTTGCCCTTCAAGTAGAACCTAGTACCCTGCTTATATTTTAAACTAACCACTTCATTTTCTAAAATTATAATATGCTTTGGTCTGTTCATTTATTACCCATCTTTCCACATAGAATAAAAACTTCATGATGTCAGAGGATTTATCTGTCTTAGTCACCCCTCTGCCTTCCAGCTCTTAGAACTACGCCTTCCATAAAGTGAGAAGTAATTGTTTTGAAGAAAGACGCTTCAAAAAATCCACATCGATATTTTTACTTAAATATTTCTTAAATTAGTTAATATTGTTTACTACATCTTTACAATTATCTATGTACTCAAAAGATATTAAATAAATAAGAATATATTATACACTTTAATTAATAATAAATTATATAATAATGTAAATATAATAAAAATTAATTATTATATTTCCAATATAAAAAGGATAAAATCAAAGACTGTTATGTCCAAATTACATTCTGTGACAATATATATATTCTACTTACTAATACTTCTGAGTTGACAAATATTGTCATATATAACTTCATAAAGTTACAAAAATCTTCAGTGAGAATATGCTTAAGGGTGATCATGTGACATTTTAGAATTAAAATGCTAGTAATTTTTCTTTTGATAACATAAACAAAATAGATATTAGAAATATGGCAGAAGTGTTAAAGATTGACTGTGTTCTGGAAGATTATATGGAAACAAAAAAAATATTCAACTCTTGCTTCCAGTTTAACGTCATACTTACATATTATTAACAAGAATTTACATATTATTATAAGAAAACAAGTTAGACAACACTTTGGAAATAGCCATATAAGTCAGTTGTTTTAGTAGATATTTATGATAAATCTGTCCCTACTATTTAGTAATCTATAGCCTTTAAAAAATTCATGAGTCTATTGAGGTAAATACTTTATTAAATACCTTAGTCAAGTCTAAACATAAGGATTAAAAATAGTGACTTCCTGATAGAGTCACTGTCAATTGATTTTAACCCCTTTGTGCTAAAATTTCAGAATTCATCTTCTGAAAATGTTTAGAAATCTTCCCACTAATAAATTATTGTTGTTTATTGCAAATATTACAGCTATAGCAGTCACTGAAATTGTACAGCATAGTAGAACATTAAGATATCCTGAGTACAAGATATATTCTCAGTCCTGAGCTAAACACACACACACACACACACACATACACACACACACACACACAGAATTTTCCAAAGCATACATAATTTGCAGATTTTATGAGTTCTAACAATTATAACTGATCTTGGACAAAATTTTTACATGAAAAAATATCTAAATTCAAAGTCAGTAGTAAACTGTATTCTATAAAGACATGAGCCCTAAACAAGTCATGTCTTATTTAAAGTTAAAATGTTACAGTATATAAATACCAAGAGCTTTGTGAGGCTAAACATTAGCTTGTCAAGTGCAGTTATAATATAAACCCTTATTTCTTTTCATATTTGTGTTCAATGCAAAAACTTGATAGTAATGTTAAATACAGTTTCTCATCAGCAGCAGTTGAGAACTGGAATAATGAAAGAAGGCAACCAGTAAAACTCTCCAGTGTTCTAAGGACAATTTTCCATATGTCATTTTAAATGTTGCATAGAAAATATACTTTACAGCCAACCTGCCAATATTACTCATTACTGTGATTTACAGTAAATAAAATAACTGCTGAAACTACTCTTTCTATCTAACTGGTCCATGACAGAATTCCGAGGTTACTTTATTATGCATAGCTAAGCTTTTTCTATCTCAAACATAAGATAGCCATAGCATTATTAATTTAAATTTTGCGATGAAGCGCAAAAACCTCAGATTTGTGGCCTTAAAAAACAAGCCCTGAATTCTCCAGCAATAAAACACATGGAACCACCACCTGGGAAGCTCAGTTTTCCTGCTCTCATTATACTTACTTTTCTTTTTTATCTACAAGCAGATGAGAACTCACCATTTGAATTATACAGAATCTGCATAGTTTCAAACTCCAAAGTTGTGTAAGTTGGGTCCAAAACTTCACTGTAATTTGCCATGTCCATGTCCAGTATCGGTTCCGATACCCTCATCATTGATTTAGATACACACATACGAGTGGCACCACAGGCCCAGAGTGTGTGATGGCTGTTGGGCTTTCAATCTGTGAGGGATAATCCAAAGTTAACTGTAACTGAGTGACTTATGTGCTACAGTGGGAGGAGCTGTAAAACTGTAAACTCCTTCAGCAGGCCATATTCTGCTTACTTCTTTTTCTTTTATGGTGTACGAAAGCAATTCATTGTGATAATGTTGGAATGCTTCATGAAATCACCTTATCTGAAGTGCTTAGTGGACTAACATGATTTCCTAAATGGATTTCCAGTAGACAATAAATGATGTCATTAAGAGGATTAAAAATAGAAAAGAGAATACCTCTGATTTTGAACTGTCATAGCATCATTTCTCCCATTTAAGCGGCTGAAATCTCATGCCCCATGTTCTAAAAAAATGAGAATCACTTTACTGTTATAAATAGGGTAAATCAAGACTGTAAGCTAACACTTAACATAAGCACTTAATAGTTTCAAGTTTCCTTAGCTAACTTTATGTTGAGGAAAAACAAATTTGTAATTTGAAATGACAGGGATTTATGATAAATTCCAGTAGAAGCCTGGGCATAGCCCTAATATGGCCTGAAACACATTCTCTTTAGTTATCAATCTATGAGTCAGTGTCCCTTGCATGTTTGTAAATGTTCCAAGGGCAGAACCAGTGCAGTTGCTAGTATCTTGTAGGCATTCGATAAGTAATTGTTAGACAACCACGGTGAGATGCTGGGAAGCTTGCCATGGCATGCAGCCTGAGAGCCCTTAAAAACTGCTTCAGGGAGGCCCCTTGGAAAAGATGTGCAGGAGGCTGAATACCAGTGTGCATTGAAGACAGGGTAGGAAAGAAAGCTAAATGCTCATTCTCCATAGTGGAGAGTCAATGGAGAACACTAAAACCGAAAGTACAAGAAGCAGCATGTCACTTAAAGTCATGGGGTAATAGTGGGGGGAAAAAAAGAAAGAAAAAAGAAGGCTAAATGAAGTGCCTCTGAGAACGATATCCGTTGACCTTTTTTGTTTGTTTTTTGTTTTGTAGAATTCTTGGGAGAAACTTTGTAGAATTATTTAATTCTTAAATCTACGTGCTTTTATAACTTTAATAAAAATAAAAACAACAAAAAAGGCAAAAATAATAATAAATAAATAAATGTTACATGAATAAGGTTTCATATATTTTTACTTCTGATGTCAGTTACATTCTAAACATTAAACTGAACATGTGTAGATTTACACATTCCCATCATCAACTTTCTCATACATAACATTTATAAAGCACACTATATCTTTTATGTATATGTGTGACAAGAAGCATTTAGAGTGTGGGGAAACTTAGAAGATAATATTCAAAGATTATATTTTATTTCTGAGAATATGTTTATTGATTTTATCTTCCAAGAAAGAATTCCAGCCACATTTACATTATAAAGTCAGAATTTCATTTTCCACATTTGTTAATGATTACTGCAAAGTAATATTTCTTATTCAATTTCTTAACACCATAGACTTTGTGACTACTGTATCTTAGAAATTATTATATTTTTCATCAGGGAAGACTGGCCTCTTAAACTCAAAGCCATGTGAAGAAAATAGCAGAGTCATTTCAGCAGCCAGCGTCACTAAATCAAACAGGGATCACTGGAATAGTCCTCTTGCCTTTATATTCTGTAGGATTCTTAATTGTGAGGACAATATTGGGGGGATAAATTTCAGGGACTGATTTTGTTTAGAAGGTTAACTGTAGTAGTTGTTTTTGAAGGGCACAACATGAAAATCCTGTGGTTTTCATTTACATGAAGTGGTTCTCATTTGGGGTGAAGTAGCACAGACCTGTTGTGTTTCCTGTGTGAATACAAAGAGTGCATTGTGCATTGCCCACAGTCTTTCACATGCACGTAGTGACGAACCAATGCTGAGGTATGTCACCAATGGGAGTGTACCAACAGAAGGAAAAGAAGCAAAGAAAAAGGTTGAGAACCATTCATTTATAAGACTGCAAAACACTTAAGAGAAATGTGATAAAAAGAGAAATGTGGATATAGATCAGGAGAACAATGCTGTCATAGTTTTATTGGTCTACTCCATCCTGTGTCCATGGGTGGCATCACCATGGATCACGGCACTGCACTCAAAAGTGGAAGGAGCTTTAAATTCATCTCAGCACAGATCCTCAAGTAGCCACTGGCAATTAGAGCTGGTTTTCAAGATGAAACACATTATTGTAAATTATTTTCTTCACTTTATCAAGTAAAAACTTGACAATTTCCAGAAGATACAGAGGATTGAAATAGCAGGCATATCTCTTCAATGGGGGCAGTCTGTCTTAATGAACTTCAGATGTGGAAACTCCCACAGAATTCAGTCAGCCTCACTCTAGTGAAGGAAAGATTCTCTTTGTTTTTGTTTTGTTTTGTTTTTAATCTTCTAAGACATTACAAAGTAGAGTAGAAGTCCTCTTTTCTTAAATTCTAGAACTGGTAATTTACTGAACTAGTTAAGCAAATAAAATAATTGAAACAAAGAGTCATAAAAATGTTATATCTATACTTAATATGTATAATTGTTACTGTTTTGTTGGATAACCAAGACCTTTTATTTGAGTAAGAATCCAAATAAATGGATTTTTTCTTTTTAAATTGAAGTATATATAGAATATACATACATATATTCTTTTTCAGATTCTTTTCCATTATAGGTTATTGTAAGATATTGACTATAATTCCCTGTGCTATACAGTAGGACCTTGTTACTTACCTATGTTGTATAAAGTAGTGTGTACCTGTTAATCCCAAACTCTTAAGTTATCCTTTCCCACCCCACCCTGCTTTCCCCTTTGGTAACCATACATATTTTTTCTATGTCTGTGAGTCTGTTTCTGTTTTGTAAATAAGTTCACTTGTATCATTTTTTAAGATTCCATATGTAAGTGATATCATATGATGTTTGTCTTTGTCTGGCTTGCTTCACTTAGTATGATAATCTCTAGGTCTATCCATGTTGCTGCAAATGGCATTATTTCATTCTTTGTTATGGCTGAGTAATATTCCATTGTATATATGTACCACATCTTTTTTATCCATTCATCTGTCGATGGACACTTAGTTTTCTTCCATGTCTTGGCTATTGTAAATAGTGTTGCTATGAACATTAGGGTGCATGTATCTTTTGAATTAGAGTTTTCTCTGGATATACGCCCAGGAGTGGGATTGCTGGATCACATGGTAACTATTTTTAGTTTTTTAAGGGACTTCCATACAGCTCTCCATGGCAGCCGCACCAATTTACATTGGGGATTCTTTCTTATTATTATTTTTTTAATAAATCCCATACACTACCTTTGATTTCTTGTATTTTTTTTTAAGTGGAGAAAAAAGTCAAAGGTATCTGTAAAGCAACTGGAATACAGAAGCCTTCTAGAATTTTATACTTTTTGAAATATATTTTAATCAACTTGCTTTTATTCACTTCCAAAGTACTTTCCTTGGTTTTTATAGGGAAATTTTTTTCTTTTAACACTCATATTTCATTAGATTATGCAATATTTAACTAAATTATAGAGTAAAATAACAAGAATAAATGGCATTAACATGCTAGGTAAAAAATACAAGTGATCCTTGATAACCATATAGAGTTGATGAGATGGTCAGAGGACACTGCGGCACTAATAACAATAGCCAAGGTGGAAACAATACAAATGTCCATAATGGATGAATGGATTAAAAAAAATGTGATATATAATGGAAAACTATTCAGCTTTAAAAAGGAATGAACTAGTGATACATACTACAACACGGATGAACCTTAAAAACATTATGATAAATAAAATAAGCCCATCACAGAAATACAAATACTGCAAGACTGCACTAATATGAGAAATCTAAAATAGTCATCCTTATAGATTCAAAGAGAGGAATGGTGGTTGCCAGGGGCCAGGGGGAGGGAGAAAGGGGAAGTTACTAATTAAAAGGTTTAAAATTTTATTGAAGCAAGATGAGTAAGTTCTAAAGATCTGCCATACAACATTGTACCAGCCAACAATAATGTATAACACAACTTAAAAATTTATTAAAAAGGCAGCACTTATGTTAGATGTTCTTAGCACAATAAAATCAAAAGATTTATGATGAAGAACTGAATTACAGTATGGGAAAATTATCAACCTTATTAGTAATCAGAGAAATGTAAAACAAAACAATGTTGTTAAAAAAAAAAAGATGCCTTCTACTTAAGGAAAGTAGCCTACCCTGGAAACTAAATTAGTATCTTCTACAAAGGAAGTTAAGAACCTGAGTCAATGCAGGGAGCTGGCTAAGTAGAGATAAGAGTTTTCTCTTGAACTGATTTTAACATGAGATAACTTGTTTTTTAAAATTAACTTGTATCCCTCCATAAGACAAATCCCTCCTCTCTACTTTTAAAATTAATTAGGCTTCATTCAGAATATTTTTGTTTGCTTAAAGAGGAGTAAGGAAGGACAATGAGGAGGATGAGAAAGAAAGGAAATAAAGAGATAACAAAAAAAGAAAATGTCACAGAGAAATAATTTTAGTCATGGTTACTTTGGATTTTTAATAATGTATCATAATCAAGCAAGTATCACTCTTTAGTGTTTTGTGTTTTCCCTTTCAATAGTGATTGTGACATTTTCATAACTTAGTAACTTTGATTTTTGGAAACATGTCACTTGGCACAATTGAACAAAAGAAAATTATACCATTTAATTGTACAGTATAAAATGTAGATGTGTAAAACAGTTATGGTATTTGTTTATATATTTTCATATTAAAATTCAGGTATTTCCAGTAAAGGGACAGATGAAAAGTCCAGGGAGCTTTTCATAATTGCTTCATCAAGTACTTCTTACAGATAAATTCATTAAGGCTACATTAGATTAAAAGCTTAAGTAGTCATAAGAAAAAATGTTTTAATTAATTTTTTTTTTAATTTTTTAATTTTTTAATTTTTTTTAATTAATTTAATAATTTAATTAATTTTATGCCTAGGTGATATAGAAATGATTGCCCTTAAATAAATGGGACTTATGTTATTAAACCCTACCTTCAACATAATAAACGTATGAGTAATTTTAAATTTACTTCTTAATGTTTAATTGGGAGAATCATCAAATATTCATGCTAATTCCTAACACAGCAATTTGTAATAATTAACATACATTTTCTAAAATAGAGATATATAAACTTCATCTACATTCAAAAACATAAATATACGTCGTAAACTATGATCTACTGAAAGCTCCTTAAACAGAGGTCACTTTGCAGTATCTGTTCTGTACGCTGAACAAAATGTTATTGTTTTTTAGTGTGATCTCATGGTTTGTAGGCTAAGATATACCTTCTTACTCCTAGTCAGGTCATATACCTCAGAAAGAAAGACAACATTATTTGTAGATAAAATGTCAGTTTTAAATAGCACAACTAATGTTCTTGAAAAATGTTAAAGCAATGGTTCCTTAAACTGACATGTGAAATATGATATTTAAATTTCTTTAGAGCAACATAAGGAGAGATGAAAACAACATAGGATTTAAAGAAGACAACAACTCAGTTCACTATTGACTAACTATTCAAGATAATAGCAGAAACATTGCTATCTTATCTGTAAGACTATTAAGTCTGTTAAATAGTTCTATACTTTAGTTAAATCATTTCTTCAGAGCATGATTCAAAATAGAAAACAGGCTAGTAAAAATCAATGTTATTTTCATAAAAGAATTTTCATGAAAATAATTTGGAATATTAACATTAAAACATTTTATTTTAAAGTTTTAGTTAACAAAATTTGTTCTGTAAATGTATTCCTTTGAGATTACTTTTCATTACCAAAAGTACTATACTAATCCCAAAAGTAGTTTCTTCTGTTTCCATGTTCCACTTTTTCAACTCTGAAGATTACACAAATGTGACCACTAAAAGTTTGATGAAGAAGAATAGCAATCCAAATCAACCCAGTATATATATATGTTTTTTCTTAACATTTTTATTGGAGTATAATTGCTTTACAATGGTGTGTTAGCTTCTGCTTTATAACAAAGTGAATCAGTTATACATATACATATATCCCCATATCTCTTCCCTCTTGCGTCTCCCTCCCTCCCACCCGCCCAATCCCACCCCTCTAAGTGGTAACAAAGCACTAAGCTGATCTCCCTGTGCTATGCAGCTGCTTCCCACTAGCTGTCTATTTTACATTTGGTAGTGTATATATGGACATATATATACTACCACTCTCTCACTTTGTCTCAGCTTACCCTTCCCCCTCCCCATGTCCTCAAGTCCATTCTCTAGTAGGTCTGTGTCTTTATTCCCATCTTGCCCCTTGGTTCTTCATGACCATTTTCTTTTCTTTTGTTTTAGATTCCATATGTATGTGTTAGCATATGGTATTTTTCTCTTTCTGACTTACTTCACTCTGTATGACAGATTCTAGGTCCATCTACCTCACTACAAATAACTCAATTTCATTTCTTTTTATGGCTGAGTAATATTCCATTGTATATATGTGCCACATCTCCTTTATCCATTCATCTGTTAATGGACACTTAGGTTGCTTCCATGTCCTGGCTGTTGTAAATAGAGCTGCAATGAACATTGTGGTATATGACTCTTTTTGAATTATGTTTCTCGGGGTATATGCCCAGTAGTGGGATTGCTGGGTTGTATGGTAGTTCTATTTTTAGTTTTTAAGGAACCTCCATACTGTTCTCCATAGTGGCAGTATCAATTTACATTCCCACCAACAGTGTATGACGGTTCCCTTTTCTCCACATCCTCTCCAGCATTTATTGTTTGTAGATTTTTTGATGATGGCCATTCTGACTGGTGTGAGATGATATCACATTGTAGTTTTGATTTGCGTTTCTCTAATGATTAATGATGCTGAGCATTCTTTCATGTGTTTGTGGGCAATCTGTATATCTTCTTTGGAGAAATGTCTATTTAGGTCTTCTGCCTATTTTTGGATTGGGTTGTTTGTTTTTTTGATATTGAGCTGCATGAGCTGCTTGTAAATTTTGGAGATTAATCCTTTGTCAGTTGTTTCATTTGCAAATATTTTCTCCCATTCTGAGGGTTGTCTTTACATCTTGTTTATGGTTTCCTTTGCTGTGCAAAAGCTTTTAAGTTTCATTGGGTCCCATTTGTTTATTTTTGTTTTTATTTCCATTTCTCTAGGAGCTGGGTCAAAAAGGATCTTGCTGTGATTTATGTCATAGAGTGTTCTGCCTATGTTTTCCTCTAAGAGTTTGACAGTGTCTGGCCTTACATTTAGGTCTTTAATCCATTTTGAGTTTATTTTTGTGTATGGTGTTAGGTAGTGTTCTAATTTCATTCTTTTACATGTAGCTGTCCAGTTTTCCCAGCACCACTTATTGAAGAGGCTGTCTTTTCTCTATTGTATATTCTTGTCTCCTTTATCAAAGATAAGGTGACCATATTGCATGGGTTTATCTCTGCAACTCAGTATATTTTTCAGTGTAAACTGGAAACCAATAAGAGGAGAACTCTACCCAATAAAATGGATTATTAATTCAAAGCAAAGCCACCTTTCATTTCTCAAAAAAAAAAGTCAATTAAAAAAATCATTATTTTCCTGGCTGCCACTGTCTTAATCATCAGCCCTTTTTCGAAATAGAAATCTTGTCTCTTATCCTTTCTACTTTCGATGAGGGAAAACAAACATATTTAAAAATTAAAACAAATCAAAATAGGCATTTTAATCTTCAAAGTAAGTTGCTATCACTAACATACGAAGAAAGAAGTCTGAAATTGGATCTAATGACAGGATTCTATTTTCAAAGTGGTTCATAGATTCTTTCTTAAAGCATGGATTATATATCATTTTTAGATAAACAAAAATAATTTTTCCTTGTCTTTTTTTCCTTCTTCAATCTAGCTGATGATCATGCAATGACCAACAGAACCACAAAACTCATTAGGTCATTTAAACTAAAGTCATTACCTACATTAAAAAATGTACAGTATTATTTTTATTGAAATATACTCATTTTAGAACTGGTGGAAAAAAATTAAAATTAAACTGCACGTTCATAAATTTTACTTATAAAGTTTTCTAATTCCTTTGAAATATTTATAATTATTCCATAGCTTATTGCTCAGTTCATATTGTCTTTCAATTCATGACTATACCCCAAGGAAACAATTTTAAATCCTTATTTTAGATCCAACTTTTATCTGATCAATGCAAACAACTCACATCACTACTAAAAAATGCTAAATAAATAAATTGGACAGAGATACACAGCATCTTGTGAAATACCTGAATTAGTTTAGAAATGTTACTAATTTTTGTTTTTGTTTTTGTTTTTGTTTTGCGTTACGCTGGCCTCTCACTGTTGTGGCCTCTTCCGTTGCGGAGCACAGGCTCCGGACGCGCAGGCTCAGCGGCCATGGCTCACGGGCCCAGCCGCTCCGCGGCGTGTGGGATCTTCCCAGACCGGGGCACGAACCCGTGTCCCATGTATCGGCAGGCGGACTGTCAACCACTGCGCCACCAGGGAAGCCCTGCTATTTTTTATAATATTTATGGTTTACCTCAGCTACTCATTTCTTTCTATATGCTCATTAAAACATCAGATTGTTATTTAAAACTAGTTATACAATAAGTGTAAAACCCTGAATTAAAGAAGAGTGAAAATGGTATCATAATTAAATCAGTTATTGTTAAGATAGACAAAAGGAGGACTGTGCAGCTGAGACCTAAATGTAACCAAGAAAACACTCTGAGTAAAAGCTTAGAGGTGATATGAGAAATCTGCATATATTAAACCTACCTTCAAGGTCAGTTGCCTCGTGATTCAAAACAGACTCTCCTTTCCAGAAGATAAGGAGCTGATTAGTACTAAATTATTAACTGGAATACAGATTATACTGGTAAGGAAAATTTAAAAAAGTCTGGATATAAGCAACATGTTAGGATTCAACAGTCACTATTTCTGCATTTGGTTTTTACAATCAGTATTATCATTGTTGCCACTGCAAACTCAGCAAAGTTAGTCAGAATATTTAAGATTGTTGTGGCACTCTGATACCAAAGATGCTGTATTATGCAAAATGAAGGGAAGAAAGTTATCAGTTTGAGCCAGTACCTATCTCAAATATGTTCTAAAGTGGTATAATGTTTAATAAAAATAGCAGCAGTTCTACTATGCTAAGTGCACTGACTTGAACATTTTGAATAAATGTATTATAATGGCCATAAACTTTTGCATCTGGGAGACCAATGCATACATACATACACATATACACACATAAGAGTTACGGTTTCTTCATTTTAAAAATGTAGTAGTAGATTATACACACAGTCATATCGTCAAGAACAGCTCAACATTCCTCCTTAAAGCTTTCTTACATACACAGGGAGAACAAAATAATTGTTGTTCTCCCTGTGTATGTAATAATGTGATAATTGATTTATTTTATTATTTTATTTATTTGGCTGAGTTGGGTCTTCATTGCTGTGCGTGGGCTTTCTCTAGTTGCAGCAAGCGGGGGCTACTCTTCTTTGCAGTGCACGGGCTTTTCATTGTGGTGGCTTCTCTTGTTGTGGAACACGGGCTCTAGGTGCACGGGCTTCAGTAGTTGCAGCACGTGGCTCAGTTGTTGCGGCACGTGGGTCCTAGAGCGCAGGCTCAGTAGTTGTGGTGCACGGGCTTAGTTGCTCCGCAGCATGTGGGATCATCCCGGACCATGGATCGAACCCGTGTCCCCTGCAGTGGCAGGTGGATTCTTAACCACTGTGCCACCAGGGAAGTCTCTGTGATAACTGATTTAGATGAAACTAATTAAGATTTGCATCTCTATTTAATATAGTTAGGTATTTGGTCAACTCAACTGAAATGTTAAATATTTCACCACAATTTATGTAAATTTCTTTTTGAAAAACGCAATATTGGTTGGTTTTTTGAAAATACCATAATGAAGTATGTCTTTTGGATTAAGAATATAGACGGTTAAAATGATATTAATAGCAAACAAATATTAATTTAATTTGAGCCAAATGTCACAGGTAAGGTCATGGCTTTTGCCCATGTGCTAAGTTTCTAAATTAAAGTATCAGAAGCTATCACCACTATCAAGTAAGCAATTTGGAATTGCTTAATGTGTAACATACATTAGGTCAGCGATTCACAAATTCTGCTGCACATTAGAATCATCTGGAGAACTTTTAAAGATCCCAAGGCCCAAGTTGCATCAGATACCAATTACATTAGAATGTCTGTGGTGGCAGTCAGGTATCAGTGTTTTTAAAAATCTTTAGGAGATTCCAAAGTGCTGAAAATTTGGGAAACCATTGCTTTAAGCTGCTAAGTTCTAGAAAGGCAAAGATTTTCTATTTATTATTATGTCTTTAGGGCCTAGAATAGTGTCTTCCACATGTTAAACACTCCACAGATACTTATTGAATGTGTGAATAAAATATATATGCAAATAATTAACTTTGACAGAGTATAGCATTAATATTGAGCACAGAAGTAAATTTTATATGTAACGTACTTTTCCAGTGACTATTTTACATGAACAAATAGAGAAATTTCCTGCCCTCATGAAACTTACAATAAAATAATAATAATAATTTATATCTCTATAAAGAGGTGGATAATTGAACCATTGTGTTTCCATTGGATTCACAAAGCTGAATTGAGAAATTCACTGTCTTATACATTTAGACCTTGAAACAGCAAACTTACTGGTATGTAGGTAGATAGAAAGAGGTGTAAACCCTCCTTAGTCTCCGATTCCTCAATGCCTGCTTTAATTCACGTTGTTCTTTATTTTTAGGTATTTCAGTAGGAAGTTGCTGCAAACACTGTGTTAACAAATATGGAACTTTTGCTCCTAGGGGAAACACAGGGTGACCTTCCTGTGAGCTTCTGGTCACAACATTGTCATCAATGGATCAATTCATAAACTTGTTTTACGTGGGTTTCTGTTTAAAGACCCCTTATTTAATATCTATATTGTTGATTCATTACCATTGAACACATTGTCAACAACATTATAACTCATGCCTGAATGACGCTTATCTAACACACATAGTTTCTCTGTAAGGCAAATCATAGCCTTCAGCAATTAGGAACACTAGACAGTACTACCTTTGGGGTCATTTTAAACAGAAAAATCACCAACAAAAAGCACAAAAATGAGGGAAACATGGCACTAAATATGTTGTGAAAAGAACACTTGTTTACAGAACAGAGCTGAAACAAAAAGGCTGTGTTGTCTTATTTGACCTCAACTGGGAATGCCATCATCTAGCAACTCAAACTTTTCATTACTCGGCACTGCAAAAGTGTTTCAAGTATTGATATTGGGGTTAGAAATAAATTTTAGCAAGTAGTCAAATTCACAAACATGGAATCTGCGAATAATGAGGATCCACTGTATATACATATATGCATTATTACTGAGGTTTCCAATATGCAATAAACAGAAAGTTATTCATTGGCTGTATAACGTTAATTTTATTTTGAGGCAAAATAAAATCTTTTGGAGAATTACAAAGTCCTTTGTAGTCTATTTTTTAAATTCCTGTGTCAACCTGTTAAGGTGCTACCAACCTTTAAAAAGGTTATGTGAATATATTTTTGTGCCTAATATTTGTTTTAAATGTAAAGAAAAACATTGATATATATTAATAAACCCATTCCTTTTAAGTCTGTCCATTTATGTTGAACCAGCCTCTAAATGTTTACTTTTATTTTTTGTTACAGGAAACTAAATAAGTTTTCAGTTCCAGGGCCCTAAAAGTAAAAACTCTATTTCCAAATCTTTTATTAAAAAACAAAACAAAACCAAAAAACCCTTCAGCCGGTAATTTCACTATGATTTTAGGTTATGATAGTAAATGAAATGCTTGTTCAGCCAAGCACTGTCACATTCACATTAATTAGGGCAATTTAATTTTTCAGTGATAAATATGCATTATAACAGATATCATGTTTTTCTAACTGTTCTCCTTTCAGTTATAGAAGAAAGAGAAAAGAAAAGAAAAGAAAAGAAAAGAAAAGAAAAGAAAAGAATGACAACTTAGGTCGGAAACATGAACCTCTGGAAAAGTTTAGGTAAGCCATGAATATGCAGAATTTAAATAAATTCAATATGTATTTGTATCAAAATGCAAAAATATGTTTTACTTAAATGTTAAGAGCTTATCAGAATAATTTTATAGCGTTGCTACTATTTACAAAATGAAATGAGTAAAAATTAATACCAAGTAGAAAAAAAACAGTATGGTAAAAATGTATGGTAGCCAATCTATTTTTCATGGAAATGAAGTTTATACAATTTTGAGGGCTCTTGAAGAGGAACAAATTACTAGAAACACATTGCCCTAACCAGGACCTTAGGAGAGGCTCAGACAACTGATGAGTCTTGAAATTTAAGTTTCATTAGCTTCACTTGAAATCTACCTCTGACTTACCAAATATAGTAACTGGTTTTATTTAAAATTATATAATCCTGATTTCATCTTTACCTGTGTGACACCCTCCCCATTTTTCCTCATTCTTCTCATAGATGTTCATTCTTTAGCTTGCTGCTATTTTCTTTTCCTTTGGAATCTCATGCATTTAAAATTACTATCACTATTTAGAAATATGAATCCAAATTTTTATTGCAGTTTTTTTTTATTTTATTTTTTACTCCATTGCAAAATATAATTTTATATCCCCAATTTTTGATTAATCCTTTTCTCTCTGGAATGCATTTTTGTCACATACAGTAAAACTTTGCTGCAATAATGTAAGTAGGGACCAAAAATATACAGAATTATTTGTTTCTGATCAGTTATAATCAAACTAAGTGTTAATGAAATGTCTTGGTAATCTTTTTTACTAAATTTCACACTCTCTTTTTATTATGGACTTTAGAAACATTTAAAAAAAACTCATTGAATCTCTTTACCCTAAAATATTTGCAATAGTTCACTAATTACATCCACATGCTTACATTCTACTGTATACCAGCTTCCTGGTACATTCAACATACCCAAACTAAGAAGACTCACAAAGATACTCTCCACTTTTTCATTTATTGTTCATTGTTATAGTCCAAAATATTGGAACGATTAGTTTATCATACATCTAGCAGGGAGGTCAATGTGTTTGTATGAATGAGGAAAGAAGAAAATGAAATAAAGGATTAAAATTTTTTTCTACATAAAGATCTCATTGCAGCAATGGGGGCTACTTAGAGAGCTTATGTGATAATGATAGAGATATAATGTACAAATGCCTTGATTCTAGAAGTCGAATTAGCATCTAGGAAAAGCATGAAGGAGAAGAAATTCATTATCATGTGGCTTCAAGGACTATTCCTTTGTGTTATCTACAGAGAGCTGAGATTCAAAACAAGCCTTTCTGGTTCCAAAGGCTTTGCCTCTTCTCTTATGCCCTCTATTTGCTGGTATGCTTCAATTCACTTTGTCAAGATACTGAAAGACAAGTAACCAAATTCTAGTGAAAGTATTTCCATTATATAGGCATGACATAATTACAGCTTTATATTAACTTGTATGAAATATCACTTCACCAAAATTTAAGTGGCATATTAAGAAAATCATCAAGCTATAGCAGTGGTTCTCAGTGAAGGGTAATTTCCCCTCAGGGCGGAAATTTGCAAATGTCTGAAGACCTTTTCGGTTGTGACAACTTAGAGACAGCAGTGATGCTGATATACAGTGAGTACAGGCCAGGATTGCTGCAAACATCTTACAACAACAGAGTGATTGCTCACAGCAAAGAATTATCTATGTCAAATGTTAATAATGCTCAGGTTGAGAAAACTTGACCTACGTATGGTAGACCTACGTCATGTGCCCTCATTTAAAATTCAACATATTTTAAATGAGAATCAATTGTGAAAATATGTTCATGCTTTTTGAAAATTGTAAGGCTCAACTGTGATAACATGCTTCAGCCTTTTGGATATTATAAAGAAAGGAGTAATCTCAATTTATTTACTTAAACCTTTATTTATTGAAATATTATAAAATAAATGTTCTTACAAATATATTCTGATATAATCTAAGCTACATAGACACAACCTCTTATATACTTCATCATAACTCCAGTATCTCCACAGTCAAGTAGTATTATGCACATTAAAAAATGTTTGTTTAATTAATGAACTAATATACTAGCATAACAATTGCAATTCCTGGGCAGAATCTTCTACCCAGGTTTAAAATGAAATGAGTAAAAATGAATACCAAGTAGAAAAAAACCATATGGTAAAACTGTATGGTAATCAATCTATTTTTCATGGAAATGAAGCTTATAAAATATAGCATTTTTTTGGAAAAGAGTTCATTTTAATAACTCCAAAGTTAATTTTAATAGCTATAAAACTTAAGAAATATTTGTTATTTCAACAGCTTTAAAATTTGATCTGATCATTACCAAGTATTTATACTTTTGGATTTGAGTATGTTTTACTGTTATTTCTTATGTTATTTTCCATTGAAAATTATCCATATATAAAATATTTTATTTATATTACATCCTGCTTGAGATAATACTTTAAGAGTTAGATAATAGTAAATGTAAATGAAGCAAACTCAGCATTCTTTACATTTAACATTCCATATGTTAGTACTTCACTCCGGTTCCAAATTATTTATACAACAATTTACCTAAGATACTATCAAAATATTTTTTAAATTACAATTTGTTTATTAAAAAGACTCACTTTATGTTATTTGTAAAAGTCAGCTACTTTTATAGGAAAATAAATTCTGTTAGGCAGAAAAATAAACAAGAAAAGATATTTGGCAGACAAAATAAGCAAAAAGACACAGTAGAAGAGGAAAAAGGAACACAAATTTAGAGCACTAAGTGAAAGTAAAGTCATCATTTAAAAATTTACTAAGTCTTAAAAACTTCTACTATTATATTTGTATGACTTCCATTAGAGGAATAGATAGTCCTGAAATCATAATGGTGGAAGGAGTTTCTTACATAATTTGACTTTGACTATTTCTTATATAACTAGTACTAATTGATCTCTTTATATATTCCAGGCACTCTGCTAAGCTGTTTATTACCCTATTTACTATCTTATTATACTATTTATTTATATCTATCAATTACAAATATTTAATACTATTTATCATACTACCATTATAATCCTTATTATACTATTACTAGATTATTATATTATTGTACTACTTAGTATATCTTTACATATACTATTTGTTATTTATTTTATTATACTATTTACTAAGTCTTTAAACTATCCAAACAACTATAAAATGTAGGTACTATTACTTTTCATGTTTCACAAAAAAGGAGACCAGAGACATTAAATTATCTCATTGATTCATTTATTCAACAACAAAAAAATGGAAAGACACATTGATGTCTAAGGAGGAATAAAAAATAAGCCAATAGAGGAAGTAAAATGAAATCATAAAAGATGGCCAATTTAGCACAGAGAAGACAGGAAGAGAAAAAAAAAGACACAAAACATAAATGGAACAAATAGAAAATAACTAGAAAAATGGTAGATTTTAATACAGTTGTATCAATAATCACTTTAAATACAAATGGCCTAAACATACCAGCTATAATACAGAGATTGTTGGATTGAATAAGAAAGTAAAATACAACTATATGCTGTCTACAGGAAACCTACTTAAAATATAACAACATAAATAGGTTAGAGGTTAAAAAAAAGACAAATGGTATATTATGCAATTACTAAGTAAAATAAAACTGTATTAATTTCAGACAAAGAGACTTCAGAACAAGGAATATTATCAGGGATAAAGAAGGCCTTTATATAACAATAAAAGGGTCATTCTTAAGAAGACATAACAATCTTAAATATATATGCACTTAAAAATCTCCAAAAACGTAAGGCAAAATTCATAAATCTGAATAAAGCAATAGCTAAATCCACAACAGCACTCCTCTCTCTGTAATTGGTTGAACAAAGGGCATCAACTTAATAAAACACAGATGACTTAAACAACACAATCAACAAACTCTACCTAATTGAATTTATTGAATACTCCATCCAACCCCAGTGGAAAACACATTCTTTTCAAGTGCACATGGAATATTCACCAAGATGGAGAATATTCTGGATCACAAAATAAACTTTAACACATGTAGAGAGTAGAAATCACACAAAGTATACTTTAGAAACATAACAGAATTAAACTAGAAATCAATAACAGAAAGATACTCAGAAAGAATCCTTTAATGTTGGATATTAAGCAACACCCCTAAATAACCCATAAGTCCAAGAAGAAGACTTTATGAAAGAAATTTTTTTGAGCTAAATGAAAATACAACATATCAAAACTGTGGGGTGAAACTAAAGCAGAACTTAGAGGAAATTATATAATATTAAGTGCATATATTAGAAAAGAAGAAAAATTTAAAATCAGTAACCTAAGGCTCCATTTAGGTAGAAACTGAAAACCATAGAAAAAAGACCAAAGTCCAAACAAAAAAAGCAGTGAAATAAGAAATGTGCATGAAGTCATTCACTCAGCTAATAAGCTAATAGATTCAGGCAGTATGTCTCCAGAATCTACATGCTTAACTAGGACTGGAACACTGAAAAGACTAGCAAGCAAAGTAGTATATAGACATTGATAAGCATGAACTAAGATAAATAACTGAAGTAATAATCAGCAATAACATTTAAATTAAGGAGGAAGTGATTCTTAAAGAATTTTAAAGGCTTATGTTATTTAGATGACAGATGTAGATATTAATTTCAAGCTTAAGTACAGTAAACAAGTTAGCATTTTAATTTAGTAAGTAAAATAATATAAATATAATATTTAAAGAGAGCAAAGGCTAAAAAAGTGGAGAAAAAAATAGAAGAGAAAGTAACTGATCAAAAAGAAAGCAGAAATATCGCTTCTTGGCCTTTTGGCTAAGTTCAAGTGTAAAAAGAATGCAGAAATAATTTGGAAAAAAAGAATAAACAAATCACAAAATACAATGACATGTACTGATTGATATATGTAATCATTATAAATGTCACAGTCATTTAGAGAAAATCCAGAAGTTGATAAATAGTAACAACATCTTGCTTTAGGCTATTTAAAAGAGGAAACACTAATCATAGAAAATTTGAAAGTGAAAGAATGAAAAAAATATACTAAGCCAACACAAACAAAAGAGAGGGCTAAGCTAATATTAGATAAAAGGAACTTCAAGAAAAAAAGCATTATGAAGATGAACGAGGAAAGTATGTAATAGGAAAATGCTACGATTCAACAGGAATATGTAAAATTTCTAAGTTTACATAGAGTTAATGGCATAGACTTGAACATATAAGGCAAAAAGGAGCAAAAATCGATAAAAAGACAAATCAATGCTATTATTAAAATATTTTATGCATATATTTTTGCAACTGATGGATGAAGCAGGAAAAATTTAACAAACTAATTGAATGAACATACATATACAGACGTTATCATCCAACAGTTAAAAATATGTGTTCTTGTCAATCATTCATGAATGTTTATAAAATCTGACCACAGAAAAAGTATCAAAATAAAAATAAAAAGTAATATTAAATAGATCATATTCCCTGAAAAATATGTAATAAAATTAGATATAAGAATCATAGAAATAATAAAAAACACACTTTATTTCAGAAATTTAAAAAATATTCTAAATAACTCAGGATTTGAGTTTGATACTATGAAGAAAAGTAGGGGGGAAAACCTACTTTGTGTGAAACTAAGCTATAGTCAGAGGAAAGTTTAGACTTTTGGTGTCCAATTTAAAAAGTCAGAAAACAAGCAGCAGAAAAAAATATATAATAAATATGAAATAGTGAAAAGAAACATCCATTATTGAAATAAAGCAAAGGTTAAACAAAGAGGTTCTATGTCATCAATTGTTTTTTGAGTAGATAATAAGTTGGAAATAAACATCTGGCAAGTCTTATGAAGAAAAAAGAGAAAACACACAAAGAATATTAGGAATTACAAAACCAACAAAGCAGTTACATCAGATATTTTAAAATAATATGTGAACATTATGAACAACTTGATGGCATTGATTACAAAATCTAGACCATATGGGCATTTTCCTAGACAAATTTAACTTACTAAATTTGATCAGAAGAAATAGAAAATCTGAATGAAGTCATTACTATCTTAAAAATTATATTGATTTATTAAAATCTACCAATAACAAAGTTTCAGGCCCAGCAAGTTTTATAAGCAAATTATATCAGACACTTACAAAGCACACAAACTCAATCTTTTATACACTATTTTACAGCATAAACCAAAAATCTCTAATATGTTCTTAATTCTGAAATCAGGCAAGGACAGGTTAGGAGATACAATTCTTAAATAAAAATTAGCAAATTAAATCCAGCAATGTATAAAAATATAATAAAATATGACCAAGTTGGATACATTGTAGGAATGTTTGGATGGTTTAATATTTAAAAATCTATTGATGTAATCCTAATTTAACTTAAAGATTAAATTAATAAAGATGCTAATGTAAAGTGGAGTCATTTGATAATATTCAATATCCATTCACAATAAAAACTCTTAGCAAACTACAAATGCTAGTGAACTTTTAAAATAAAAAATCACATCAAACATTATTCTTAACAGTTACTGATTAAGATCATTGCTTTTAAACTCAAGAAAGAGATGAGATGGCAACTAGCATTGCTTTTATTCAATCTTGTACTAGAGGCCCTAACCAGAAGAGGAGTATAAGAAAAAATTCCATAAAAAATTCCAATCTAGTTAATTGTTCAAATAGAAAATGCAAAAGAATTTACAAGTACATTATTACTATTAATACAATCATTCAAACAGTCTGCATATACAAGTATCAATTGTATATGCTATACTGGCAACAAACTGATAAAAAATACTGGGGTTTTTTTTAAAAGAAAAAAAAAAACTCCCATGCATCAGAGGAACAAAAATGTTAATGTACTTAGAAATGATGAAGAACATTATAAAACTTTATTGAAACTCATTAACATCAACTTAAATAAATGGAGACATATACCATGTTCTTGGATATCAACACTGCTCAAGTTAATCTACAACTTTAACTCAACCTTTAACCCATAGCCAGTGGTGTTTTCATTGTATTTGAACAAGTGATTGCATAATAGATGTAGAAGAGGAAAAGCCCATGCAATCCCAGATAATTCTGAAGAAGAACAGCAGAAAGGACTTCTCCAATTAGACATAAAGGCACACTTGCATATTATGAAGGGAGTGTGATATCATTATAGAGATCATCAATATACAAGTAGAACAGAATAAAGCACTGAAAATAGAGCTATATCTGGATGAGAAGTTGATATCTGAATGCCATTCTAGGCCAATGGGTAAATGATGGATTATTTAATAAATGATCCTAAGACAACTGATTATACCTATAGAAATCATACAGTCAACTCCTTAACACAAAAGATACATAAAGTAGATAAATGATTTAAATATAAAAAGTAAATCTTTTAGAAAAAATAATAATCAATTATATCAAATATATTTATTGTGTCAGTATAGGAAATGGAATCATAATAAAAGATTAAAAAAGCATGAAGAAAATATAAATACATCTGATTACATTAAAAAAAAACTTTTGATTTGTTTTTGTTTTATAATATCAAAAGATACCATAAGCAAAATGAAAAGACGAAGTGCTAACTGGATGAAACATTAAGCAGCCATATAAAATGGTGATTACAAGAAAATGTAAGAATACTGTGATAAAATTTTAATTTCAAAATTATTTTTAGTTACATAGCCTTCAACTATATAAAACACACACACAAATACACACAGATAGATGATAGATCTGTAGTCAGATGAGAAAGAGGAAAAGAGAGAAACAGAGACATAGAAAGAGAGAGAGATTCATCGATGGGCCATATCTATAACATTTATCTTGTCACCATTTCCAAATGAATCATGATAATGCCTGTCAATATATCAGTGTCCTATGATATCACTATATGATAGGCATTAGAATGCTCAGATTTCTCACCCTCACCCTCAATTGCTGAATTCCTGTTAGTCTACCCAATCCTGACTTAATACCTCCACTTAACCTCACATTTCTACTCAGTTCTCTTTGTGAGTTTTTAGCTGTCAATTCTTACACTCATAAGTTTGGCAATCTCATCTTCTCTCACATAATTGCAATTATGTATATATGAATAATTTCCATGTATGTGTATATATATATATATATATATATATATATACACACACACACACACATATATAAACATCCAGAAATATGTATAGATATAGAATAGGGTTAGGTATAGAGAAAGAGAGAGACAGATAGGGAGAAACAGAGATATTGCTAGGCTAACCCAAACCCACTCATCTACCACTATCTTTGTATCTCAAACTTAACATGTCCTAAATGGAAATTATCTCCTTCACAACCTTCCTACTACACTCCTGAGTCAAATCTAATTCTCCAGCACTCTCTTACTCTATATTGGCACCATCATCAGCCCAGAAGACCAACATCACCAGCCCAGAAGACCAACATCACCAGCCCAGAAGACCAACATCACCAGCCCAGAAGCCCAGCATAAAATCCTAAACTTTATTAAATTCTCCCTCTCTCCCATCTACACAATAATCAATTCCTGCCACACTGACTTCACTTTTATCCTTTTTCAAAATGAGGACTTTATTCTGTTTACCATGTTAAAATTAACTTTAGAATCATTTTGACAAGTTTTGCCCAAACTATAAATTAATTCAAAAGCTTCTGAATTATTAACATATGTTAGTTTTCTTACTCAGGAACCTGGTAATGCCATTTATTCCTTTTTATGTTTTCTTCAGATCATTTAATAAGCTGATAATTGTCTTAAACTTGACACACCTCTGCATACAATTTTTTCCAAACACCATGTATTTTTAAAAACACATAACTAAATTTTGATGGAATTAGTTAATACTTTTTGAGTCAGTTTTGTAACTTTATTATAAATATTAGTTTTGCAAAATATATTCTTTGTAAAAAGAATAATGATGCTTATCGTCACCATTTCTCTTGCACATTTAATTATAAAAGTCATGTAAGCTTGATTGAAAAAAACCAAAATTTACAGAGTAAATAAATGACAATTTGAAAGTCAATTCTCCCTCTTCCCAGTGTCACTCCCCAGAGATAGGGATATAGAGATAGAGATTGTAATAAAATAGGTAGGAAGGTAAGTAGATAGGTTATATAAAAAATAGATAATTATCTATCTATAATTCCTATATGTAATCTATATATAAATACACAAAATGTATGTTTCATAAATGCTCACACATATACACATATACATGTAAAATTTTCTATACACATAACCTTTTCAAATGGCTATAGAAATTTTCAGCCCAAATAAAATTGTAGAGTTCAACCAGCAGGACATGAATATTATTCTACCTTTATACATGGAGATTTTATTATTATTATTTTTTTTTGTCAAAAGACATTTCAGTGGTTTCCACCTAGGTCACAAGAATTTGGAAGGGGAAAGTAATCCTTATAGAGTACATTTTGGTTTTACATGGGAGAAGAAAAATGGAATTTAGGAGAAGCCAGTGCATAAACAGCATATTCAAAAAATAATTAGGAACTATAATTAAGTGGTAGTGAGCCAGTTCAATCATGGAATCTACAGCTTTGAATTACAAAGAAGGTTAAAGAGAATGATATTCTAGTAATCAAGATATACACTACCTTGTAGGAATTAAGGAATACGAGAATGAGGTTGGTTGTTAATTATTTTCTCTGATTAGGTTACCTATTTCTCCTCATGTGCATTTAAATATTAATCAGAGATTCACTTTAGCACAAGATTATTCAAAAGGATAAAATGAGGGAAGAGTTCAAGTATAAGATAAACAGCCATTTAAACGGAGATAAGAGTTACCTGCTTACTAAGCTTAGAATTTAATAATTACGAAAGCTGCTTGTAAATTTTATGATCGATTTCATTTTTGCTATCTTATAAACTGAACTTTTATGTTAGTAAAATTAGTTTAGTGTTTGGCTTTCAAACTCAAATTCTTATAAAAATCACTAAATCTTTTACTTTCAGACCTCTGTTACTTAAATTTTTGGCTACAGTTTCTAATACACTAGAAGATTGGTATGCAGTGGTAGAAAGAAAAGGTACAATTCTCTGTGATAAATGTCTGATCTTAAATTACTTACATAATCACTTTTAAAAGCACATCCAGGTTTTTAAAATGCAAAACACTTTCATTTTCATTAAGAGAGAAAAATCACTAAACTAACCAATTTTAAAAGGGCAATTTTACCACCAAGGATCTTAAAATTTGGAGATGTCTTTCCTAATTAAAAAAATTAATTAGAGTGGATGTGTTAGTTATTACAAACAGATGTCAAGGGTCATTCCACTTAAATCACTGAGTAGTAAGCAGAGTTAATTATTCAGAGTCCATGTATGTACAAAATATTTAAAATGCAACTGCGAGTTAAATGGATTCATCGCATTCTTTCTTAGATGATTTTTTAAACTAGATGGAAAAGTGGCAAGAATTCACAAATATATATATTTGCAACTCTTGTATTATGTACTTTTTATAACTCGTATTAAGGAGCTTGCAATATAACTATCTCTAGCATAAAGCACATTTGTATTTGTTTATGAGACAGGACAGTGAAACTGACTCAAAAAGACTACAAGACAAATGTTCTTACATATTTTGCCTTATCTTTGTCCATATTTTAGTAAGTGAATATAATTTCAAAACATTGGGGTTTTGAGTTTCAAACTTTTGAAACCTTTGTACTGTTTATCTTGTGCTGGAAAAGGATTAAAGAATGAGATTGGGAGAAAATCCAACTCAGTGTAGACCACAGACAATCTTACATGCATCTGGGAATTCCAAAGGTGTACTTGCAGGCAAGAAATGCACGGTATTAATGAATGAGTAGGCACAGCCAGTATGGAATTTAGAGATGTCTCAGGCTAATGCTTCATTTGCGGTCGAGGAAGCAAAGAGGTTAAATGACTTGTCAAAGGTTCACCAACAAGTCAGCAGAAGAATTGGGTTTACAAATCAGTAACTAAATCAAATATTTAGCGGGTAAAAATCCGTACCCACACTCAAAAACTAACATATTTTTAGAGAATGTCAGCATAGAAAAACAGAGACCTTCTTCTCTCTAAACACTAATAAACTGATAAAATCTTCTGAAAAGAAAAAAAAAATTTCTTAGTGATAGTCATAAGAAGTGTTAAGAGGTGACTACATCCCAGATTCTGGTAGAAATTTCTATAATTACCTACATGAGTGAGGGGAATTAAGAAATATCTATCCTCCTTTCCACTCATGGACCACCAAATATAATAGGTATAATTCAAAATCACAAATTCTAGAGTCAGACAGGTAAGAAGATCAAACTAGTTTCCACAATTAATAATTCACGTTATAAGATCCCAGAGTACCTATATATAAGTAATAAGAGATCATTTTAATTTGTACTAAAACCATCAAGAATCTAATAAATCATCATAATTGGAACATAAATATACAATTTAGACAAAGGGAAATAAAAATAGAATACGAACCTATGAGAAAATATCCAAATTTGGTAATAATCAAAGGACATTAATCTTAAAACATAATGTTATGCCTAGCAAATTGGTTTATTTTGTAAATGATATTATATGCTGCAGATAACTTACATCACTCATACAATGCTGATAACAATATAAACTGCCCTCCCCTAAGTGTATATATGTATATTAATATGTATAAATCAAGAGATATTAAAATGCTTATAACATTTGGCCTAGTAATACTAGTTCTAAGAAGGTATCTTTCTTGAGATTTAATAAGCAGAGAGGCACTTGGTATTAAAAGCAGAAATACTATTGTTTAATATAAATGGTAAAACTCTGTTTTCTTTCCTAATCATGCCCAGAATTTTACTGGCTTTTAGGATTATGAAGGCAACTTTAGGCTTGTGTATTCCCAAAATAGTCTACAATGATTCCTAGGTCCTTAGAACACCTAGAACTTTCTGTTTACTGACTTTAAACTAGTTTCCATCTATAGCAAAGGATTATAACTTATGATGACATAATTTTCTCATATGTGGCACACTCCCACTGGCACACCCAGAGTTGTCAATAATTCTCTGCATTATGGCTGAGAGTAACTCCATCCCTTTCCTACTCAAAAAATCATTTCATAATTCGAGAGAGAGAGTTTTTATAGGCATAGCGCTGATTCAATTCTAACATAAAAGAAACAATCCTCACACTTTGATAAAGTATTATAAGAAACAAATTACAATACACATAACATTGATTGTCACACATTAGCTTGTCATGGCACCGTGTACAGGAAGCTCCTCTGATCTAGACCAGCAGCAATTGTAAGAATATCTTGACAACATCTGTCATTGGAAGCCAAAAACTCTGTACGTTGAATTTTCTTAACCTACTATTACTATTATAACAAAAATAATATATGGCATTTATTAGATGATTACTCTTTGTCAGGTCCTATGTTAGTTTACATACTTTATCTTATTTAACACTTACAATAGCTCTGTAGGTGACCACCATTTTAATCTTTATTTTATAGAGAGGAAAATGGTGCTTAGAGAGCATAAGTAATTGCCCAAAATACAGTAAGCGATAAAATCAAACACAAATATTGGGCTATCTAATGTTCTCATAACCAGTGCTTTTTTTTTTTTAACCACAGGAAATTTCTTCAGATATTGAGAATTATTTGCCTAAGAAGTCTTCTATATGGAAAGTAATCTCCTTCTTCCTCCAGATTCCAAATTGCCCTTCCTAGTGGCATCACGACTATTTTGGAGTTATTACGAGTTTGTGCAGAGAAAGTCTATACATGAAAAAACTGTATGTGTGTAAGTGTGTTTGTGTACTTTTTAAATACAAATAAATCAAAATCTACATTATATCCTTCAAATGTCTTTGTTTGCTTGAGAATCTACCCAGGAAATATTTCCATAATCATCATATATATTGGGCAATCACTCTCTGAATAGACAGTTAAGTTGTCTACAGGTGTTTGCTCTTACAGACAATATTATCATGAATAGTCTGCAAACATCTTTGCCAACAGTGTATGAGTCTTTCTAGAGACAGTATCCCTGAGTCAACAGGTATGAATATTTTTTTCTTTTTGAGAGATAGGGTCAAATTACTTCAAAGTTATTGTAATAATTTACATATACACCAACACTATATGGCAATAAAATGCCTGTTTTCCCACAACCTCATCAAGACCAAATATTAACAGAAATTTTTATTTTGGCTAAAATGAAGAGTAGAAATATTACATTGTTGTTTATACTTCCATTTCTTTAATTATTTGTATAGACCAGGCACTTTACCATATGTTTAAAAGTTTATTTTTTTCTTTGAGCTACATGCAAATATCCTTTTGCCTATAAAGCTGGTTGCTACTTTCTTGATTAATAAATGCTCTTTATATATTAAAATTAATATTCATCTAAAATATGTTACAAACTACCATTTCTGTCATGCAGATTTTTAAAAAAATTTCACATAGTCAAATTTCATTATTTGTTGTATTGTATACTTTAGTGTGTTTACTGTATAGAGGTATTCTCACTAGAATTAGAGAAGAAATATTCTTACAAATTTTACAGCTAATATTTTACATTTAAAAATTTATTTCATCTGAGATAAAAAACAAGGTCTTATTTTATAGCACAGAGAACTATATTCAATATCCTATGATATACCATAATGGAAAAGACTATTTAAAAAAAAGAATATATATATGTATAACTGAATCACTTTGTGGGTATAGCAGAAATTAACACAACTTTGTAAATCAACTACACTTAGGTAAAATGTGTAGTTCCCAGCCTCAAAGCCTATATCCGTTTGAGAGTTTACAAGTCCCCCAAGTACTCTCTTCATGGTTACTGAGGCTCTGTCACTCACACATTTGAGCAAATCTAGTGTGAATCCATGTACCCATGGATCCTGTCAGCACTTTTTTTTATTATTATGAAATTCTTAATTTGTCCAAAACCCATTTCCTCCATTTTTTTCTTTTATTAGTCAAAACCTGCATTTAAAAAATGAGACTATTTGTTTGGTTAAAAAAAAAATTTCATCTGGAATATATTTTGTCATGATATATGAAGTAGGGATGCAGTTGTAATTTATTTTTCCCTGATTGAATTCTGGCCTGTTGTCTACACACGTTTATTGAATAAAACATCTTTTAGCAATCATTTGATATAGTCTCCACATAAACAAAAAAGAGCTGTGTGTGTGTGAGTGTATTCAGGAATACATTTGGACTCTGTTTTATCTTATTGATCTATCATGTACCATTTTTTAAGAATTACTGTGGTTTTATAGTGTGTTTTAAAATCTGGTGTTATCTATTACTCCCAGAATATACATATACATATATACACATTTATATATATGTATATATATATGTGTTATATATACACACACAGAAACAATAAATAAACATATATAACTATAGACATTTAGAGTACATATATATTTATGTATGTATATTTATTTATAATTCAGCTGTTTAATAATATTCCAAAGGTTGTGCAACCAGCATCACTACCTCTAATTCCAGAACATTTTCATCACCTCCCCCACCAAAACCACTCATTACTAGCCCTTAGTAACCACTACTCTATGTTTTTTCTCTAGTAGGTTTCCCCATTCTGGTCATTTCATATAAATGGAATTGTATGGTATTTTGTGTGTGTGTGAGTTTGTCTTGTTCTTTTCACTTAACATAATGTTGTCATGATTCATCTATCTTATAGCATGTATCAGGACTTCATTTTTTATGTTTGAATAATATTCTATTGTATAGATCTACCCCATTTTGTTTATCCATTCATCAGTTGATGGAATTGTGGATTGTTTCCACTTTTTGTCTATTATGAATAACGCTGCTATGAACATTGGTATACTAGTTTTTTGTATGAAAATATATTTTAAATTATCTTAGGTATATACTTAGAAGTAGAATTGTTGGATCATATGGTTAATCTATGTTTAACTTTTTGAGAAACTGCAAAAATTTTTCCCAAAGCAGCTGTGATAATTTACATTCTATCCAGTAATGTATATGAGGTTTCAATTTTTCAGTGTCCTGGCCAATACTTGTTTCTGTGTCTCTTTTTTATGATGCCCATCATAGGATGTGTTAAATCTTATTTCATTGTCATTCTAAATTGCATTTCCCATTTATGTATCTTCTTTATGAAAGCACCTATTCAAATCCTTTGTCCATTTGTAATTGGGTTATATCATATTATTGTTGCAGTGTTAGAGTTCTTTTTATAGTCTGGATACTAGGCCCTTAACAGATATATGATTTGCAAATATTATCTCCCATTCTGTTGGCTGTCTCTTCAATTTCTTGATATTGTCCTTTGAAGCATAAAGATTTTCAATTTTGATAAGTCCAATTGTTTTTTCCTTTTCTTAGTCGTGTTTTTAGTATCGTATCTAAAAGTCCATTGCTTAATCTAAGGTCATGAAGATGTAAAACTATGTTTTCTTCTAAGGATTTTATCAATTTAGCTCTTAGATTTAGGCCATTGATCATTCTGAGTATATTTTTGTATATTGTGTTAGGTAGGGGTCCAACTTCATCCTCTTTCATATGAATTTCCAGATGACCCAGCACCATCTGTTGTAGAGACCATTCTTTTCATATTGAATAGTCTTAGTACTCTTGTCAAAATTAGTTGACTATAAATGTGTGGATTTATATCTGGACTCTCAGTTCTATGTATCTGTTTTTATTCCAGTACCATACATTTTTAATTACTGCAGCTCTGTAAAAAGTTGTAGTAAGTTTTGAAGTCAAGAAGAATGGGTCCTCCAACACATCTTTTTTTTTTTTAATACTGTTTCTTTTTTTTAAATTATATTTATCTATTTATTATTTATTTATTTATTAGCCATGCCACGTGGATTGTGGGATGTTAGTTCCCCAACCAGGGATTAAACCCAGGCCCTCAGCAGTGAAAGCACAGGATTTTATGTGGTTCCCAAATGTCTCAGTGTTTGCCTACAATATAAATACTTTAATTTTCTTTTAAATTTTTCAGTGAGGTTTCTGTTAACATGTATATTATATTAATAATAGCATGGTATATTTTTAAAGTGTCTGTACATATTTTTGAAATTTTTATGACTGAAAATTGAGACACCAAGATAATATTAAATACAATTTAAGTTTAGCTTCTAAATTGATTTGGCATATCATAGCATAAGACTTTTAATTAAAAAAAAAATTCCAAGGAATCCTATGAATAAATTCATAGAGTAACAAAAGCTTGGAACACAGAAATATCTAGAGAGTTTCTTTCATTACTGTAAAGAAAACAAAGACAGCTAGGGAGCAACCAGGAAGAAAATAGATTTGATAATAAGATTTAAGATGAAATAAAGATTTTCTGCCCTGACTTTATAATGATGTGCTCCTCTTCAATAGCTATAGGAAACAATGTTATCTTTTTCTCTGTGAGTTATTTATTAGATATATAATTTACTGGTATTTACATCTCTTTTAATTTCTTTATTATGTCCAGCAGTTAGGAATTCCTTCGGCAAGGAATCAGATGTGATATCCTTTGCTTAATGAAGTTACATTTGCTTTAACAACGCACAAACACAAACACATTTCTTTCTGCCAACAGAGAGAACAGACTTTGTTTTAAAACAGCTGTTTATGTACTTAAGGCCTTTAAAGTAAATTCAAATACAAATACACAGCTCTGTTAGGTTCTCAGTCATTAAACACTTCTCTACACAACATTTATATACCCAGTCAAATCTAGTGGGAAGCAAGGGACTGTGGACAACTTCTTAACTAAGCTCTTCTGAATCACAGGTCAATGGAACTGAGAACATGCGCTTTCTACAGCAAAATTTATACTTGGTCGATAAGGTAATGTTTCCAAATCTAGTAAACACTGCTGCATTTGATTTTCTCTAAAACTGCAATTCTTATAATCACAAAATTTTTATGCTGGTCGTCTGAGATATAGCAAAACCTTTTTATTAAAACTTATTTTAATGCTGTTCACACATATAGCAATAATGTATCTGATGCTGCTCCACTGCAGTATAATTTCCACCTATGACATCATTTCTATGTTTTCTACATCTTTTTTCCACTTTTCTGGTTGTAGTAACATTAGTCCGATTGATTTTCACGGAACAAAGCCAAAATTTATATGAACTCTTTCAAGAAAACCAGTTACATGTTTTTGAATTTTGCAGAAGAGGTCTCTATAAAAATTAAGTGGTAAGAAAAAGTGCAGGAGTCTTTAAGAATCCTAACATTTGAGAGTAAATCCCACGTTATGAGGTGGAGAATTCTAGTGCAGGCTGCCCAAAATAATTAGGAGGTTGAAAAATGTCCTAAGAAAAACTATAGTAATATCAAACTTTTGTTTGAGTAACTAAAAGTTGAAGGCTGCAGGAAATATAAATAAAAATATCTCAAGTGTTATGAAGGTAATGTAATATCTACAAAGTTGAAAAAATTAGAATATTAAAATATATTCAAGAAGCTATCAGAAAGCTGCCAATAGACATCAGGCAGAGTTCATGACAAAAAAAGCAAAAGATTAAAGACTAACAGTGACCAGAATAATATTTTTAAGATATTAATTACCTTTAAAAAGTAGACTTTATTGTAGATTTTGTTTTATCTTGTAATAATTTTCGGTACTTTCCAAATTTTCTGCATATAATTATAATATTAAAAATAGATTTAAATATAAAATTATTTTTGAAGAAGTAACAGACTTTACATGTTAGTTTTGATAGTATGTTCTTTTTCCCATGGTATTTCATACATCTTTCAATTATAAATTATTAATAGCACATCCTTATAAATATAAATACAACAGTTCACAAAATTCAAAGGCTTTGTTGAGGAAGGAGGGAATATGTAATTGATAAATTTGCTAAAAGGGGCAAAGAGAAAATATTAAAATATTGATAATATTCTATTTCTTAAGTAGGGAGGTAGCTATACCATTTTAATATTATTCTTTATACTGCATATATAACATGTTTATGTGTTAAATATTTCATTATAAAAAATGTAAACTGTTATGTCTTTATGGAAGTCACTGTTTCTCCCTTATACAAGTTCCAAAGTTGACAGCATGCTTAAGCAGAGACATTTAAAAATCAAGAAACTGTCAGCTCCTCAGCCTAGTGAATTCTGAGGCTTACAGTAACATGACTGGTTGGTAACTTAAAGACCTGTTTAAGAACAACTTCCCATCCTTAACAACTTTAATAAAAGTGATAATAGTGAATGCCGTCACATGGGGACAGTACAACTGAAGATTTCCCAGATATTGCAATTTATTAAAATTTTCTTTCATCTTTAATGTCCGCACACACACACACACACACACACACAGGGCTAACAGTGTAGAAGGAGACTGAGGAAAAATCATGTGGTAGAAGTGAAGATTTATTTGATAGTATTTCATACCAAGAAAGAGTACAAGACAAGAGGGGTAGGAGGGCATTGTTTCATCTTTAAATCTTAAAAGATATAATCTGTGAATCAGTTGCCAAAGTACAACTAGAATAAGGATAAATTCATTTTGTTCCAAAATCATTGTCTTAGCTTGTCTAGCTCACTTGTCTAGCTTACTACTGGATCTTAATTACTCATTACTGGAGACCAAACTTCATGAAACTATGTAGTTTCTTTAACACCAAAAACATTACCTTGCACATAGCTGGCAGGCCATAATTTACAATCAATTTAAATTAAAATTGCTATCGTCACCTTTTTAAAGTAGTTTATTGTTAAACTAAAATATATTTTTCATGTTTGAGTGCATGTTTATTTACATATATTTTGAGTTAATGACATTATCTAAAATTTGGCCCTTTCAAACATTACATTTTACCAGCATTCATTCAAAAAAAAATTAATGGCCATTTTTATGTTCTAGGCACTAATCTAGGCAATAATTTCAAGGATTAATAAGTCAGAGTAACTGCACTTGATGAAATTGTTTCTAAATACACATGATACACAATATTTTAATATGCAATCTTTATTTATTACATTCAATAAAAACAATTTTACTCTCTAGTCAATAGCAGTATTCTCAATGGTCACAAATTAAAGCTCAATTTATGCAACTATAATAAAATACCTCATTAAAGTTTGTCTCATTATTTTAGGCAATAAAGATGACTTAAATTTTCACTTACCTACCACATCATTTTCCTTAGTCTCCTTCTACATCTTCTACATTTTCAGCCCTGTGGGGGATGTATGCGTGGATATGTGTGTGTGTGTGTGTGTGTGTGTGTCTTGGACGGTACAGGGAATGCTTTTTCCTCACTCCCTGCAAAAGCGTTTTGTTTAATTTTATTATGTCATTTATTATATTTCATGTTGTCTGTTAATTTATTGAATACGTGTTCATAACCTCACTACACTCTGTTTTTTGCAGGAAGGTTAAATATTTTATAAAACTCAGATTTTCCTGTTTTATTTCAACAAAGTATGGATTCAATAAATTTTCATAAATGAACTCAAAGTTTATAATTATTTAGTCAGTAGTCCTAAAATATATTATTATTTAAATATCAATACAGTGCTGCTCATGTTTTAAAAATATCAGTATAGTGAGGGTGGATTTTATTATTTGGCATTGATATCTACTCTGCAAATTTTGCTTAGAGTGGGAAATGTAGCAACAGAGAAAATAAAAGAAAATGTACCCCAATTACTTGGGACAAATTTTCAACTATTTCTTTTGGAAATGAATCACAATAAAAACATAATCAGGCTTAATGAAATTAGTAGGTACAGCAAATAAATTTCCTAATTTTTATTAATATCAGTGGGAATTATATATGCTTATCAGATGTTTAAACAGGTGAAAAACACTACAAGGCTTATATAAATTAATTTTAAAAACACTGTTGTTAAAATAGACATTATGAAATGTTAAGAATATATACAATTTTGAAAAATAGGAAGCACAGTTACTAAATAAAGATATAGAAAATTTCACCCTAAACTGAAAACTATAAAGAGCAATTGTTTTTTTTTACATTTCAACTTAGCATTTTTTACAAATTACAATACCCAGCGCTAATAAAGATAAAGTAGTATAGACAATCTCTTACACTTCTGTTGGAAATACTCATTAAGTACAAACATTTTGCCATGTTTGTACTTTATAAGTCTTGTCTCTTTATAAGTTTTGTCTCTTTATAATGTTTTTGCAATGTTTGTACTTTATAAGTTTTGTCTCAATGATTCATTTTGTGAGAAAAGAGGCCATTTTGGGAACTCTTCAGGGTGGAGAAGCCCATGTCCCACCATCCTCCATTTCTTCCTAGGACATGAAAGCGTCTCCCTAATCTAGTTCAGTCCAATAGTTCCTTTCCCTCCAGATATGTACCTTGCTTCCTCCTCTAAAATTTTTCAACAGGAATCTGGTCCATCCCAATGATGAGATTTCCCCTCCAATCCCAAACTTCACTAAATACATATTGTTAAAATAAACAAGGAGGCTGTTAGACTGAAGTGGCTCTGTTGCTTTGATGGCCTATCAAATCAAAACCCAAGCCTGTAAATGCCTCAAGGTGAAGAAATAGAAACCTAAGGACAACCAATCACAAAGAGCCAACTAGGTTTCAAACTATAGCCAATCAAATGATTGCCTTTATTTGCACCTTCTTTGTTTGCCTTTCCCTAGCTCTTGTCCAGTGGAGTGCTCCCAACAACTTCTGTTCTGGCGCTGTCTGACTGGAACTGATTTTTACTCAAATAAATTCTTAAAACTTTTAATATGCCTCAGTTTATCTTTTAACAATATACATTTTTCACACATTCTAATGGTATATATATGAATACATATGTGTATGTGTTTGTACATATACATATATATATATATATATATATTTTTTTTTTTAATCACGTTCCAACTCTGTTGGAAGCTCTTGCAGGCACTAAGTCTGCTGGATGCCATCTGTTTTTTGTGTCAAACCAATCTTGTTCCAAGAACCATCCCCCCTCCTCGCCTCCAAAGCGGAAGAGGCAGAGACTGCTTAGGATGGGTGGTTGTTCTTCTCTCACTTTTTCTCAAGAGAAATCACCTTCATTGTTTATCAGTCGAAGCTAAAAACGTCTTTAAGGGCTTCCTCATGTGGTTCCTGTGAGGATGAGTTGGGCCACTCTGTGAGGTCAGCTGGGATTGATAGAAAAGTGATGGACTTCGGCAAGACTCGGGACAAATCCCGTAACCTCTTACAGTAGTAAGAGGTAGCATGAAGAGGTAGCGTGAAGTAGCGTGGTAAATTCTGTTATTATTAGGTGAGAATGGGATATATATGTAAAATGACACACAAATATAGATGGTTAGGATAAAGCTCCAATTTAGTGCTAGAATTTGCATTTTATCCCAAATGCTCTCTGCTTTAACTAGTTTTCTGATCTCTTTTTAATCTGTCATTGTGTAGCTACTGAAGGGACAGTAAAAGAATCTTCCCTGCCTTATGTGTTTCTAGCTGGGTTAGATCTTATCTGGATGGAGATTAGATTATCATCTAATCTCAGATGTTAGAATGATTCATACTATCAATGCTGAAACAATTTAGAAAGGGAAGAAACAAGTAGGTGGGAACAATAGGGATAGATTGCGGGGGAGGTGACACTCCAGCTAGGCCTTGAACATTGGAAATAACTTTAAGAAGCAAGCATTCCAAGCCAGAAGTAAAGTATGAAAATAAGTATAGAAAATTCATTTTAAAGGCGAGTTCCTTCAGCATGCAAGAAAAGAATGAAACCAGGTTGTAGTAATACATGTTGGTATAAAGCAGTGGACAAGAAACTCAGCACTGCACTGGGGCATACCTTCCCTAGAGAGGATGTCATTGAAACAGGCTTAAACGTATGGCCATAATGACCTCATTGTCTAAAGCTGCTTGCTGGTTCCCAGCTTTGCTCTTCCTATGCTATCTCTTACCCACTGCAGTCTGTCTGTCTCAAATAGCTGGCTTCATCTGCTTGGAAATCTTCATAATGGATCTAACCATTTGTCTCCTAACAGACTTGCATCCTCCATTTCATTGAGAATTATAGTGATCTTAGAAGTATGTTTCCATGCTCCTCAAATCTCTATAATTAGAAAAAATTTCTTAAAAGATGCTATGGTTTTTATGTACATTTGTTAATTGCATATTTTCTTTACTCTCAACATGTATCTACTGGTATTATATAAAAATGTAAATATCATAAAATTAAGTTCTTTAGCAAAAACCATATATCAGTAATGTCATAACCATTACAGAACCATTAAAATGTATTCATGCTAAGACTCTATATTATCATATATTATTTCAATAACCCTTTGCATATATATATTTTTTAATTTTTCATTTTATAGTAGAAGAAAGTGTTATGTACAAAGACTAAGTCACTTTCCTCAAGTCACAGAGCTCATCAATGGTGGCGATGTGATTGAAAAGTTTATACTCTTCAAACTTAATCAAATGAATTTTAAGGAGTGGATGAGATGAGTAGCTTTTTGGATTTCCAAATTACAAACGGTGCTACAATACCCCAGTCTTAATTCAAAAAGTGTATACTGGTCCTGTGCCTATCAATGTAGGAAGCCAGGGGGAGGGAAGGGAGAAACATGTTATTAAGCACAGACCTCTTTCTGTTGAGTATTCTTATGTGTGTGTAGTTTCATTCAGCTAAAAGTAGACAGTCACAATCTTCAAATTTCTCTGTTTACTGGACACAGAAGTGTGTTTTCTTATTATATAAATTATAAACATTAAAAATCTTATGGCTCACAAAATCACAAAAGAAAATCTAAGAGAGAATTTAGAAAAAGAAAGCATTTGCAATTTTTTTCAGAACATTGACTCTACTACATTACTGCAAGTGAATTAAATATGTGCATCTGCTCTGATAAACAATTTTTATTCATAGAAACTGTTCCCTCCATCATTAAATAAATGCTCTTCAAACACTTTAAACTTTTTAGTTTGAAAATGTGCTAATTAACTGCATAGTGCCGGGCTCTAAACTGCCATCCTGTCTAGTCCTCCGTCTGGAACATATGTATATAAGCTTTTACGATATTTTGCAGGCATTATATCAGAAATGAGAATGGCAAAAGGCATAATCGTAATATGCGTACAACAAATCAGATTTGCAATATAAGATAGGAAGAAAAGGAGTTCCTTTAGAAGGTTGTGGTCAGTGTATACGTTGAGACCTTTCAATATATATGAGACCTTAGAAATCACAGGCAAGTCAGACAAGAAGAAAAGAGGTCTTTACAAGGTGTCCAAGTAATAAATAATTTACAAAGCAATTTAGAAACCTCAGCAGTCACCACTTACAAGGCTGTGGTAGGGAACAGAGTCTATATTTGTAGAGAAGAATAGAATCAATAAAAGGAGTAACCTGTCAGTTTTTTCTATAGTGTCAATATCTCAGACTGGTTGCTTTCACTGGTGCTCCTGTGGAAACAATTTCCAAAAGTATACTATTGAGTGACATGCTGCACGGATTAAATGATTTACTTTAATCCCCTAACTGCATGTTGAAAGACCCACAGCCCAAAAGGAATACTAGATAGCCTGAAGACAAAGCAACTATAACAACAGTGTGATTTTGGGCTTCCCTGGTGGCGCAGTGGTTGAGAGTCCGCCTGCCGATGCAGGGGACATGGGTTCGTGCCCCGGGAACATCCCACATGCCGCGGAGCGGCTGGGCCCGTGAGCCATGGCCGCTGAGCCTGCACGTCCGGAGCCTGTGCTCCGCAACGGGAGAGGCCACAACAGTGAGAGGCCCACGTACAGCAAAAAAAAATAAAATAAATAACAGTGTGATTTTGGAATGGTTTATACTTAAGAAAACCCCAGTGCCACAACAAGTTCCATCCAGAACAACGAGTAAAAATGAGAAGTGGCCACAATAGACTCATAATATATCTGGCTACCAGGAGGATCATTCACAATATTGAGAGATCTGATTAAACAGATTTATTGGTCAACTTTCCAGTTTGTAAGTCATCAGATAAAATGGTGATTGGATATTAGAACAGCAACGGGCAGTCTTAACCATTCCCTTTTTGTTTGCACCTGTGTGATAAAGATTTAGTAAAAATTTCTGAAGTGTCTTATCAAGCTCATACAGGGTCTTAGCACTAAATAATTAGGTATAAGAAGTACTAACTTCATTAAATCAGAAGGCTATAAAATTAAATTGACTGTAAGCATACAGCAATGGGAAGCTTCAGAGACAAGTGCAGCAGGGAAACATTCCATCTTTAGCCATGGAGTAGGTTTAAAAAAGATGGCTCTCCCAACTTCACTGCTATGTGACTCTGACCTTTTAAATGAGAAGATGAGTTCAGTTTATCTCTGGTCCCTTCCAGCTCTAACAATTCTATAATTATAAACATCAATTATTATTCAGGGTTACAGTACATTGATCTCTGTGAGCTCCTGAGGTGTGTGGAAACGTTTGCCCTTAAATTGAAAGGCACTGAATTTTCAGGATAAAAAATTAAGATGTAAATATAAGGATAAGGTTTCTTTTTGTTTGTTTTTTGCTTTCCTAGTTCAGATTCTGTCATTTAGGAACAGTCACAAACATTTAGAAGGTGGAAGAGACACAGAAGCTTCACTGCTCCTGCAACAGTAGCAGGTGAATAAATGCTTAGGCTTCACCATATAGGAGGTGCTTTTGTGAGCACTTTGTTCTTTGAATGAAATCCCTTCCTGCTTCAAATTCCTAAAGCGGTTTTTGCTTTTCTGACCAAAGCATGGATAATACAGTGTCTTTTACATTATTAATACACAGAAGACATCACATCACATGTATTCATTGTAAAGTCTGAGGAAACAGAATGAGAAAGGATATCAAAGACACTGAGATTAAGACTATTAAGAATGGCTGTTCCATACTGCCCCTATTTAAATCTCAGTTTTCTGATCTGTAAAATAAAAAAAATTTGGTATATTAATACCTAAGATCCCTAATGCTTCAAAGTACTAAGATTGCATGATTCTAAGTTTATTGTTCAAAATGTCCATTTGTGTTAAATAACAGCAGCAATTTGAAACACGGCTTCTATCCTCAAGGAGTCAATCTACTTGTGGAGAGAAAAACTGGTAAGGGTAATTAGCATGAATGAGTGAGAAATGAGATTATTCTAACTCTAGGAACTTCTGCGATGCAGAGGATAATTCCTAATTGAAGAATTGGGTGATCATGATATTAGGTCTAAGCTGGGCTGTAGAGAATAAGTAGATTTTGATTGGTAGAGAAAAGAAGAATTTGGGGTAAAAAGAAAGCAAATGATGGATGTTTGAAAGGATATGTGAGACGTGATTGGACTTTAAAAGTGGTACAATATTATAGAGGGTTTAGAGAGGTTGAGACAGAAATTTTCAGGTTTGTTTCCAGGCATGACTGGAAGCCATGAAAGATTTTTTTTAAGCAGATTGTACAAATCAAATGACACATTAAAAAATCAAATATATATCAATTCTGGAAGTCTTAAATGTGGCAGGTCCTGAAACCAAGGACATGTTGTAAATTTTAAGAATACAAAATAAAGAAAAAAAAAAAAGAATGGGTGATCCACACATACAGTTATATGCAAAAGGACAACCCATCTGTGAGTTGGCAAAAAAAGCCTGTCCCAATGTAACTTATCATGAAGGAAATTAAAGTTTATGAAAATGTGAAATGTGAAAATTATTAATCAGGAAAGAGCGAGTAAACAAAACAATTGGGATACTAGGTTTTACCATTTTTTAAATTGTTGAGATGTTAAGTGGGATTATAAAATTACTCACTTTTTGAATTCACTTTTGGAGTGTGAATTTTCAAAATCAACTTTAAAATTTTAAGCCAGAAAAGGTTTTTAAATTTTTGTTTGTTGTTTGCTTGAATTGGGCCAGGTCCCATCCACAAAGGTATAGATAAGCTGTATGGTTCATGGTTCTGCAAATGAACCACAGTAAATTATTACTAATTTAACTAAAGTATAAAATACTATTATACAGGACTACTATTTTCATGTATTTTGTCTCCCATCTCAGGGCTTAGCTCTACTCTGTACTTAAAAGTTCAGGAAGAAAAGATGGTCAAATCAGATTATTCAAATCTAGTTACTAAAATATAATGAAATGTATTGTCAAGGCTCAGGGAGAAAGCATGTTGGGGTCTCTGCAAATGGGACAATGAAAGGTACACTTTAAGAAGTAGAAAATTTAAGGAGAAATAATGGGGTAAAGGCTGGTCCTAGAGACAACATACAAAGAAAGGATTATCAGATTCATTTGTAACGTCAGGGCCAAGAAGTCCAATGTGATGGTGAAGAAACAACAGCTGGAGATTAGGAATCCAGTTAAGATAGAGGCTGTCAATTTATTCATTCATTCATTCATTCATTCAAAGATTCGCAATAAGCCATGAATAAAAATAGGCCCTGTATAATCACTTCAGGTTCATATCTGATGCTTTTGATCTAAGGTACGGTGGGCAGCTGGCACAGACCTATGGGGAGCTCAGTAACCGTGACAACCTTCAGAATCTGTGTGTAGGCAGCATGACTTAATTCTTTGCCTATCAAATACTGTATCCCAATAGAGAAGATGTGGTACATAAATACAATGAAATATTACACAGCCATAAAAAAGAAAGAAATAATGCCATTTGCAGCAACATGGATGCAACTAGAGATTATCATACTAAGTGAAGTAAGTCAGAGAGAGAAAAACAAAGACCGTATGACATCACTTACATGTGGAATCTAAAATATGACACAAATGAACCTAAAAAACAGAAACAGACGCAATGGACAGAGAGAACAGACTTGTGGTTGCCAAGGGGTGGGGGTGGGGGGAGGGGGAAGGATGGACTGGGAGTTTAGGTTTAGTAGATGCACACTATTACATTTAGAATGTAATATAAATTTTATGTTATGTTACCTTGGTGAGTTTCAGGAAAAATAATTAACTTTTGAAAACCAAGTTTATCTTAAATACTAATGCTTGCAGTAAATAAAACATGTATCTTTAAATCTAGATGCTATAAATTTGATTGCTAGCAGTATCTGTGAAAATAATAGAAAGCATGAAAGGCATATATAGAAAGAAGTATACCCAACCAGCTCAAAACCTTAATAGTTCTATGATGTAGACTTAATGTGGCTTCCTGTTCTGTAGTCTTAGATTTTACAAAGAATTTTCAATTAAAATTTTAAAACAATATTTTAAAGATTTACTTTGGATTAAACTATCTGGAAAAGTTAATCAATTGCTAATTGTATAGCAATTCATAAGATGGTTATAACTTTGCAATATAGAACTCTGATTTTCTCTTTCACACAGTCTATTTATTCAATAAAAACTCTTTGGGATTTGGTGTCAAAAGACATGGACTTGAGGGACTTCCCTGGTGGCACAGTGGTTAAGAATCCGCCTGCCAATGCAGGGGACACAAGTTTGAGCCCTGGTCCTGGAAGGTCCCACATGCCATGGAGAAACTAAGCCTATGCGCCACAACTACTGAGCCTGCGTGCTGCAACTACTGAAGCCTGCGTGCCTAGAGCGCATGCTCAGCAACAAGAGAAGCCACCGCAAAGAGAAGCCTGTGCATTGCAATGAAGACTAGCCCCTGCTTGCCGCAACTAGAGGAAGCCTGTGCATAGCAACGAAGACCCAACGCAGCCAAATATTAAAAACAAAAAAAAATCTGGACTTGAGAACTAGCTCCAACATTCTGGGGTGAGTAGATTTTAATAACTGTGTTCCTTTTTACAGAAGATGATTAAAAAGTGTAGAAAATTTGAAGAATGTTAAGATTGTGTGCAAAACATAAAAACTACTGCAGTTCTACCACAGTATTTATTTTTATACATTTTGCAGAATTTAAAATGCTTGTAAATTCATTATTACTAATAAAATAATATTAAGTTGGTGATATTTCACCATCTTTGATCTACAAATGTGAACATTTAATATAGTTCAACAAGATACGGTTGACTTATTAGTTATATTCACTGCAACCACTTCCATAATCTGTGTCTAAGAACTTGGGCACTACATTCCAAGACATCAGGTTTCAATTTGAGCTGTCCACTGACTTGCTATACAATTTTGGACAATTTTCTCTCTCTAAGATTTAGTTTCCTTATCCATAAAATGTAATAGAGATGGCCCCCACTTCATCTTTTTTGTGGAGTCTCAAAGAGATTACATGAAAATTCCTCAGCACAGTGCCTTGCATTCATTCATTCAGTCAGTCAGTCATTTCTTCAACAAATGTTTACTGGGTTCATACTATGTCCCAGTCTCTGTACCAGGCATTGAGAAACAAGGCTGATGCAGTTTCTGCTCAAATGAAGTTTACAGTCTAGTAAGGAAGACAGACATTCAAAAGATACTACAAAGTGATTGTCATCATAATAAGTATTAAAGCGTTAGGACAAGATATAACTGGGGTACACACCTGGTCTGAAGTGACCCTGAGGGTCAGCAAATGCTTCCCTGAGAAAGTAACATTTAATCTGGAACCTGAAGAAGGAGTAGCCAAGCAAAGAGATGAACCAGGAGAATTCAGAAAGGACCCTGAGATGGACAGATGCCTTGTGCATTGGATTATTCAGGCTCGGGACTCGGAGATATGTTTCTATAATTGCAGTCATGCACATTAAACATTTCTATATCTTGCTTTGATTCACCTATTATTAACCTGTGAACATTTTTTCCATGTTATTAGAAAATGTAACTTGTAATAGTTGCTTAATACTCATCATGAAGATAATATACTTAACCATTCTCCTATTAATCATTTGAGTTTTCCTAATAATTCCTATTTTAAGAAATACTGAGATAAAGTTCATATTTACTTGAGATTACTTTCTCATAATGATATATTGGGTCAAAGGGAAAATACTGTCAATTTTGCCAAAATTTCATTTCATTAAAAGAGTAAAAATTTACCTTCTAAAAGCAGCCATACACTTGGCTTCCTTAACTTGAATCTTTCTTAACTAAGTTTTGAATCTTTAATAATATCTGTATACCAATAATATTAATAATAGGGTTGTGATAATCCAATGAGGTATTTCACATGAAAGTGTCATCTGCATAGAAAATTGTACTAAGGGGTTAGTTATTCTTTTCATCAACGTCGTTAATTATTATTGGCCATGTATATCAACATAGAAATAATAGTTCTAAGCAACTATGACTAATAATACTTATTCAGATCTCAGCTTGTTTAATCCTGCAATGGATGTCATTTTGATAAATTTTTAAGGGGAATATCTGCTATATGCTTAGTTTTAAAAATATTACCTACTCTCTATTTAAATACTATCATTTTCCTTAATTTTAAAGAAAGTAGACCTATCATTGGTAAGCCCAGCTTTAGATCAATGATATTGAACTTCAATGAAAAGTTACACAGACGACATGCTTTTTAGAGAGAAGATGACTAACCGGAACAATTTAGACTGTGAGGCCACTTGGTGAGATGCAGGGGGCAGTGTAACAAAAGCTGAGGAAGGAAATGGCAGAACTGAAGGAATCTGAGCAGGGAGGGGCCACGAACCAGGCAGAACTTCTGTGGGCAAAATAGGTGGATAGTTTTAACAAGAGAACACCTCTGCTTATTTTGTTAACAGGACTGTTAAAAGTCTGAGCTCCGAGCCACAAAAACCACTTCAAGAATTACATTTGTGTTGGGAAGAGAAAATGAACTTCTCTTGACTGACTTATTAAGATAAAATTAGGGAAATTTTTATCGGATCTAATTGAAATAGATGAATAAATATTTTAATCAATCAACACACTATTTTTAGAAATATAATCAATTTTATATTGAAGTAAAATGTAACAGGATAAACAATTAATGATTTCCTCATAATTGAAAAGTTACCATTTTATCAACACATCCTTTCAAACTTTATGTTATAACTAAGCTTGTGCATGTTTGGTTCTCATGTCATTGAGTCAGAGGTGTTCTATCTTCCCTCCTGAATACCCAGTCACTACTGAACACTCTGCTATTTAGTCATAAACAGAATAAGTGATTCGATTAAAATTTTAACTGGAATATGAAAAATTAATTGGGAATAACTTCAAACAGGAAACAATAATCAAATGATGGTATAAATCTGTTAAAAACACTATCACTGTCACATAGAGAATTAAAATATGAGTGTTTCAAATTGTTCATATAGTTTAACATTCAAACGTTTTTGATGGGAATAAGGAAGTATGATCACCAGCAGAGCAAGATTTAAAAGAATATAAACTTATCAGTATTCTAGTGTATTTAATGAGCACTAAAGGAGCTCAGAAAAAGCAGCTGAAAAGGAAAACTGGTCTAATACAAATTATCGTTCAAGATTAACACAAGAAGGTTGCTTTAAAACCCTCCCAACTTTCCATTCGAGACTTCTGATTTCTTCTAGGCAACTGGCTAATCTGTCTGCCTCTTCAATAACTATAGTACAACTGTTAAACTTTCCTTAATCTCCTTCTTCTGGAAGGCATTTATAGTATGCTGCAGAGCATCAAGCAGGGGATACTGAGGTAAAGAATGGAAGGTTTTACCTTTGAAGATATCCACTTACAATTTGATCATCTTGAGAGCATTGTCACATTGCTCTTGACAGTCAAGTTTGCACTAGTTTTTATCAATATCAAGATTTCAGTCAAGCCTATATAAAAAGCCTGTCTGAACATTTCCAATAAGAATCACTCAATTCTGTTGAACAAACATGCAAGTAAATAGATTGTGTTCGTGTTAGGGGGTGAAAACACGTGTGCATGTATGGTCCAGAGGCGTATACAAGTGGCCATCACATACGTTTTGTTGTTCTGGCACTTTCTGGGCTTTATTTTTGAATGTTTTCAAAAGTTAAAATTTCCATGAGAGCTTCAGATGTACAATTTTTATTGAAATATAATTTGATAATATTGATCTTAAATTTCCCTGTGGAAGGTACCCAGGAATCCCATTAAGGTTATGCCCTCCTAATGGCCCATGTCCTCTCCAGGCAGTACCCTGTCATCCCACCATTATCTTCTCTCCATCCACCTACTTCAGCTAGCCCCTATAGGAATTAGAGATGGCAACTCTTCCAATATATAAAAACCCTGATAGAATGAGGAACAGGTATGTACCTCAAAAACGATGCCTACATGCTGTCATTGAAATTCCAAGGAAGGAGAGCTTTTCCTGGCTATCACAGAGATAGAGTTGGACCTTGAAAAACAAGAGGATGTGTGACTATTGCAAAGGGGAAGATGGGCATTCCATCTGGAAAAGTCTGGAATGCAAGGCAGTGGTAATTTGCGTGTTTGATTCTAGCATAGGAATTAGGAAAGAAATGGATTATATAATGTTAAAGGTGGGAGGAATTTCAGATGCATCTAGTCCAGAGGCTTTTCAAATCTTTACTTTCTGGAAGTATTTTCTAAGCAGATTGCAAGCATTTAACCAATAGGTAAAATACAAAGTCAGAATGGCTTAGGAGACTAAAGCACTCCTAATCTGTAGCACATGGCAGAGTGCTGTCCGAAAACCAGCGACCTAAGTCCATCCCCCGTGAGAAAAGAGACTCAGAGAAATGAAGTTATGCGCTCAAGGTCATTACTAAGCTTTGAGAGCAAGAGTCCTTTACTTACTTTGCAGTAATATGTATAACACTGTGAATTACCTCAGCTATATTTTCTGGCAGGGTTCAGGAACAATAACATATTATTCAGATATCACACTTCAATATGAAGACATTAATAATGATGGGTGATTTTTACCTCCACCTGAATTTTGATTTATTTTAAATGGTATCTTTATAAATTCACTCTTGATTTCACGGATGAAAATGATTTTTTAATGTAAAACTGAAAACCAGATAGAAGACCTATACTAGCTTATCAAAGCACAATCATGCTGCAGCATTTGGCCTGAGATTCCAGGTTTGCTCTCTCTGAGACTTTCAACACTCCGTCTATGGGGATCCATCATGGCTGCACATCTGAACCATCAAAGTGTTGTGTCCTGCTCAAAGAAGAGGAGATTATTTTCCCCAAAGTTGAATTTAATTTCACTGTACCTATTTGATACGTTCCAATCGACCGAGTAAAGCACTGTGTTGTCACTAATTCTCAAAAATTATTTTTATCATTTAGATTAATAAAGTAAAAATTGCCTTATATATTACATAGATAAGTTAATTATTACTTATGAGGCAGTTAAGTATGCATTCACTAGAAATTACATTGTTTTCAAATTGCACAGTAGTTTTCCAAAAACAAAACTCTTATCTAAGCACCAAAAAAAGAAAGAAAACTAAAAAGAACATTAGGAATTGAAAAGAATATTATTTCAATGTTTTCCAGCTTATTATAAAATGTTCCTTCATATCCACATACATGATAGTTAAACAAATATAGAATATTTGTCATATTTTCTTTTGTTACCCAGTTTCTGAAACAAAATGTTCATTCAACAAAAAAAATACTCATACACAGCACAGCTGTTTCTTTACACAACACATACACACACCAAAAATCATTAAAAACAAGTGACAGAACCTCATTAATGATATAGGCTGGCATTATTTTTTCAACTGACATTATCTCTTATTATTTACTGTGCCATGAATACGGATACAGCTCGAAACAATATCCTCAAGTTCAAATTCTGGTTCCACTACTTGTGTGACCTCAGGGAAATATACCCAAATTCTTTTTGCCTCAATTTCCCTGTATATAAAAATGGAATAATATCTAAATATAACTGAGGAGTAAATATGTTAACACATGTGAACATTTTAGTGTGGTGGCTGACATTTTTAAAACAATGTGAGTTATTACCATTAGACTGAAACTATAAACAAATGAAAAATTCATATATGTTCTTTTTTCAAAGGAGGAAGAAAATCCAGACATTCCATATGGATCATAAAACTAAAAAGAATGCAGGTTTTAAAAAATCTTTAAGAAATGCGTAAACCATCATACAATGTTGTTTTTCTCCCCACTCCTTCCTTTCTTAGAGGGGGGAATAACTCCTGAATTTCTGATACCTTTTGAAATACAATCTTTAGGTTATTGAAAAATTGCATATCTGGAAAAAGAGAAAGTATCAGAGACTGCTGAACAGTCTCCACAGAGGAGACTACTAAAACACTATCCTCTCCTGAAGACAGAGCACTTGATTCCATACAGTTTGCATTTGAAAATTGCATTATCAGTGAAATATGCAAGACATAAAAGGTTTGACTTCACCAAATGCAGCTCTTTTTTTAGGTGCATGAATCTGCTGACTGTTCAAGGACAATCATTACCATTTCTTTAGGTAAAACAATCATTTGCCTTCATTCATGAGCAAAGCTGGGAGATACAGTCTAAGAGGTGGATTTATCTCTTAATAGGGGTTGTAGCTTGGAGAGAGACAATTCAGAGAGTTGCATTTGAAAGGAGAATATTATGCTTAACAGATACTGAGGGACAGTTCTGTGCTGTGCATTTTGCAAGGCCTTTTTCTCATTTAATCCTAACCAGATTTTATACAGTGATGAGTTATTGTTCCCAGTTTTATAAATGAGAAAACTGGGACTCAAAAGGGCACAGTAACTTGAGCAAAGACACATACTACTCACAGCACCAAGATTCTAACCTAAATTTATCTGGGACCAAAATGGATTCTCAGGTCACCACACCACACTTGGAGATTCTAGAGTCTAATAAGCCACTTTCTTTAATTTTTAGAGTGAATTCATAGCTCCTGTGTTCCCAGACTCAACATCTAGCTCTTGTTTAGCTATAAATTTCACTGTCTTCACTGAAAGAAATGTATGTTAAAAACTCTACTGTATAAGACCTGGATTTTGGAATCCATATAACAACAAGTTTTAAACCTTTAGAATGCCTGGAGAAGTCTTATCAGAGCTCTCATATCCATGAGTTCCTTAAACGGTTTTCATCCTTTGTCCTTAGAATCATTTGAATTTCAATATATATTTATGTGAACTCATGAATCATAAGAAATTGTTTTAATAATTCTTATAGTGGTGCAAGTGGTAATACAAATCAAAATGCAAGGTCTAACAGAATAATGAACCATCAATTTGGTTTCATTTAACTTGGATACTGACCTTACTTTGAATACTTATATACTCAGAAAATAGGTGTTTCTCTCTACCTTGGAATATCCATTGCCTCTCTGCTCCCTGTACATATGTTTCCAAATTTGGTCACCTGGAAATTAACTGTTCTTCAGCTTCTGTATATATAGAGAAGTGAAGGATGAGATTCTAAATATACATAATGCAATATACAATAGTATTTCCCTTCTCCAGAGTGTGATTTTAACAAACATTTTAGCACTAAAAGTCTATGGTTCAAAAGATTAACCTAAGAATCCTTTCAAAATGTAATGGTTGGCTCTGACCTCAGGGAACACAGGCAAGTACCAAGTCAAGTGGTTTCCTTTTCTATTTCAGGATAATCTAAAAAAACAAAATCTTTAAGATTCTTGAAGCTGAACTGGCAAACTTCTATTTTACCCTACAAACTCTACTAAAGGTGCTATCAGTAAAACTGACAAGGGTGTTGATAAAGCCAGTAGATTGAGGGGGGGGGCTTATTAATTTTATAGCTAAATACGAAGTCTTAAATTTTATTTTGAAATAGATAAGTAAGCCAAATTAACAACCACTACACTAATTAAAACTTTTATGCTTAGTTTTCAAACTAAATCTACTCATGAATATTAGAAATATTCATACTTTGGTGGGTATTAATTAATACTGATATTAATACTTACTCCTCACTCTTGATGTTTCAGTGGAACTGAAGCTGTCTCCTGACCCCAGGCCACCCATTTATTCACCTGACCCTAGAAGAGGTGAAGGGACTTACCTGGTAGGCAAATTTGGGAAGACTAAACTGGAGTGTGTAGCCCCAGTCATGCTCTCTTTCTTGGGGAGCAAGCTGTCTACAAGTTCCCACAGAAAGTTACACAGAAAGGAATTCTTACTATCTGAATTCTTGATAAAATATGACACAAATGAATTACAGTATATGCAAAAAAAAAAGCAAAGACAAATTTAAAAAATTATGCTTCAATGTGTTATCGTCTCACAAATGCTAAAACACATAACTGGGTTAATTTTGCCAGTGAGTTCAGCCTAAAAAGTGTAAAAAAAACCCATAAGCCCAATATTGAAGTTGACAGTGAGATATACTCAAACTCAGAAGTTGAAAAATTTGCATTAGAAACTGAAGGTAAATTAGAAAGTCACATACAAATTGCCAGTTATATACACTTACCACATATTTTAGTTTCTTTTCTATAATAAAAATTGTATTTCTCCAGTTTATTGTAAATGAAAAATAAGACTGGGAATTGGGCATTATCTTCTTGGCACTTTACAATAAAAACAATAAATGAATAAATAAAAAACCTCATTGAAGCTGAAGGTTTCCAGTGCTCGTCAATATAACCGATCCATGAGCCATTAGAGAGTCATAAAATAAGAAAGCTCAATAAAATAATCATAATCTCACATGTTTATTTAGTTCTGAGACTTAAATGATGGACCTTTGTACCTGACCATGCCTAGAGACAAGTTTCATTACACACACACACTCACAAATACACACACAAACATACTTATGCTCATGCTATTTCTCTTAATTGTGTAAACTCACATACACATGTTCATGGGACATCAACAAAGCCACCATAGCTTTCCTTTAATAAACAACAAAGGGCTGTTATTTAGTTTTATTTTAAAAATGAATAATTTAAGCAATGGATTTTTATTTAAATTATAATAATGTATAATTCTTGACCTCTGGATTTCCTCTGAATGGCAGATAAACCCAAACAAAAAAGAAAAGCTTGTCTTAAGTGAACATACTTTGATGCTTTTTAATTATATTTCTAGCATCTGAACTTGTTTCATCATTATCAAGTTCATTTTAAGTAGGTTTTCAGGACATAAAATTCAAGATACTCTCATGATAATCTTCTTTCTAACCTCCTAACTTACACAAAATATGGTATATATAATTATAATTTTTCAAGTTACAGTAGTGTTTTAGACAAGTTTAGGGTGAATCAAGGATATGTTTATTATATAGAAAATTAAATGTTTTTACAACTTAAAAATGTCTGTTGTTAGTAACACAAAATTTGTAGACTAATGCCACATCTTGATTTAAACTGTTTTCCCTGGTTAATCTTCAACTTATAGAAAGCCACGTTCATTAACTCTGTCTTTCTTTAAGTTTCTCTTATCCACAAGCAGTAATTGCTCCCATCCCCTCTGGTCTTAATCACTAGATTTCAGAAGAAAGGAATTATCTTCCTTTCCAGGTAATCTTTTTAAATAGAATTTTGATGTCTCCTTTAGATTCATTTCTAACCTATGTCTAGAAGCTTTCTCTGTTGATTTGCCCTAGTTGACCACAAAGAATTTTATCTCCTCCCTATTTTAACAAAAACTTTATAACTCTATTATCCTACTTTTTTTTTTCCTTAATTATTTCTTTTCCTCAGACAGCAGTTTTAAGAAATTGTTTACTGTTTAAGCTCCATTTAGTCATCACCCACTCACTTTTTTTTAACCTCTTTCCACCCCAGTTTTGCCAAGAAACTTTTTCTCTACGGGTTGTCCCCAGTCAAGGCCACAACTTCCTTACCCTGTGCTGACTCTTTTGCACAGTTCTTGATCTGGTCTCCCCAGTTCCAATTCAATTTACCCATTTCTGACAGATTAATCTTTCTAATCTTTCTAATGTGTAGTTGGGTTAAATCCTAGTAATGTGGAGGGTAGAGACAAGGAAGGGCAGAGGTTTCTTTTTTTTTTTTCCCCAGAGGATTCTTAATGATTCTTCAATAGAAGAATGGGTTCTTCTTCCCCTGAATAAACTTTACCTTGATTAACTATTCTTAACACTTCTGATCGAGCAAAACCATTAAAGTCACTATTCTTCTACAAAGCATGCACATGTCTGCCTCAAACTTTAATATTCTCTTTGTGTAAAACAGTATCTTTCAAACATCTTTAACCATGACCTCCAGTGAGGCATATATTTTAAATTGTGATCAAGTATACACAAAATTATACATATGTATTTTATGTCAGTATCACATAAATCTACACAATTTTCATGACATAATGACACTCTGTAACTTTTTATAGGTAAATCATGATCCAGAAAACCTATTTCATCAGCCAATAATGAAGCAAAACCCACTGTTATACTTCATTAAGCCATTCATTCATTCATTCCATTCAAAACAACAAGTAATAATCCCCTTTTGGAAGGCAGTCATTTCTGTATGCATTGGGAACAAAATGACAATGAGCAAACAAGTCCCTGCCCTCATGGAGTTTGCCGTGTCCACCCTCAAAGGATAATGATCATCCAAGCTCCTCTCTTCCTGAAGTATTTACCTATTCCAACCATTTCATAACTGTATCATGCTACTTTGCACTTCCTCATCTTTTATACCTTAATTCCATCTATCTCCATAAAGAGACTGTGATATCCTTCAAGAGAGGAATCTTAATTATGCATATTTTTCACTCTGTACCTTCACATAGTAAGGAGAACAATAGGGTAAGGGCGAAAAACAACTGAGTTCTATCCTTGGCTCATCACTTACCAGTTTGCAAGTTTAGGCCAGTCACTACTCAGCTTCTCTCAAATACGGTTTTCTCATCTGTAAAATGAGAGCATGGGGTTATATCAGCAGTTTTCAAATTCTACTGCACAAAGTTTTCAGGACTCAGTGGATGTTCCAAAGCATGACAATAAGGGGTCTTCAGTCAAAAGAGAGGATCCCCATCTCCTGCCTCAAGTCGAGCTTACAATTTTGTTTAAAAAAGTCTTGATGCTAAAAACCATGTTCATTTATTAAATCTCAAGATTTTGCAATCATGTGCTCACCATGTCTGGAAGTTGAGGAAGAAGAATAAGGTAGGAAGAAAAGAGGAAGAGAAGAGGGATTGTAGGAGGAAGAGAGGAAAGAAGAGAAAATACTTTTAATAGAGTGTACACTGCTATGTTTCAGGAACTGTGTTAGGATCAGTATATATGTTACCTTATTTTTTCTATTCAACAATTTCACAAGATAGAAATTTATTAGGTCCCTTTTATACACAAGGAAAGGAAGGAAAAAGAAGTTCAGAAATGTTAGATAACGTGATCAAGTACCTACTAAAGAAGCAGTGAGGCCAAAATCTGTTCTCTTTCCGTTATCCCAAGCTTCCCTTAAAGAAAGCTAACATGGACATTACATTTCTTGTTTGTTTTTTTTTAAATTTCCCTAGATTTCACCTGACTTAATCCTCACAACTTTGAGGAATATACTTTAGCCATTATCCTTATTTTGCCCATTAGGAAACCATGGTTCAGAGAAATGAATGTGATCTGTCCAAAACCAAATTCAGTGGGGGCAAAGATGGAATGAAATACCTGAATTCATATTCTGTGCTCTTTCCATATACCAAATAGCCTCCTTTACAAGAAAAAAACAGAAACAGGGAAACAAGAAGAGGGAAGGAGGCAGAAAGGATGGGACAGGTGGAGAATTATAACAATTCCACTGCTTCCTTACAAGGGCTAGTGAGTCAGATAATTTAATGGAAAGTACCCAGAAAAATCTGAAATGCTCTATGAAGATAAGTCATCATTATTAACTATTCAAACAGTGTGTGCTAAAGATGACAGTTTATATGTTTGTAAAATTCCATGTGGTAACTGCAAATATAAAAGAGCTATATAATGAATTAATTACTTAGATATACTACAGAAACTCATATAAAAGAGGGACAATCTGACACTCTTCAGATTGTGATACAAGAATTGGTTACATATGCCTGCTTTCTGTTCATGATGTACTGTCCCTACGGGCAGTAGAATAATTCAAATTTTCAATTTTTCTTGGATTTCATCACAAACTCAATCAAAAGCATGAAAGTCAGTATTTTAATAACCTTGCACCATGTGAAAAATAATAGCATGCTCTACTACCTGAACTCTTAGAGCGTTTTTTATTTTGATTGTCTTCCCATTATAGACTGTCAGGACTTTATCAGGAAGATCATCCAAACAAACTAGAACATTATTAAGGTTCCAGCAGTGCAGCAACTCCCGGAATGTATGAGTGATTAAAAGCCATACAGTTGTGACAAGGACCATAAGGAGATCAGACAAAGAAGTTACATGACTTTAAAAGAAAAAAAAAAAAAAGAGGACTAGAATGATTTAACCCTTTGTATCTTTTACCAGTGTACTAACGCTGCAGTATTATTTGATCAATATTTAAAACCTTATGTGACTGGATTCCTTATGGCAAATAATTTCCAAAGGTTAAAACAGAGGAAAATACGATTAACACAGAATTAAAGCATAACGATTGCCTTGTCGAGGTGCCAACGTTCCAAAAATCATATTTAACATAACATGATGCCCTGACATTAGTAAACTACTACCACTTTTGTAATTTATCACTGACTACAGTTACACTTTTTTAGCTCATTGAATATTCCCATTTCATTTCACATTCACAAACCTATTAATTAAATACTTCCTATTTGCCAGACATTGCATTGTTCACGGGAAATAGGGTATAAGCTGAGAATAGATGTTCTTTGGAGGAATGAGCAATCTAGGGTGAGAAAGAGCTAAATTAATTTTTAAAACAGAATATAATTGAAAAAATGCCTGTCATATTGTTAAATTAAATAAACCAACCTGTAAAAAAAAAAAAATAGTACCGAAATGTTAACTGTATTCTCTTAGCAGAGAAGAACAATGATTTCTACAGACTTTATTTTCTTCTTAACATTATATGTGTCATTTCATTTTTATAAAGTTTTTTTTTATACTTTTATAATCAAAAGTAAAGAATCCAAGAAAGAAATTCTGTAATGGATATTCGGGTAGAATGCTGAGAGAACCCCAGAAGACCGCCAACTGTGAGTCAGGCAATGCCTGAGGGCAAAGGTGGCATCTGAACTGGATCTGGAAGGTGAATCGGGGTTTACTGAGTGGAGAAGACAGGAGATGATGGCCAAGGTCATGAGAGAATCATCTAGAAGAGTAAATGTTTGGAAGTCAGCATTTCACATAGTTTGAGTGGCAGACAGAGGAGAGGAGGTGGAAGCTGGAGGTTCCCCAGGTGAGAGAACATTGAGACCAAATTCTAAAGGGCTTTAGATGCTATCTTAGAGACATTGAGATTTAAGTCAATGCAGAGCCAGGGCCCTAGCAGCTGAGGCCTCTAAACGTGGGGCACTCTCAGATTTCTTTTCTGTAAGATGTTTCTGTCCCCACCCGTCTGTGAGGCAAAACTCCTGGTTAAAGATGAAAATTTCTAATGGAGTAAAAATGGAGTGAGGGGATGTGAAAGGTACACTGACAGAGTTGGAACTGACAGGATCTGTTCACCAGTTGGCTATAGGGATGCGAAAGAAGAAAAACTTGAAGATAAAAGAGAGATCTGGTGATGGGAAATTAAGGAGCATCAGGATTAGGGTAAATAAAGAATTAGTGAAATAAGGTCTCTGAGGAATATTGGTGGGACAGTTTGAAACACGGATCTTATATTCATGAGAGAGACTGAGGCCCTTTCCCGTCTGATTTTCACCACTACTGCAGTAGCGTTAACTAATTATATATCACTAAAAAGTAAATGAGAAACGTTTTTAATCTTATAAGTGAAACTCTTAAAAAAAACGCTTGTGGAAAACAAACAAACAAAGGTCATGCACATCAAGAATACTTGCACTTCTATTCATATACATTCCTCCCGATATAAACTGCATTATTATCCAATTATTCAGTTTCTTGTACTAGGATTATACATCCACACCCTGTGCTATGTAATTTTACAGTGCCTCCCACTGTGGGTGGGATACACTTCCCTATCCCACTCATGTCGGGGTTGGCCATGAAATTGCTTTGACTAATACAATGTTAGTGGACATGATGTAACAGAAACTTTAACTGCTTGCATGGCTCAGCTTGTTCTCTCCTGCACCTGTGATCTGCCACGAAAAGAGCATGCCACTCATTCTGCTGCTCCTTCAGCCTGGACCTCAGGCCTGAAACCTCATCAGAAGCCTGTAATGTAGCCTTAACCCGAAGGAGCCTAGCCTAGATTGGCTACTTTATACCCTCAGGAGTGTAAAAATAAATAAAACATCAATAAGTCACTGAGCATTTTGTGATTTTGTCATTGTTGTTATGCAGTATTGTAGCAAGAGTTGATTAACACAGCTTTTCCTTTACCTCCAAGTAAACAGAGGGGTATTTTTTTCCCTTAAAATTGTGGTTTTCTATAAAATCATAATATACTTGTTAAGATACATATATGTGAAATACCCCCATTCAGAAAACCCCAAAGTTGAAGAAAATACCAAAAGGGGGATATATCATGTTCATGGATTACCTTACTCAATAAATAAAGGTTTTTCAACTCTTTGCAAATTAATCAACGAAGTTATAGCATTTCCAATGAAAATCCAAGCATGATTTTTAGTGAATATTAACAAGGTCATTCTAAATATCTATATGGTGTTGAAAAGAATAAGAGTAGCCAAGACAAACTTGAAGACAATGTCTGATTTTATGCATGTATGGTATTTCTTATAGTTTCAAAAAATTAATATAAATTAAAAAATAGAAATAATCATAGAACTAGAAAGAGACCTTAGATATTAAACATATAATAACAAAAACATGAAATGCACCTGAAGACTGAAAAGTAAGCAATAGAAGTATTTCTTATGTGAAGAGCAAAAGTGGAAAGAGAATAAAAAGATTAAATAAAGACAAGAGACAAAGAAAACTAATCTAGGAGGTCCAATGAATAGAAATGAAAATGAGAAAATAAAAACAAAGAAATGGGAAAGAAGAAATCATCAAAGAAAAAAACAAGAAAATATCCCCAAACTAAAGAATGATAATGAGTTTCAAAATTGAACAGGCCCATGGGGATCCCAATGCAAGGAGTGAAAAAAGGCCCACACTCATATCCTTCTGAAATTTGGGGATACTGCATTGTGAGACTTAAAAAATATGTAGAGCTTCACAAGGGAAGTTTCCAGGGGAAAAAACTCTGAGACTTTGAGGGGAAAAATAAAATACAGATAACAGAAAATTTAGAGCAGGAAGTAAAATGAAACAAAATTCAGACTAAAAACAAACCTGTATGAAAAAGTCAAGGCCCACACATAAAGCAAATGTAATTTGGAATGACTTCAAGCAACTGAATTTAAAAAAACAAATAAATAAATAATAAAGAGAGAGTCCATTTGGACACGGTGAACTTTTTTCCAAGCATGGGACTGGGATGGGACTCTATCCAAGAACACAGCACACTAGTTGTGATTCAGCATTAGATAATGTCAGTGGAGTGTCAACAAACCTGTAAACAAATGTTTACAGGTTTCCAACATTTAGAGTCAACATATTAAAAAAAGGAAGACAGTAGCTGTTATAGGAAGAATGTAAATATAAACAAGTTGGACAATATAAAAGTAAAAGTTTAGCTGACTAAAAAAGTTAGCCTGAGGAGGAAGGAAAATTTGAGGACATGGGTGGAAGTATTAATAACTTGTCTTAGAAAGTGAACTGTATAGACTTGTTGGAAAAAAGAAATAAACTTTAACCACATTATTTTGAGTTATAAAAGTAATCAATCGAAGAACAAAGCTAAAACTATAAATGTCAAATATTAAAAGGAGGGACGGGGAAAGGTGAGGTAAGCTAAGTGGGAAAGATCCTCAACTTTCACACCAGAAGTCAGCTATATCAGTTCAAATTTGACAGTCATGTGATCAAGAATTGCAGAATAGCCGCCCAAAGAAAAACAACTAAAAATCCACAGGTAGGAGTTACCGCTGAGAACGTGATTAAAGTAGGGAACGATAAGGCAGAGATGGTACTTTCGTTATAACTCTCCTAGAACATGAGATTGTGATTTATCCTTATTTTATTTTATTTTTTAACACGTTTATTGGAGTATAATTGCTTTACAATGGTGTGTTAGTTTCTGCTTTATAACAAAGTGAATCAGCTATACATATACATATATCCCTATATCTCCTCCCTCTTGTGTCTCCCACCCACCGTCCCTATCCCACCCCTCTAGGTGGTCACAAAGCACTGAGCTGATCTCCCTGTGTTATGTAGCTACTTCCCACTAGCTATCTATTTTACATTTGGTAGTGTGTATATGTCAATGCTACTCTCTCACTTCATCCCAGCTTACCTTTCCCCCTCCCCATGTCCTTAAGTCCACTCTCTACGTCTGTGTCTTTATTCCTGTCCTGCCCCTAGGTTCATCACAACCATTTTTTTAGATTCCATATATATGTGTTAGAATTCGGTATTTGTTTTTCTCTTTCTGATTTACTTCACTCTGTATGACAGACTCTAGGTCCATCCACCTCGACAAATAACTCAATTTCGTTTATTTTATGGCTGAGTAATATTCCATTGTATATATGTGCCACATCTTTATCCACTCATCTGTCAATGGGGACTTAGGTTGCTTCCATGTCCTGGCTATTGTAAATAGAGCTGCAGTGCACATTGTGGTACATGACTCTTTTTGAATTATGGTTTTCTCAGGGTATATGCCCAGTAGTGGGATTGCTGGGTCCTATGGTAGTTCTATTTTTATTTTTATAAGGAACCTCCATACTATTCTCCATGGTGGCTGGATCAATTTACATTCCCACCAACAGTGCAAGAGGGTTCCCTTTTCTCCCCACCTCCTCCAGCATTTATTGTTTGTAGATTTTTTGATGATGGCCATTCTGACCGGTGTGAGATGATATCTCATTGTAGTTTTGATTTGCATTTCTCTAATGATTAGTGATATTGAGCAACCTTTCATGTGTTTGTTGACAATCTGTATATCTTCTTTGGAGAAATGTCTATTTAGGTGTTCTGCCCATTTGGGGATTGGGTTGTTTGGTTTTTTGATATTGAGCTGCATGAGCTGCTTGTGTATTTTGGAGATTAATCCTATGTCAGTTGCTCCATTTGCAAATATTTTCCCCCATTCTGAGGGTTGTCTTTTGGTCTTGTTTATGGTTTCCTTTGCTGTTCAAAAGTTTTTACGTTTCATTAGGTCCCATCTGTTTATTTTTGTTTTTATTTCCATTTCTCTAGAAGGTGGGTCAAAAAGGATCTTGCTGTGATTTATGTCATAGAGTGTTCTGCCTATGTTTTCCCCTAAGTGTTTTATAGTGTCTGGCCTTACATTTAGGTCTTTAATCCATTTTAAGTTTATTTTTGTGTATGGTGTTAGGAAGTTTTCTAATTTCATTCTTTTATATGTAGCTGTCCAGTTTTCCTAGCACCACTTATTAGGGAGGCTGTCTTTTCTCCATTGTATATTCTTGCCTCCTTTACCAAAGATAAGGTGACCATATGTGTGTGGGTTTATCTCTGTGCTTTCTATCCTGTTCCACTATGTTTCTGTTTTTGTGCCAGTAGCATACTGTCATGATTACTGTAGCTTTGTCGTATAGTCTGAAGTCAGGGAGCCTGATTCCTCCAGCTCCATTTTTCTTTCTCAAGATTGCTTTGGATATTTGGGGCCTTTTGTGTTTCCATACATATTGTGAAATTTTTTGTTCTAGTTCTGTGAAAAATGGCAGTGGTAGTTTATAGGGATTGCATTGAATCTGTAGATTGCTTTGGGTAGTATAGTCATTTTCAAAATGTTGATTCTTCCAATCCAAGAACATGGTATATCTCTCCATCTGTTTGTATCATCTTTAATTTCTTTCATCAGTGTCTTATAGTTTTCTGCATACAGGTCTTTTGTCTCCTTAGGTAGGTTTATTCCTGGGTATTTTATTCTTTTTGTTGCAATGGTAAATGGGAGTGTGTTCTTAATTTCTCTTTCAGATTTTTCATCATGATTTATCTTTAAAAATCATTTTTAGAGCTTCCCTGGTGGCACAGTGGTTGAGAGTCCACCTGGCAATGCAGGGGACACGGGTTCGTGCCCTGGTCTGGGAGGATCCCACATGCCGCGGAGCAGCTCGGTCCATGAGCCATGGCCACTGGGCCTGTGTGTCTGGAGCCTGTGCTCCACAACGGGAGAGGTCACAACAGTGAGAGGCCCGCATACCTCAAAAAAAAAAAAAAATCATTTTTATTAGGCTGGCCAAAAAGTTCGCTCAGGTTTTTTCATACGGTCTTACGGAAAAACCCAAATAAACTTTTTGGCCAGCCCAATAAAAGACTGACCCAGGATCCATTTCCCACAAAACTGCTAGTTGTACACTTATAATAATAACAAACAAAGAAAACTTCATCTTAAAAAACTAAGTACCTGAAATGGAATGAGAAAAAGCCATCATCGGGTTAATGAATTAATTCAAATACCCAAATTTAACATTATAGTAAAAAACAAACAAAGCAGGCACTGAATACTAGAAAGTAAAAAAGAGAATACTGAGCAGCGGAATGTTATTTGTGGACCATCTATCATCTAATTGTTTCCATTTGTTCTAAGGATAAATTTTGTTTTAATTTACCACCATTTCAATTCTAAAGAAATGGCACTAAGAGATTTACCTCAGGTTGTACAGGTAGTAAATGACGCAGCAGGAATTTTTCTGGATTCAAAACCATTCCATTGTATATTATATACTATATACAGATTACATAATATATTCATATTATATACTATCATCATTTTAGTGATCATTAATCTTACTGATTATAATTTCGGGCTACTAAATTACAATATCAAAACATTAATTTTAAAATACACATGCAACTGCAGTATATTTACCTAGATCTACTTTAACTTCTGTGGTAGGCAGATTAATGGTCTTTCAAAGATGCCCTAATCTTTGGAAGCTATGAATATGTTACCTTATATGGCAAGTGACTTTGCAGATGTGATTAAGGACCTTTAAATAAGGAGATTATCGTGGATAGTCTGGATGGGCCCAGCGTAGTTACAAGAGTTTTTAAAATACGGAACCGGGAGACAAGAGAGTCACAAAAGGAGATGTGATGACAGAAATAAAGGTTAGAGGGACTTCCCTGGTGGTGCAGTAGTTAAGAATCCACCTGTCAATGCAGGAGACACAGGTTCAATCCCTGGTCCAGGAAGATCCCACATGTTGCAGAGCAACTAAGCCCATGTGCCACAACTACTGAGCCTGTGCTCTAGAGCCCGTGAGCCACAACTACTGAAGCCTGCACGCCTAGAGCCCGTGCTCCGCAACAAGAGAAAGCCACAGCAATGAGAAGCCTGAGCACCGCAACAATGAGTAGCCCCCGCTAGCTGCAATCAGAGAAAGCCTGCGTGCAGCAACGAAGACTCAACGCAGCCAAAAATAGATAAATAAATAAATAAATTTATTATTAAAAAAAAAGAAAAAGGTTAGAGCGATGGGGTTGTTGGCTTTGAAGATGGAAGAAGGGGCCATGAGCCAAGGAATGGAGGAAGATTGTAGAAGCAGAAAAAGGCAAGAGAACACATTCTCCCCTAGAGTCTGCAGAGGAATGCAGCCTTGCTGATGCCTGGAATTTAGCCCAGTGAGACCTCTTTTGGACTTCTGACCTTAAGAGCTGTAAAATAATAAATCTGTGTTATTTCAAGCCACTCAGTTGGTGGTAATTTGTTACAGTAGAATTAGGAAGCTAATACAGAATCTGCTCCAGAATCAGAAAGATCTGGGCTTAAGCCCTGTCTCTGCTATGCGATTTTGAGCTAGATTCCTAACCTTTATGAACCTCTGGTTTCTTTATCTGGAAAGGTGAATTTATAAAAAACATTTATTCAAGCAAGTTTGGTGACCATTAGTCTACAGTTAGAGTTCATTAAAGTGTAGGTATTATTATTAAGTACTAATTGTAGAAGAAAAAGAAAACTCGTAAGAAAAAAATGGTTAAGATTGTTTTTTCTTCTGAACACCTAAATTTAGCTAGCCAGTGATTCTTCATAACATACTGTCTACAAATTGAAATATGAAGGGGGAAAAGTCCTCCAATATTGAAACCACTTCATGATTTGAGCTCATTCACTCTACTCCTTTAATATCTAGCCTCTTTGGGGAAGAGGCAATATCCTTGACTGGCTATAAATTTATGAGTGTAGTTGCTTTTATGGCTCTGAATGTAATAGAAGCTAAGTAAATACTGATAAGTTCTCTATTCTTCTGAGAAGTTTCCACCCACATAATATTGTCCTATCATTGGAAATCCCCACAGTTTTGATAAGAATGAAGGCAAGAACTCTTTTATATATAACACTTGTCAATTAGAATCAGAACAGCATTCATCATTTTAGTTGGAAAGGCTATGGGGTTTTTTAAAATCCCACTTGAAGTCTATATAATGAAATTTTGCCCTTATTGTCTTTTGAGCAACTTCAGCTGGTTTGGGAGGTTAATGTTGGCTTCCAAATTTATTTTTTTCAAGCATTCTTTAACATTGTTTGCATTTATAGATTAAGTGGTAAACTGAATTAAAGGAAATAAGCATTTTCTGTCACCACAATCTTCCCACATAAAGAGACTAAGTTTGAAAACCATGTCCGTTTTTTCAATACAGGGCTAGGTATTGTCTTCATGGACTAGCCCTACAGGGAACTATTTTAACTCTTTCAAACCACTTAGTTGCCAGTCATTTTCAGGAATTCTTTGTGTACACAGTGTTTCTAAAGAGATTTTTTTCTCAGATGCAATGTATTTAACCTTTCTGTGTACAGGATCATAACATGGCAAAAGTTAATTAGTATCCAGGAGGCCTCACAACTAGGTGAATTCTCACTGAAAATCTTGATCACTCTAAAAAGTACAAAATGTGACTAAGGAAAAATAATTACAAAATTCCCCCTATTTTTCATGGCATATGCTTTTCAACTGGTATGTATATCACATCAAGACACTATCTATGTCATTTGTAAAACAACTCTTTAGGGAACCATTATTGATATTGACCAAAAGATCTTTCAGATCTCACGTGGTTGTTTTGCTTTGGCTCTCAGAAAACTACTTTGGGTGTTTCTTACCTGGGATGTGAGGATGAATTTCATATATCACCAAACAGAAAAGTCCCTGTATCTTGTATGAAGCTAATAGGAGCTCATTAAATAGTTACAGAGTTTCATACACTTATATGGCCATATACATGCAAACACACACACACATACACACACACACACATAAATTTACCATTCAGAGATGGGGAACTTTTTCTAGACCGCTAGCATTCTGAAGACAAGTGCCGGTCCATCCCACCATCAGTATCTGGATCACTCCAATGGATAGGAAGTGTTATAAACTGAATGTTCGTGTCCTCCTGAAGTTCATATTTTGAAACCCTAATCTCAATGTGATGGTATTTACAGGTGAGACTTTTGGGAGGTTATTAGGTCATGAAGGTGGAATGCTTATGAATAGGATTAGTGCCCTTATAAGAAGAGGCCAGAGAGCTAGCTAGATGTCTTTCTGCCATGTGAGGATACAGCAAGACGTCAGCTGTCTGCAACCCTAAAGAGGGCTGGTACCGTGCTGGTGCCATGATCCTGGACTTCCAGCCTCCAGAACTGTGAGAAATAAATGTTTGTTGTTTAAGTCACCCAGTCTACAGTAATTTGTTAGAGCAGCCCAAACTAAGACAGGAGGTATGAATAAACAGTATATGATTAAATGCATAAATGAACAAACATTCCCTGAATGAAGATATACATGAATTAGTTACTTGATTTTAAACAAGGACATAGCAGAATTTATTTCTCTTTGCTAATATGAAGCCAAAGTACACAGTTCATTTATAAACAGGACTACACAAGCAATATTATGAAGTCAAGGCTAGAATAAATATCTTATTATCTGGAATCCTATCACCCAACAAAGCAGCTATTTTTTTCATGCTCCTATTGATTTCCTGATCATATTTTATATAGCTTATTTGTTTAGCACAGAGAAATCAGAATTTTCTACATAATGAGAAAAATTCAAACACGAGTTTAAAATTCTGCACAGTAGGTCTTATATTCTTGACAGACCACAGTGATCTCTCCTTCCTAAGAACTCATGACACTCATGAATACTGACTAGGGATGCAGTCAAATACATACTGCTACAAGACACGTTTGATATTATCATTTAGCTTACATTCGATTCAATTTTATGTGTGTTGTTCACCTAGCTACTATGAAGCTCCTTCTCATTACAGAATAGGAATTATGTCTCTATAATCCCACCCTGCCTAGAAGTGTGTGAATGACAGATGGATAGATAGGCAGATAGATGACAGACATATATATAAACATTTGTTGAATGAACTTTAAATGAATGTAGTTATTATAAGTGAACAAAAAGTAAATGGTAAAAATTTTAAATGCCTAATATTTTATATTGTATTTTGAATATAATTACAATAGCTTGTTTCATAATCTTACTATCTAAGATAAAAAAATCATTACTGTCCCCTAAAATTATATATTTTAAGTTAATCAGAATTTTTACATTAATATTTTATCTATTAAAAATAGTTTAAAATGTCAGGAAGTCATTAGGAAAATAAAAATAGAGCAAGAGGGATTATTATTATTCTTGTAATTTTGCTTCAGATTAAAAGCATTCGTGAGATGAAAACTGTGTTCTTAACTTTGACCGACTTACTATGCTGAAGCAACATGACCTCTGCCCTTGAATGCCAACCTGTAAGTGGAGGTTATTGCCTCTTCCCACGAGGGTGTAAATTCAATTAAATAAATGTAACACATGTACCAGGCATTTAGGAAACAAAGAAATGAAGAGGATATAATTCCTGCCTTCAAGGAGCTTACAGGGTAATGGAGAGATTCACATATATCTGAATTGTTCAAGTCAGAATGGGTTTTTGTTTTATTTTGTGTTTCAGTAGAAATCACAAAAATTTGATCCCTGCTTCCTTTGGGACGATGAAAGCATACAAATCAGCAAATGCTTATAACAGTCCCGTAAGTCTCCTCTTGAACTGTGTTATATCTCTGTGCTCATATCACCCTCAAACTTTTAAAAATTCATTCTTAGTAGGTGCTCAATGCATCCAGAATTAACCTTCTACTTTTGTTTCCTTCCTCAGTAGTAATATAAATGCTATGCTGAATTTTGAATAATTCAATTAAGATCTTACATGGAGAATAAGCTCTCAGAAGTGTAGAAAATGAGCCTTTTAGGTATGTGAGGTTAAGGGCAGGTTTATAAAATGTTGTGTACTTCTGGACAAAGAAGTGTCAGGTGAAAAATGTATTTTATAGTTCCCATAACCACTTAGTCAATTATGTTCATAAGATAGAAAAGTTTGTACAACATGCTACAAACCAGTTCTGATTTAGAATACCTAATTCCATAGAGTTATTACTCTATTCAATTAGGACATTCTGTTTTTGCTTTTGGTTTGGTTTGGTTTGGTTTAGTTTTTTGAGCGAGATGAGATTAAATCAGTATTCATAGAGAAAATATGCAAATACTGCAACTGCTAATATTTTAAAAGCAGCTAAAGTAACTTATAGAAGAAATTATGTTAACAGTGTATCATGGTTATGTTTTTTAAATCATTTTAACATCCAACCGGAAAATATAGAGGCAATTATCACTTCTATGAGCTTTTTCAGTTATCTCAATGACACAATGACATCGTGATGTGTCTGCAAAATCAAACGTAGAACTGAAATAATTTATCAAGATAAATGTTAGTAGAACATTTTCTGAAATTACTTGCACATTTCATTCTGCTATACTTTCAGCTGAGTTATCCAGAAAATTATAGTTCTTCAAAGTTCATGCATAATAGGAAATTCCAGGTTGTAGCAATCGATTTAATTGTTCTCTGGAGCATAAATTACCTGAACATTAATCATTGCATTGTTGCCATTGTTGAATATGTGTGTGACTAAAGATACCAACATTTTATGAAAATTCTTAAAAATTATCAATCATTTCCTATCTGTCTCGAAGCAACGTGATTACCTAAATACGAATAAATAAAATATTTCTAAATAGAGACAGATGGAAGAGCTATATGAAACATAACACTTAGGTTAAAAAAGTTCATAAATTTTATGTTCTCAAAAACAATTACACTTTTTGTTCTCAAAAAGAGTACAGTTATCTGGTATTAATTCTTCAGGAAGTCAATCTCTGAAAATCTTACAGTTAGTGTTTTATTACTCTGAGGGTTGATATACTTAATTTGGAAGACTAATTACTTGTTTGGTTTTTGATGGAATAGAAAATGCATTTGAGAAATATGTTATTTGCAGAAAACGGATGGGTGTAGGAGTAAGGGGGGGGAGGAGGGACTCAATGCCTATATCTCATTTTTCATATATGATTGACAATCTTACATCATTCCCTCCAAAATCCTAATGTTTATACTAACATCCACATATACGAGTGCTTCTAAGTAGTTTAACTTTTAATAACAGCATGTTCTTATACGATTCCCTTCGTTCAGGCAAAAAATAGGTGTTTCAAGAGGCCATAGGCAAGAGGAGCTTCAAGATGGTGGAAGAGTAAGATGTGGAGATCACCTTCCTCCCCACAAATACATCAGAAATACATCTACACGTGGAACAACTCCTACAGAACACCTACTGAATGCTGGCAGAAGACCTCAGACTTCCCAAAAGGCAAGAAACTTCCCATGTACCTGGGTAGGGCAAAAGAAAAAAGAAAAAACAGAGACAAAAGAATAGGGACGGGACTCACACCAATGGGAGGGAGCCGTGAAGGAGGAAAGGTTTCCACACACTAGTAAGCCCCTTCGCGGGCGGAGACTGCGGGTGGCGGAGGGGGCGAGCTTCGGAGCCACGGAGGAGAGCGCAGCAACAGGGGTGCGGAGGGCAAAGTGGAGATGTTCCTGAACAGAGGATAGGTGCCGACCGGCACTCACCAGCCCAAGAGGCTTGTCTGCTCACCTGCTGGGGCGGGTGGGGCTGGGAGCTGAGGCTCGGGCTTCGGTTGGAGCGCAGGGAGAGGACTGGGGTTGGCGGCGTGAACACAGCCTGCAGGGGGTTAGTGAAGCACGGCTAGCCAGGAGGGAGTCAGGGAAAAAGTCTGGACCTGCCGAAGAGGCAAGAGACTTTCTCTTGCCTCTTTGTTTCCTGGTGCGCGAGGAGAGGGGATTCAGAGTACTGCTTAAAGGAGCTCCAGAGACGGGCCCAAGCCACAGCTACCAGCGCGGACTCCAGAGACAGGCATGAGACGCTAAGGCTGCTGCTGCCGCCACCAAGAAGCCTGTGTGCAAGCCTGTGTGCAAGGAGGAGCCTGCACCTCCCCTCCCGGGAGCCTGTGCAGCTCGCCACTGCCAGGGTCCCGTGATCCAGGGACAACTTCCCCGGGAGAACACAGGGCGCCTCAGGCTGGTGCAACATCACACCGGCCTATGTGGCCACAGGCTCGCCCCGCATCTGTACCCCTCCCTCACCCCGGCCTGAGTGAGCCAGAGCCCCCGAATCAGCTGCTCCTATAACCCCGTCCTGACTGAACGAGGAACACATGCCCTCAGGCGACCTACACGCAGAGGTGGGGCCAAATCCAAAGCTGAACCCCAGGAGCTGTGAAAACAAAGAAGAGAGAGGGAAATCTCTCCCAGCAGCCTCAGGAGCAGTGGATTAAGTCTCCACAATCAACTTGATGTACCTGCATCTGTGGAATATATGAATAGACAACAAACCATCCCAAATTGAGGAGGTGGACTTTGGGAGCAAAAATATGTTTTCTTTTTCCCTTTTTCTCTTTTTGTGAGTGTGTATGTGTATGCTTCTGTGTGTAATTTTGTCTGTATAGCTTTGCTTTTACCATTTTTCCTAGGATTCTGTCTCTCCAGTTTTTTTTTGTTTGTTTGTTTTTGTTTTTTTTTAGTATAGTCGTTAGCTCTTGTTATCATTGGTGGATTTGTTTTTTGGTTTGGTTGCTCTCTTCTTTCTTTCTTCCTTCCTTCCTTCTTTCCTTCCTTCCTTCCTTCCTTTCTTTCTTTCTTTTTCCTCCCTTTTATTCTGAGCTGTGTGGATGACAGGCTCTTCGTGCTCCAACCAGGCGTCAGGGCACTACCTCAGAGGTGGGATAGCCAAGTTCAGTACATTGGTCCACAAGAGACCTCCCAGTTCCACATAATATCAAACGGTGAAAATGTCCCAGAGATCTTCATCTCAATGCCAAAACCCATCTCCACTCAATGACCAGCAAGCTGGAGTGCTGGACATCCTATGCCAAACAGCTAGGAAGACAGGAACACAGCCCCACCCATTAACAGAGAGGCTTCCTAAAATCATAATAAGGCCACAGACAACCCAAAACACACCACAAGACATGGACCTACCCACCAGAAAGACAAGATGCAGCTTCATCCACCAAAACACAGGCACTAGTCCCCTCCAACCGGAAGCCTACACAACCCACTGAACCAACCTTAGCCACTGGGGGCAGACACCAAAAGCAATGGGTACTACGAAATTGCAGCCTGCAAAAAGGAGACACCAAACACAGTAAGTGAAGCAAAATGAGAAGACAGAGAAACACAGAGCAGATGAAGGACCAAGGTCAAAACTGACCAGACCTAACAAATGAAGAAGAAATAGGCAGTCTACCTGAAAAAGAATTCAGAATAATGATAGTAAAGATGATCCAAAATCTTGGAAATAGAATGGAGAAAATACAAGAAACGTTTAACAAGGACTTAGAAGAACTAAAGAGCAAACAAACAGTGATGAACAACACAGTAAATGAAATTAAAAATACTCTAGAAGGGATCAATAGCAGAATAACTGAGGCAGAAGAACGTATAAGTGACCGGGAAGATAAAATAGTGGAAATAACTACTGCAGACCAGAATAAAGAAAAAAGAATGAAAAGAATTGAGGACAGTCTCAGAGACCTCTGGGACAACATTAAAACACCAACATTCGAATTATAGGGGTCCCAGAAGAAGAAGAGAAAAAGAAAGCGACTGAGAAAATATTTGAAAAGATTATAGGTGAAAAGTTCCCTAATATGGGAAAGGAAATAGTTAATCAAGTCCAGGAAGCACAGAGTCCCATACAGGATAAATCCAAGGAGCAACATGCCAAGGCACATATTAATCAAACTGTCAAAAATTAAATACAAAGAAAAAATAAAAGCAGCAAGGGAAAAGCAACAAACAACAAACAAGGGAATCCCCATAAGGTTAACAGCTGATCTTTCAGCAGAAACTCTGCAAACCAGAAGGTAGTGGCAGGACATATTTAAAGTGATGAAGGGGAAAAACCTACAACCAAGATTACTCATGCCAGCAAGGATCTCATTCAGATTTGACGGAGAAATTAAAACCTTCACAGACAAGCAAAAGCTAAGAGAATTCAGTACTACCAAACCAGCTTTACAACAAATGCTAAAGGAACTTCTCTAGGCAGGAAACACAAGAGAAGGAAAAGACCTACAATAACAAACACGAAACAATTAAGAATATGGTCATAGGAACATACATATCGATAATTGCCTTAAATGTGAATGGATTAAATGCTCCAACCAAAAGACACAGGCTTGCTGAATGGATACAAAATCAAGACCCATCTATATACTGTCTACAAGAGACCCACTTCAGACCTAGGGACACATACAGACTGAAAGTAAGGGGATGGAAAAAGATATTCCATGCAAATGGAAATCAAAAGAAAGCTGGAGTAGCAATTCTCATATCAGACAAAATAGACTTTAAAACAAAGACTATTACAAGAGACAAAGAAGGACACTACATAATGACCAAGGGATCAATCCAAGAAGAAGATATAACAATTGTAAATATTTATGCACCCAACATAGGAGCACCTCAATACATGAGGCAAATACCAACAGCCATAAAAGGGGAAATTGACAGTAACACAACCATAGTAGGTGACTTTAACACCCCACTTTCATCAATGGACAGATCATCCAAAATGAAAATAAATAAGGAAACACAAGCTTTAAATGATACATGAAACAAGATGGACTTAATTGATATTTATTGGACATTCCATCCAAAAACAACAGAATACACTTTCTTCTCAAGTGCTCATGGAACATTCTCCAGAACAGATCATATCTTGGGTCACAAATCAAGGCTTGGGAAATTTAAGAAAATTGAAATCGTATCAAGTATCTTTTCTGACCACAACACTATGAGACTAGATATCAATCACAGGAAAAAATCTGTAAAAAATACAAACACATGGAGGCTAAATAATATGGTACTGAATAACCAAGAGATCACTGAAGAAATTAAAGAGGATATCAAAAAATACCTAGAAACAAATGACAATGAAAACACGATGACCCAAAACCTATGGGATGCAGCAAAAGCAGTTCTAAGAGGCAACATTTTAGCAATACAATCCTACATTAAGAAACAAGGAACATCTCAAATAAACAACCTAACCTTACACCTAAAGCAATTAGAGAAAGAAGAACAAAAAACCCCACAGTTAGCAGAAGAAAAGAAATCATATAGATCAGATCAGAAATAAATGAAAAAGAAATGAAGGAAATGATAGCAAAGATCAACAAACCACAAATGGTTGTTTGAGAAGATAAACAAAACTGATAAACCACTAGCCAGACTAATCAAGAAAAAAACGGAGAAGACTCAAATCAATAGAATTAGAAGTTAAAAAGGAGAAGTAACAAATGACACTGCAGAAATACAAAGGATCATGAGAGATTACTATAACTATATGCCAATAAAATGTACAACCTGGAAGAAATGGACAAATTCTTAGAAATGCACAGACTTCCGAGACTGAACCAGGAAGAAATAGAAAATATGAACACACCAATCATAAGCACTGAAATTGAAACTGTGATTAAAAATCTTCCAGCAAACCAAAGCCCAGGATCAGATGGCTTCACAGGTGAATTCTATCAAACATTTAGAGAAGAGCTAACACCTATCCTTCTCAAACTCTTCCAAAATATAGCAGAGGGAGGAACACTCCCAAACTCATTCGACGAGGCCACCATCACCCTGATACCAAAACCAGACAAAGATGTCACAAAGAAAGAAAACTACAGGCCAATATCTCTGATGAACATAGATGCAAAAATCCTCAACAAAATACTAGCAAACAGAATCCAACAGCACATTAAAAGGGTCATACACCATGATCAAGTGGGGTGTATCCCAGGAATGTGAATATTCTTCAATATACGCAAATCAATCAATGTGATACACCATATTAACAAATTGAAGGAGAAAAACCATATGATCATCTCAATAGATGCAGAGAAAGCTTTTGACAAAATTCAACACCCATTTATCATAAAAACCCTCCAGAAAGTAGGCCCAGAGGGAACTTACCTGAACATAATAAAGACCATATATGACAAACCCACAGCCAACATCATCCTCAATGGTGAAACACTGAAAGCATTTCCACTAAGATCAGGAACAAGACAAGGTTGCCCACTCTCACCACTCTTATTCAACATAGTTTTGGAAGTTTTAGCCACAGCAATCAGAGAAGAAAAAGAAATAAAAAGAATCCAAATCAGCAAACAAGTAAAGCTGTCCCTGTTTGCAGATGACATGATACTATACATACAGAATCTGAAAGATGCTACCAGAAATCTACTAGAGCTAATCAATAAATTTGGTAAAGTAGCAGGATACAAAATTAATGCATGGAAATCTCTTGCATTCCTATACATTAATGATGAAAAATCTGAAAATGAAATTAAGAAAACACTCCCATTCACCATTACAACAAAAAGAATAAAATATCTAGGAATAAAACTACCAAAGGAGACAAAAGACCTGTATGCAGAAAATTATAAGACACTGATGAAAGAAATTAAAGATGACACAAACAGATGGAGAGATATACCATGTTCTTGGATTGGAAGAATCAACATTGTGAAAATGACTATACTACCCAAAGCAATCTCCAGATTCAATGCAATCCCTATCAAACTACCACTGCCATTTTTTGCATAAGTAGAACAAAAAATTTCACAATCTGGGGCTTCCCTGGTGGTGCAGTGGTTAAGAATCTGCCTGCCAATGCAGGAGACACAGGTTCGAGCCCTGGTCTGGGAAGATCCCACATGCTGTGGAGCAACTAAGCCCGTGAGCCACAACTACTGAGCCTGCGCGTCTGGAGCCTGTGCTCCATAATGGGAGAGGCCGTGACAGTGAGAGGCCCGCACACCGTGTTGAAGAGTGGTCCCCGCTTGCCACAACTGGAGAAAGCCCTCGCACAGAAACGAAGACCCAACACAGCCAAAAATAAATTAATTTTTAAAAAAAATTCACAATTTGTATGGAAAGACAAAAGACCCTGAATAGCCAAAGCAACCTTAAGAATGAAAAATGGAGCTGGAGGAATCAGGCTCCCTGACTTCAGACTATAATACAAAGCAACAGTAATCAAGACAGTATGGTACTGGCATAAAAACAGAAATATAGATAAATGGAACAGGATAGAAAGCCCAGAGATAAACCCACGCACATATGGTCACCTAATCTTTGATAAAGGAGTCAAGAATATACAGTGGAGAAAAGACAGCCTCTTCAATAAGTGGTGCTGGGAAAACTGGACAGCTACATGTAAAAGAATGAAATTAGAACACTCCCTAACACCATACACAAAAATAAACTCAAAATGGATTAAAGACCTAAATGTAAGGCCAGTAGACACTATAAAACTCTTAGAGGAAAACATAGGCAGAACACTCTATGATGTAAATTACAGCAAGATCCTTTTTGACCCAGCTCCTAGAGAAATGGAAATAAAAACAAAAATAAACAAATGGGACCCAATGAAATTTAAAAGCTTTTGTACAGCAAAGGAAACCATAAACAAGACGAAAAGACAACCCTCAGAATGGGAGAAAGTATTTGCAAATGAAACAACTGACAAAGGATTAATCTCCAATATTTACAAGCAGCTCATGCAGCTGAATATCAAAAAAACAAACAACCCAATCCCCAAATGGGCAGAAGACTTAAACAGACATTTCTCCAAAGAAGATATACAGATTGCCTTCAAACACATGAAAGAATGCTCAACATCATTAATCATTAGAGAAATGCAAATTAAAAGTACAATGTTATATCACCTCACACGGTGAGAATGGCCATCATCAAAAAATTTACAAACAATAAATGCTGGAGAGGGTGCGGAGAAAAGGGAACACTCTTGCACTGTTGGTGGGAATGTAAATTGATACTGTCACTATGGAGAACAGTACGGAGGTTCCTTAAAAAACTAAAAATGGAACTCTCATACGACCCAGCAATTCCAGTACTGGGCATATACCCTGAGAAAACCATAATTCAAAAAGAGTCATGTACCACAATGTTCATTGCAGCTCTATTTACAATAGCCAGGACATGGAAGCAACCTAAGTGTCCATCAACAGATGAATGGATAAAGAAGATGTGGCACATATATACAATGGAATAGTACTCAGCCATAAAAAGAAACGAAATTGAGTTATTTGTCGAGGTGGATGGACCTAGAGTGTGTCATACAGAGTGAAGTAAGTCAGAAAGAGAAAAACGAATACCGCATGCTAACACATATATATGGAATCTAAAAAACAACAACAAAAAATGGTCATGAAGACCCCTGGGGCAAGATGGGAATAAAAATGCAGACCTACTAGAGAATGGACTTGAGCATACCGGGAGGTGGAAGGGTAAGCTGAGACAAAGTGAGAGAGTGGCATGGACATATATACACTACCAAATGTAAAATATATAGCTAGTGGGAAGCAGCCGCATAGCAAAGGGAGATCAGCTCGGTGCTTTGTGACCACCTGGAGGGGTGGGATAGGGAGGGCGGGAGGGAGGGAGATGCAGGAGGGAAGAGATATGGGGATATATGTATATGTATAACTGATTCACTTTGTTATAAAGCAGAAACTAACACATCATTGTAAAGCAATTATACTGCAATAAAGATGTTCAAGAAAAAAAAAAAAGATGCCATAGGCAAGGTACTCATCTAAGTGCTGGGGATAGAGCAGTGAATAAGGAAGACAAAGTCCCTCTTCTCGTGAACCTCATTCTTGTGAGCAAGGGGGTACTATAAAATACATATCAGCTAAATACAATGAAGAGAAATGAAACAAGATGAGATGATAATGTGATGAAGCCTATTTCCAATGTGATTAGAGAAGACCTCTAAGAATTTTACATTTAGGAGGAGACCTCTGGGAACTTCCTGTAGGCCAGTGTGATTGAAGAACAAGAGGATAGGCAGCTGGAGTTCTTAGGACGTCCTAGGAAATGTAACAACCATTTTATAATTATCTTACTTAATCCTCAGTACCATCCCATGTGATATACATTATTTTTCTCTTTTTGCAAAATAAAACATAAAACACAGAGATTAGAAATGTGAAATAACTTGTCCACGATTGAGGCAGAACAAGGACCTATTCCTAGGAAGTTGAAATCAATCTTAGTTGCTGTGCTATTCTGCTTCTAGCAAAGATTAAAACAGACAGAACCGACAGTCCTGGAACAAGGAGTCTGGCTGCAGATATTATTAGAACAGCCTGGTGTAGAGAATAGAAAGCTTAAATTGAGGGGGCCTGACATTCTTGCTATCCTGCTGTGTGATGGCGAGCAATCATGTAATCTCTTAAAATTTAATTTATATAATCATTCATTTCCTCATTAATTCATTCTAAACATATCTATTGAAAACCTAATACAAATTAGGCGATACGGTCAAGAATCACAATGAAAGATAATCAAATGTGTCTTCATGCATCCCTCATTCAAGTGGAAGACAAATCTATGGACATATCCTTCAAGATAATATAAGTCCAATAAATAGGTAGAAAAAAAGTGCAATGAAAACATCAAGCCAGGAACAATGCTGTCTGGCTGTCAGTTCTCTCTAAAATCCAGGAATGAAGCTGTATGATCACACTAGGCCTTCCTCACCTTTAATATTTTATTCTAACTGTCAGTGACTGAGTAACATTCTAAGCATCCGGTGAGAAAGCAATATTATATAAATTCCCATCATAAAGTTTAAAGTTTTTTGGCAGTCATAAGTCTATATTGGGTTCCTCATTCTCTCCTTCCTGTAAGAGTCTAAATTATTTTCTCCAATTCTAAATTATTTTCTGTAATTCTAAATTATTTTCTAGTAAGTCATATACTCAGAAATCTTCATAGGTCATGAGTTTCTTTGTTGGTAACAACAATAATGGGTGGAAAGAATTTCACCTTAGTATGTAAGCACTGGCTACTACTCAAAAATGAAGCATATGCATAGGGAAACTTTATGCATATTTGACTTTCCTTTAACATTTTAAAAATAAAGTCAGGTTTTTACAGTATAATTTTAGAAGAAATAAACTTAAAGAGCTCAAACTTACATAATTGTTGACATGCATCTTTACTAAAAACCACTGTATATACTTTACATCCACATAGCTTTTAAAGGTTTGAATAAGTCCAAGAATAATAAAGGAGGCTGACTTGAGATAAGGTATGTTCTGAGGCTCACATAATGAAACTCTAGATAAGAGAATAAGCTGTAGGAACAAGTCATCAAACCAGAGGGTGAACTAAGCTGAACCCGGTAACTCTATCTTGAAGCAGCTTTGTCTTTCTCTCTAAAGTATGACATCCCTCCTGAGGAATTAAAATCTCATTTCTCTACTACAGTGCTTGTAAAACAAAGAGAACATGCATAACTCTGAGAAATGGATAACCCTGAGCCAGAAAATAAAAAAAAAAATTAGATCAATTAAGAAGTAAAATGTTGAATTTCAAGTTGGACCTATGACATAAATTTAGCAACACTCTAAATGGAAACAAGGAAAGTCAGGTTCTACAATCTCCACCCTCTTCAAAATGGGGTAATATATCAATTTACTGTTACCATATATATTAAAAGGGGTTTGTAATTACTTCCTAATAATTGAATAACAAATCTTCCATTTGAACATTAAAATTAAATTTGAGTGGTCATACTAACACTTGTTATGGAGACCAAGAGTCTAGGTTTGCACAAGATAAAGACAATTTTTGACAGTTGCCCCAGCCTAATTAATGATAGCATCCACTTAACTCTCAAAAAGTTTCCTGGTTTGGACAATAAGTTCTGTCTGGAATATTACCTCCTTTCTCAAAACTTAAAGTACTGTGATAAAGAATAACTGACCTTAATATCAGAGAGAAAAAAATAAAAAAGTCAGAATTTACATCTTTTGAAATAATATTTGGTGAGCCATTGTGTACGCTTTTTGTGCCACTGATCCATTCTATTGCCAACTAAAATGTGAAAGCTCAGTTAAGGAAGCAGAAATCTTATTGGTGCTGTACTAGACACTAAAACAGAAAGGACATTCAAAGATATGCCCTTTCCTGGCAGAAATGAACACTAAAAAGAAAATAAGATGACCTAACAATGGGCATATAGGACAAAAAGCTAGCAAAATAGAAGCATAAAAGCAGCCACACGAAAAGACACACTTATACTAGGAAAATACACTCTTTATGTAAATGAAAACATGCCTGTATACAAAATGAATCTCATTTAAATTTAATTTACTTGGTTTAATCAGTTTTCTAAACATGTTCATTCTTGTTTGATTAACTATATTAAGCATTATATTAGCACTAAAAATTATAGGCTTGATAGTTTGAAAGTCATTTTTAATTATTAGCATTGATACTTGAATGTAAACAAAATGTATGCCTATTATTGAAAATTTTGTAAAATTTTAAAAAAGAAAAAACCTATAATTTTGTCATACAAACTACTACTTTTAATATTTTCTTACATTAACATACACATATTTTTGTATGCACATATACATTATATACGACTGCATACATATTATGCATTCATGTATATAAATATCTGCTATATATAGATTATTCTCTATTTGGAGCTTTTTCCAATGTTTTTTCTTTCCTTTTTTACACAATATTATGCCTTGAGCATTGTCCTATATCATTATTATTTGAAAACATTCTTTTAATGCTTGGATAATAAACTGTAATGACCTTGATTGCATCATTAATTATTTTAAAAGAGGAAAACACCCTAGAAGCAGAATCATTGTCAGATAGTATGAATTTCTCTATAGGTTTTGACCCACAGTGTTAATGCACTCTCCACAAAAGTGGTCTGATTTCTTATTTTCATTATACAATAGTGAAGAGAACAGGCTTTGGAACAGGAATGCCTGGAATAAAATTATGGCTCAAACACTTCCTAGTTGTGTACTTTAGTCTTTAAACTCTTTAAAACTCAGATAGTCATTTGAAAAGTGATGACAGTAAATGTACTCATCTTTTGAGCACTGTTATGGCTAAAAGGTTGGGAGGTTGTGTTAGGGCTAAAGGATGTTGGGCACATGTTAAGATTTAAACTATTTGTTATTGTAAATATTACTATTAATGGTATAATGCCAACACTGGATATTATAATTTTTGTTATTTGATAATATTTACTTACATCATTTATTATAAAACTATAAAGTAATTTTGAATTTATTTGATTACCAGTTTGGCAGAGACAACTGGCAAAGATATGCTCCTCCTTCTATAGCAAGAGATTTATAATTGGACACTTTGCAGTTGGAGACCACATTTCCCAGCCACCTTTGCAAGTGGGTGTAGTCATGTAGCTAAGTTTGCACCAACAGAATGTGATCAAAAGTGATGCTTGCCTACGGTATCTCTTTCTGACTTACTTCACCCTGTATGGCGGACTCTAGGTCCATCCACCTCACTACAAATAACTCAATTTCATTTCTTTTTATGGCTGAGTACTATTCCATTGTATATATGTGCCACATCTTCTTTATTCATTCATCTGTTGATGGACACTTAGGTTGCTTCCATGTCCTGGCTGTTGTAAATAGAGACATGGAATCTAAAAAAAAAAAAAAAAAAAAAAAAAAAAAATGGTTCTGAAGAACCTAGGGGCAGGACAGGAATAAAGATGCAGACGTAGAGAATGGACTTGAGGACATATGGAGGGGAAGGGTGAGCTGGGACGAAGTGAGAGAGTGGCATGGACTTTATATACTACCAGATATAAAATAGATAGCTAGTGGGAAGCAGCCGCATAGCACAGGGAGATCAGCTCGGTGCTTTGTGACCACCTAGAGGGGTGGGATAGCGAGGGTGGGAGGGAGACACAAGAGGGAAGAGATATGGGGATATATGTATATGTATAGCTGACTCACTTTGTTATAAAGCAGAAACTAACACACCATTGTAAAGCAATTATACTCCAAAAAAGCTGTTAAAAAAGAAAAAAAAAGTGATCTTGCTACTTGTGTGTCCAGGCCTTAAGACACTGTGCATGAAATCCTCCAGGCTCTGTCCTTCCTGTAAGCTGGAATGCAAATGTGTCTGTGATTTAGCACCAACCAGGCAGGGCAAGACAATGCCCTAGAGCAAGGGTCATAAAACTAAAGAGCTGCCTGTTTTAGTAAATAAAGTTTTATTGGAACATAGTTATACACATTTGTTTATGCATTGTCTATGGCCACTTTTACCCTACAACTGCAGAACTGAGTAATGGCAACAGACATGATATGGCCCCAAATCCTACAATATTTTTTAACTGTCCCTTTACAGAAAAAAAATGTCAAATACTGTCCAAGGACATGGTAAAGCAACAAGAGAGAAATGACCTGAGTCCCCCAAATGACCACATGAAACACAAATATCATTCAATCCAGACCAGAGACTTTGGGGTTGTTATGTGGGAAAGAAACAAATTCCTGTTTTATCTGAGCAAAATCTCCTTAGGGACATTGAGTTCTACCAGCATAATTTTCATACCAGGGAAGCTAAGTTTTTATAAAATTATGGTATTTAAATGTATCATTTTTATTAAAGTTTGAGAATTTTTCTTCTTAATTTATGGAGTTCTTTGTGTGTTAGGGATTTAAACCTAAGCCTATAATATTTATGGGAAATAATATCCATAGGTGGTTGTTTGATTTTTATGTTATGATGTTTCTATATAGTTTATAAAATATTTATCTTCTATCACATCATTACTTCCTTTTAGAATTTCTTACATTGTTTCATATTTATAAAGTTTTCCTTACCCCAAGATCAGATAAATGTTTGCCTCTTTTTGTGTGTTTTTTCACTATCTTTATATTTCGTTCATATTTTTTCATTCCAAGTGGCACCCAGCAGTACTTTCTAAATAGTTTTTCCATAGATGTATTATAATAATTTATATATTATATCCATATATTTAGATTTACATCATATGATATATATTATGAATTTTTAAACATTAGGATCTGTTTCAGAGTTTTTATATTGCTCCACTGCTGTAGTCTTCTTTTCTCAAATCAGTATCATAGAGCTTTAATTATTATAGTTGTAAAATTCAATTAATATCCAATATGGCAAGTCACCTTGTTCATTCATATTTACAGTTTCTAACTTTTGGGGGGGAAATGGAGAGAAGGATGCTTTACAAAAATTTGTTTTATCAAGTGATAAATATAAAATCAACTACAGAGAAAGACTGACATAGATGGATATTCACAACACAGGTGAAAAAAATACTACAGTATTATGTATACCATATTCAAAAACCTGCAAAAAATCTAATTTCATATAATTCTTCATTAGCATAAGGGTAAGACAAATACTTTTTGTCTAGTAATGTATAATATTAAACTTACATGTTTTCTCAGAAGAGTTTCTACAATAATTCTGAGATTTTTTTTTTTTTTTTTTCTGTACGCGGGCCTCTCACTGTTGTGGCCTCTCCCATTGTGGAGCACAGGCTCCGGATGCGCAGGCTCAGCGGCCATGGCTCACGGGCCCAGCCGCTCCGCGGCATGTGGGATCTTCCCGGACAGGGGCACGAACCCGCGTCCCCTGAATCGGCAGGCGGACTCTCAACCACTGCGTCACCAGGGAAGCCCCTGAGACGTTTTTAACGCTATTGTTCTTTTCACTTTAGATACTAGAATACCAGATGATGCAGTTAAGTGATCTGATTAAAATCATAAGGTCACTGAGTAGTAGAGCCTGAGATTTGGTACCCCTGTGTACTATTGTGATTTTCACATTGATCTGAGCATTCATTCTACAATGGGTCTAGCCAACTCACTGAATGTAGACATTACATTAAATATTTTTTATCTCCGAACACCTTAAGAGAAAGGTTTTTATGTTTCTGCAAACAAATCCCTACATTGAAACTCAGTATAGAATAATGATCTCCTGTCCCTCACAGGCTTTAGGATATTTATGGGTATTACTCTTTCAGTTTTACTTTGTTTATTACTTTTCTGACCGGAATTGGATCAAATGTATATATACATGTGGACTCAAAGCTTTATAATTCTTAGTCTTCCATTCAGGAATATCTTCGTACTCACACCTTTTACAGGTCTTTCAGAAAAGTTCTATTTAAAAAATCTTGCATATTTATAATTTTAGTAATTTTATATCAAACTTCAATACATACTAAATAAAATTAATATCTATTCAGTTTAATAATAATGAAATAAATATCCATATGTCCAGTACTCAGTTTATGAAGTAGAACATAAATAGTGACCTTGAAGCCCCCTGGGTACCTTTCCTTATTGAATCCCCACTCCTAGAGTTAATTACTAGCCTATCCTAATAATTCCTTACTTTTCTTTGAGTTATACCACATATCTATGAATTAATAACAATGATGTACTCTTTAGTTGTTTCTGTTTGAGTCTTTATATAAATGAGACATTACTGTAGCATATTCTTTGACTTGATTTTTTTTTCTGAACATCATGTTTATGAGATTTATCTATGTTGGTGGATAGAGGAGTGATTTATTTACTTTCTCTGCTTTATAGTAAATAATTACGTGAACACACCACAGTGCATTTATCCATTCTACTATTGATAGACATTTGGGGTGTTTCCAATTTTTGCTTTTACAAACAGTGCTGTTATAAATATTCTGGTGTATGTTTCCAGGTGTTCATATCAACACGTGGTTTGTGGACCCAAGCCAGTTCATGAATTGTTTGTTACAAGTCCATGATGGGATAAGTACAGAAATTGAGGGTAATCGTTTAGAAACTTTAATAGCAATTGGATTTTGCTGCAATATCCAAGCTCACAATCAGTGAACTCATCTCATTTAACAGGGTTTCACCAGTTTGACGTTGAACCCATGTGGTGAGTCACAATATGACAAAAACCACATAGGAATCATGCACAGTAGGACCATGTGACTTTTTTAAAGATTAGATTGGTAACTGTAATCCAAAAGTGTATAAAATCAGATAAAATATGAGTATATATATATTTTATAAATATCTGTACATTCTTTTCATTTATAATTAAGCCTACTTTTAAATTTATGATTTCACATTATAGCTAATTAGAGAAGTAAAATTTGTTTATTTCTAAGGCCTATTTCATTAACATCAATATAAACTTCACTGTATTTTGTTATTGTTGTGAAGACAAGATATACCTTTCAAGAAGGGAGCAGTAGCAGTAAACAAAATAATGACAATTGAAGTGAGTTCAAAGAAATGAAGACCAAATGTCCATTAAGTTTTACCCAGGAATATTATCTCTCATGTAAAAATATGTGTTTGAGGGGAGGTAATGGCTAATGAAGCATTAACACAAAAAACTAAAGCAATAAGCTCAAAATCAAAAGAATTCTTTGAAACAAGAGTAATGAATTATAAGGCTGACAGAGGTAGATATTTGAAATTTCCCATTTAAACATTAGTACTTTGCAGGCTTTTTAAAAAAGTACTTGGTGTCACTAGGACTAAAAAATACCTAAACATTGCTGAAACATTAGTGAAAGACTGCATCCAAAGTGAGCTTACACAGATAGGTGTATCTGTAGCAAAGAAGGTAGTTCAAGTACCACTTTCCAATGACAGCATAGTTCAACAGTTTGCAGAAATTGAGAGAAAATGAGGGCCAACTCACAGAACAAATACACCTAGGAGGAAACTGACAAATACAAAGATACCACTAACGTGGCAACTATTCCAGTATATGTATAAATTGTACATAATCATGATATAAAGAAATATTTTGTCAACTTTATTGATGACAAACACTAAGCTTGTAAAACTTTAGATTTGTAAAACTTTAAGACTGCACTGACAAAGTTTGGAGTTTGGAGTTTAAGTTTCATTATGAGTATGTTCTGGGGCTTCCCTGGTGGCGCAGTGGTTGAGAATCCGCCTGCCGATGCAGGGGATACGGGTTCGTGCCCCGGTCTGGGAAGATCCCACGTGCCGCGGAGCGGCTAGGCCTGTGAGCCATGGCCGCTGAGCCTGTGCGTCCGGAGCCCGTGCTCCTCAATGGGAGAGGCCACAACAGTGAGAGGCCCGCGTACAGCAAAAAAAAAAAAAAAAAGAGTATGTTCTGATGTTACAGCTGCAATGACAACATATTCTGGAATACTTATCCAGATTAAGAAGTCTTCGCCAAAATATAAGAATATAGAACATTCTGATTTCTTTACTGAAAAACAAATGATATGAAAACCAAAATGTCTCAGTGATGGAGTAAAAATTATGAATTTTTTAAAGAATAGCATCTTAAATCAGAAAGTATTCTTTTTATTATGGTGAATATGTAAGCTGATTATTTTAAAAGCCTTATTTCATGCAGAGAGACAAGGTTAAATAGGGGAACTTTTCTGTAGAGGATATTTGTTCATATATATGAACATTTAGTGTTCATGCAATTTATTAAATCATTATGATCCCAATTATTTAACGATGTGAATGGGACAGCCAGATTTGCTTAATTCTCTTTGTCTTTGGTATACTTAATACTCTTGATATTTCTATGCAAAAAAATGAATGTTTTTTTTCAATGGCATATATAAAGCAAAAATGAAAGTTAGATACCTAATAGAGCAACATTTTAGATCATTATGACATGCTCTATAATTTAATAATATTATCAGTGAAGTGATGATCTTGATATTGCACATCAACAAAAAATTATCATTGGTTCTATGAATTTGATGGAGTACTTTGGATTTTACTTTTCATTAAAAAGATTCACATTTAAGAAATTTGCAGAAAATAATTTAACTATAAATTATAATAGGTAACTGATGGAGGATTGAAAGTGAATTTTGAAAATATTCAATGACAGGTTTATTTTCATAAAAGTGAAAAATAAATATATTTGTGTTTTCTCTTTAATGCTCCAATCCCATTACTACAAACTCATCCTGAAGATGCACACACACACACACACACACACACACACACACACACACACTGTTATTAATTACAGGATGTTTGTAATCGCAAAATATTGAGACTACCTAAGTATCCAACTTAAGATACTGGTTAAATATACTGTGAAAAAGACACAAGAAAGTACTATGAAGCTACAAAAAAGAATAAGAGCTTCATGAAATGATACGAAGAAAATCTCCAAAAGATATTATGAAGTAGGGGAAAGAAATCAAAGTGCAGAAAGCATGTATAATAGCCCCACCTGTAAAAGAAAAAAAATAATAAATTAATAAACATATATCTTCTAATCCTTGCAAAAAATCCCAATGAAGTTGGTTACATATAAGAGAGGTATAGAGAGGAAGAAATACAGAAGAGAGTATGGCTTCTATAACTGATCTCTTTATATGTATAGTTTTCACTTTTGAAAGCATAATATACATATTGAAAAACACTCAAAGTAAGTAAGAATGGGAAGCAGAAAAAAATGAAAAAGATGAAAGAAATGAAGTTAAATTGTATTTCAAATGAATATTACAACCATGTTGAAGGACAAAGAAGAAAGGAAGGAGAGAAGGGAAAGAAGCAAGGAAAGGAAGGTAGAAGGGAGATTTTAAAAGTATGGTGTCCTTGTCCTGAGCAGCTTGAGAAGCTCCCCTCAGGTATACGCAGCAGTGGAACTGCTGGCTCCCAGTGTTTCTGCTTAACTTTACTATTAATTCCAAATATAGTTTTCTAAAACATTGTACAATGATACACTGTCACCTGTCACAATGTATGCTAGTTCCTGTTGCTCACTAATGCCGTTATTGTCATTTATTCCTGGAAATACAGTGAGGTATAATATTCAGTGCAGTTTAAATTTGCCTTTCCATTATTAGAGGTTAGTGCCAGCGTGTCTACAAATGTTTCTTCGCTGTTTTGATTTATTTTTTATGAAATGTCTGTCCAAGCCTTATCCCTGTTTTTCTATTAGGTGTTTGTCTTTTATAAACTGATACCAACTTGTACATATTCTAGATTCTAAATCGTGTTGGTCATGGGCAGGGCAAACATTTTCTTCCAGCTTTTGGACTGTTAGCTCACTGTTCTCACAGTGCCTTTCCATGGACAAAGCTCTTAATTTGAATGTGAAATTTGTCAACCTATCTCTTTATGGTTGTGCTTCTTTTTAAAAATAACTCTTTCATGGAAAAAAATAGATCAGAAAGATATTCTCTTATGTCCCTTTTCAAATTTAATGTATTAACCCAACTGGAATTGATTTTTATGTTAAATGTGAGGTGGGGTTCACTTTCTTTCCCACATTAATTGCCAATTTCCCTAACTCCTTTGTCCAGAGGACTAAGCTTTCTCCACTGCTCTGTAATGCTGGCTAAAAGAACAAGTTTCTATATATGTGTGGGTTGCTTATGAGCTAAGCATTCTGTTCCAGCAATCTATTCCTGAACACATTGTAATAATTATAATAGGTTTAAAGTAGATCTTGATATCTGATAGGGCAAGAGGTCATTCCTTGTACTACTTTTTCAGAAGTGAATTAGCATTCTTGTCTGTTTGATCTACCATATATGTTAAAATGAGTTAGTCAGTTTTCATGAAAAGTCTTTGTTGAGACTTGATAGGAATTGCATTAAATCATAAAACAAGGGAGGAAAATTGTCATTTTAAAAATAGTGTCTTCTTGTTCATAGTGTGATTCTCCATTTATTTGGATGTCTTTTAATGTTTTTCAATACAGTTTTATAATTTTCCATGAAAAGAGCTCACATTTTTTTCATTATTCTGATCGACCTTATAATTTATGTTGCTATTATAATAGAACATTTTTCCAAGTTAAAATATTAACTAATTATTAATATATAGAAATGCACTTAACTTTGTATTTTGATTTTACAGTTAAAAATGACTAATAATGTTTAGATTTTTTTCTAAATGGGAAATCATATCATCTATATAAAAAATTTAAATGTGTTTTTTTTCCTCTTAAAGCTTAATAAATTTTATTCTTTCTCTCTTCATATTGCCCTGGCTGTAATCTGCAGTACAATATTGAATTGACATGGTGAAAACAGGCATTGTTGCTTTTACTCTGGATTTTAGTGATTCACCGTAGAGTGAGACGTTTATTAAAAACTTTTGGTAGCTACATTTTATCATGTTAGAAATGGTCTCTTGTATTTTAGCTTATTAAACATTTTAACAAATAGTTGAATAGATGTTGAATTTATAGGTGGCTTTTTCTGTCCTTATAAGATGATGATATTAATTAATATGATGAATACATTAATAGATTTTTAATGCTGAATCAACTTTGCATTTCTGTAATAAACCCAAGATTGTAATGATGTATTATATTTTATAATCATATTTAGTTTTGTTTTGCTAATATTTTGTATAAGAATGTTGCAACTGTGTTCATGAGTCTGCTATTCTTTTTAAATTTTTTTTTATTATTTTTTTTTGAGGTACGCAGGCCTCTCACTGTTGTGGCCTCTCCCGTTGCGGAGCACAGGCTCCGGACGCGCAGCCTCAGCGGCCATGGCTCCGCGGCATGTGGGATCCTCCCGGACCGGGGCACGAACCCGTGTCCCCTGCATCGGCAGGCGGACTCTCAACCACTGCGCCACCAGGGAAGCCCATGAGTCTGCTATTTTGCATTCTCATATTATGTGTATACTAGACTCATGAAATAAGCTGTAAAGTACTCCCAAGTATTTTATCCTTTGAAGAGTTCAGGTACTACTGAAATGACGGGATCCTTAGTTATTAGGTAAATGTATCTGTAAAATCATTTGGATTTGTCTTTTCTTCATGGAGAGATTGTGACTATTGATTCAATGTCCTTAGTGGCTATTAGACTATTAAGATTTTCTGTTTCATGTGTCATTTTTGGTGAGTTGTATTTTTGTGGATATAATTGCTTTTTAAACTTTTTAAGTGTATTGATACAAAGCTATTCATGATGCCCATATATTGTCATTGTAGTTGCTGTTGCATCTTAGTTATATCCCACTTTATTGCCTAATTTGTGTGTGTGCGTGTGTGTGTGTGCGTGTGTGTGTGTGTGTGTGTTGGCATAGTTGATTGTTTTCTTGGGTCATTTTTTTTTTAGGGGTTTTCAAATTTCTAGGTTTTTTCTCACTATTGTTCATTCTCTGTTGTATTGTTTTCTCATTCATTAATTTCTTATCATTATGACTTTTCTTTGATACCCTTGTGTTTATTCTGTTGTTCTAACTTCTTTAGTCAGATATTTATCTCATCTATTTTCAGTGTTTTTTCTTATTGTATTGTAAGGATGTTAAGGCTTCAAATTTCCCTTTTGATTCTACTTCAGTGGTGTTCCAAAAGTTTTCATATGTGGCATTTTCATGGTCATTCAGTTCTAAATATTTTTTTAAATTTCCATTATGATTTCTTCTTAGAAACATTAGTTATTTAAAGTGTATGTTTTTGATTTCCAAAATAGGGTGTTCTTATCTTTAATTATTGAATTGTTTGTTAATTGTGCTGAAGTTAAAGAATATGGTTGTATGATATTAGTCTTTTAAAATTTATAAAATTTTCTATATACTTACTGTTATAGTGTCTGGTCAATATGAGAATTACTAATATAGTTGTGTTAACTCTCCCTATAATAGCATATTAAAATGCCTGTAAATTATTGCCTAGTTTATTTTGAAGATATAGTAGCAACCATGAAGGTTTAAAATTATATTTACTTGTTTAGTTGAAATTCTATCTTTAGTGTATAAGTTATATGTTGTTGCATAGTAAACTATTTCAAGATTTAACAGCTTAAAACAACAATAAAAATTATTAGCTCACAGTTTCTCTGGGTCAGGAATCTGGGAGCAGGTTAGCTTGGTGGTTCTGTCTCAGGATCTCTGTGTGGTTACATTCAAGTTGTCAAGGGCACAAACACCTGAAGGCTTGACTAGGGAAGAGGATTTGCTTTGAAACTAGCTCACTCAACTGGCTGGCAAATTGATAGTCTTTTAGCAAAAAGCCCCAATTCTTTAAACATGTACCTCTCCATGGGACTGTTTGAATGTCCACAAAACATTGCAGCTGATTTCCCCAGAGCAGTGCTCCAAGAGAGCAAAGTAGAGGCTACATTGTCTTTTATTTATTTATTATTAATTTATTTTTTTTTTTATTTTTGGCTGCTTTGGGTCTTCATTGTTGCACACAGGCTTTCTCTAGTTGCAGTTGCAGCGAGCCAGGGCTACTCTTCATTGCGGTGTACGGGCTTCTCATTGTGGTGACTTTTCCTGTTGTGGAGCATGGGCTCTAGGTACACAGGCTTCAGTAGTTGTGGCACCCGGGCTTAGTTGCTCCGCGGCAGCGGCATGTGGGATCTTCCCGGACCAGGGATCGAACCCATGTCCCCTGCATTGGCAGGCAGATTCTTAACCACTGTACCACCAGGGAAGTCCCTACATTGTCTTTTACAACCTAATCTCAGAAGTGCTACATTGTGGTTTCTAGAATTCTTATTGGTTAAATGGGGCATGCCTATACATACTTGGATAAGACTACACAAAGCCATGAATACCAGGAGACAAGGATCGGTGGGGGCCACCTCAGAGGCTAGCTACTACATGGAGCAATATTTTTTGCTTTAGAATTTCCTTTCTCTGTTATTTTTAACAATTTCTGTATTCTTTAGTTTAGGAACTTTTCCATAAACAGTAGAACTGGGATTTGTTGTTGTGGGATTTGTTTTCTGCCTGATAATTTCTTTTAACTGGAAATTTTAATCCATTTATATTTATTGTGACACTGATATATTTGGATTCGTTTCTACCATCTACTACTGTCCTGTTTATTCTGTTAACTTTTTTTTCTCCTTTCTTCATCTTGCTCAAAGTTTGGTGATTTCACTATGATATATCAAGGTGTTCTGTGATTACACTATAATGTATAATTGGCTTGATATATATTTTGCTTTGTGAATATGAAGACTGATGTCTTTCATTAATTCAAAAATTATTTCATCCATTTTTCCTTTGAATACTGTTTCACCCCTATTTTTTCTTTTCCCTCTTTCTGACTCTCCAATTAGATATATGTTACACTTTCTCTTTCTATCCTCCTTATCTTTTAAAGCCTCTTTCATATTTTCTAGCTTTGTCTCTCTGTCCTATAACTTCTTCAGACCTATTTTCTATTTCAAAAAATTACCTTTTCAGCTGTGTCTCCTCTGCTGTATAACCCATACAATGTATTTCAACTTCCATTTAATTTTTTAAATCTCTCAAAAATACTGTTTGGGGCTTCCCTGGTGGTGCAGTGGTTGGGAGTCTGCCTGCCGATCCAGGGGACACAGGTTCGTGCCCCGGTCCGGGAGGATCCCACATGCCATGGAGCAGCTAGGCCCGTGAGCCATGGCCGCTGAGCCTGCGTGTCCAGAGCCTGTGCTCCGCAACGGGAGAGGCCACAACAGTGAGAGGCCCGTGTACCGCAAAAAAAAAAAAATACTGTTTGGTTCTTTTTCAAATGTATGTTTGTTTTTATAGTTGCTTATCTTTTACTGTATTTTTGATAATCTATATAATTATTATTATTTTTTAATTTATTTATTATTTATTTTTGGTTGTGTTGGGTCTTCGTTTCTGTGCGAGGGCTTTCTCTAGTTGTGGCAAGCAGGGGCCACTCTTCATCGCAATGCGTGGGCCTCTTACTATCACGGCCTCTCTTGTTGCGGAGCAGAGGCTCCAGATGTGCAGGCTGAGTAGTTGTGGCTCACGGGCCTAGTTGCTCCGTGGCATGTGGGATCCTCCCAGACCAGGGCTCGAACCCGTGTCCCCTGCATTGGCAGGCAGATTCTCAACCACTGCGCCACCAGGGAAGCCCTATATTATTTTAAGTATTAAATATAATTAATTTTAAATATAGTTAATTTACATTCTATAAATGAAAGTTCCACTAGCTACAATCTTTTTGGACTTGCTTCTTTAATGACTCACTGTGTTTCCTAATGACTCCCACTGTGATGTTTTATTCTGCCTGTATTTAGTGATTATTTTTTTAATGCAATCTCATGCTCTTTGAAATTTCATCTGTGAGAATTACTTAAAGTTTTGTTTTAAATTGTTTTCTTTCCCTCCTCACAAAAGCGTTTTTGCTTGATTCTGCCAAGTACATGGGGCTATGATCAACCTTAAAACTGAAATTTTCTCTTTAGATGTTTTTAGGTTACATGTGTAGTATGAATCTGAATTACATGAGGGTTGAGGTTGGGAATTTCATTCAGGTGAAACGTTCTATTTTTTCCATTTTACTCAGAACCAAGACTAAGAAAGTTAAGTATTCTCACTCTCTCAATTGCATTTGCTCACTCGTGCTCTCTCTCCTCTCTCTTTCTCTCTCTCTCATTTTATTTGCTTATCTCACAATAAGAGTTGCCTTCTAGTGCTTCCCTGGTGATGCAGTGGTTAAGAATCCACCTGCCAAGTCAGGAGACACAGGTTTGAGCCCTGATCTGGGAAGATCCCACATGTCGCGGAGCAACTAAGCCCATGTGCCACAACTACTGAGCCTGCGTGCCACAGCTACTGAAGCCTGCGTGCCCAGAGCCCGTGCTCCACAACAAGAGAAGCCACCGCAATGAGAAGCCCGCCCACCACAACGAAGAGTAGCTCCCTCTCACCGCAACTAGAGAAAGCCCACACGCAGCAACGAAGACCCAACGGAGCCAAAAATAAATAAGTAAAATAAATAAATTTTTTTTAAAAAAGAGTTGCCTTCTAGAGATTCTATTTTTGCAGAGGATTTCCAGTCCAACCTAACAATTTTTGCCCTCCAAAGCTGTTTTTGGTTTACCAAAAAATGCTCTCTTAAATCTTAAACTCCCACAAGGAACTGCCAAATATCCCCAGGAAAGATGTCTGTTTCAGTGTTTGCTCACTTCCCTTGGTTTGTGATTTCATGCGTTCATGGACTCTGAGAATTCCCTTTACTTTCCCACCAACTCAGCTATGCAACTAAATATTTAAATATATATATTTTGTGAAATATATATGTGTATATATATGTGTATATATATGTGTATTCTGTCTGAAGGTCAAAAGTTACAAACTTCCAGTTATAAGATAAATAAGTTACTAGGGATGTAATGTACAAAATGATTAATATAAGTGATACTGCTGTCTATTATATATAAAAGTTGTTAAAAGAGTAAATCATAAGAGTTCTCATCACAAGGAAAAAATAGTTTTTTCTTTTCTTTTTTTTTGTATCTATATGAGATGATGGATGTTCACTAAATGTTTTGTGGTCATCATTTCATGATGTATGTAAGTCAAATTACTATGCTGTACACCTTAAACTTATAAAGTGTTGTATGTCAGTTATATCTCAATAAAATTGGAAAAATAAAAATAATAAAAAAATAGATTTTTAAAAACTTAAAAATTATGTATAGAAAGCATATAATCCAGTGCATAATACATAGTAGCTACTTAATTAAATGATGACTCTGTAATTATAATTCAATAAAAGGGAAAGAAAGAAAAATATTTCTGTCTGGCATTTTTTTAGTTTTCACCAATGATAAAATTTCTCTAGACATATAATCTACCATATTGTCAGAAATTAAAGAAAAAAATAACCATGGGATTTCTGGTTGGAAATCAGAACAATGAAATTTTACGATTCCAGCTTTCTTTCTTAAACTCCTACTTTTGGTCCTGATCACCCTTTGCTCTTCAGAGGAAACAACATAGAGCTACCATTCAAATCATCACATTTTTATGAAATGTCAAGATATTCACTAATATTGGAACAAGCCTAACACTACTAGCTTCAATTGAGAGAGGGTATCATTTTAATCATGGTGAGCAGCAAAGAACAAATAATCCTCTTCTATGTTGAATCTAGAGTCTGAGATTCCTATGGGTGACGGATGGAAATTAAAATGGAAGAGAGAGGGAGGTAATAAAGACTTCCTTTATAGTCATATATTTCTGTCTGTTGTCTAAAAAGCAGGGAGAACAAAAAATGGTCTTGTATTATACTGAAAATTCATTTCAAAACATAATACAAACATTACAGAAACATACTTTTGAAAATCTAAATTAGATCAGTATATGCTCTCAGAGGTCTCAAATGCACACATTTAATATGTGCAAATCTGAATCAACAACGTACAGAGTCCCTGTAGCCTATAATCTTCTTCCTATATTTTCTCTCTCAGTTAAGGGTACCACCAGCCATTCATTTAGGTAATCTAGAAACTCAGAAATCATTTTTGAAGTTATCTCCTACACACTCCCCATATCCAATTCATTACCAAATCCCTTACATTTTGCCCTCAAAAATTTTCTGAAATCAATTTGTATCTTCTCATCTCCTCTACCAGCACTTTCATCCAAGCTACCATAATGTGTTACCTGACCACCAGGTCTCTTGGCTGGTCTACCCCTGTCTCCCTTTGCCTCCACCCAATCAGTCATTCAGCTGCAGCCAAAGTGATATATTCAAAATGTAAATCTGTTCACATCATCTCCCTACTTAAAACATCTCGACAGCATCTCATCTCTCTGAAGAAAGACGAAAGCCTTAATGTTATCTGCAGAATGCATGCTTTGACAGTTACATACCTCTTGAATAATATTCTTTACAATATTCATTCCTCTCTCTGCACCACCTACATCGTCCTTTTCTTCATATTCACAGTGCTCTTTTCTGTACCACGAAGCTTTTGTGTATACCAGTTTCCCTACAAGGATACTTTTACCCTTCTTCCTTCTTTTCCAAGTTATCTTTGACTCATTATTTAGAAACTAGCTCAATTCTCTCTTTACCAATGAAGCCCTTTCTGCACTTCCTTGATTAGATCATATACCTCTTGCACAGTCTTTTAGCACCACATACTTCTCATTCAGTAAGCCTAAAGTAACTGCAATTTTTGAATTAATGTCTACATTTACTCTAGCTGAGAGCTCCAGAATACAAGGATAATGCCTAACACACTACGGTCTCTAAGAAACAGTTTATTTTATTTTTGATTGTAAAATGTATTAGAAAAGGAAGCATGTATATAGTGCATTTGTACAGGTTAAATATTAATAATAAATGAAACACTGAGTAACATTACCCAAGTGAAGAAAGAGAACGCTGACAGCCTGTGAAAACCCGATTTGTGCCTCTCTCCAAACATACACCCACTTGCCTGGTATACACCAAATAACTAAGCATTAACATGGGACTTTGATCACTATTCCAACTCTTCCCTTTACAGAATATAATTAATAAAGTTAACATTTATGTATTATGTAGAAAAGTGTTTAGATTTTCTAGCTTTTGAAATCATATAAAAGGAACCATACTCAATACATCCTTCCCTGATTTGCTTCTTTCATTCAATGTTATATTTCTGAGATTCAACCATGTTGATGGTGTACCCCTGGTTCATTCATTCTTATACAACATTCCACTGTATGGCTATAAAGCAGTGTTTTATTTGTTGTACTACTGATGGACATTGACATGCTGTTATGCATTGCTGTACATGACTCCTCATATACATGGGCAAGAGCTTGTCTAGAGTAATAGGTAGGGAAAGAACTGCTGGCTTAAAGTGCTATGCAAACCTTCAGAGTTCACTTAAATTAGTAAAGTGTGAGCTATCTTATATGCTATACTATGCATCTACTGTAATATATGTTTTATTTATTTTCTATGTTTTTCTCAATATAGCCCTATTATCTAAATGGTCAACTTCTAAAAAAATTTTACTTATTTCCCTAATATATTCATTCATTAATCAAATATTTATTGAGATGCCCACTACCTATTAGGTACTACACTAATGATAAAATATTCTTACTTTCTTATATCCTTATTCCAACAGTGAGAGTCTGAATGCTTGCTAGACGCTCAACACCATAGCCCACTCACTGGTCTTCAGAAGGTAAAGTTCTTTCTGATACTAAGAACCAGAGTGTGAGTATAAGTACAGAAATACCTGCAAATAGCCAGTGTGTGGTATGTTGTAGATTGTTGACAAAACTGTCCTAAAATAATTACTTTTTATTGCCTCACTTCTCATGTAATACCTTAAAACTAACTGCAAAACTTTTTTTTTCAAAAGTAAAGCCACTTAACAGTTTGGAAAAGAACACACAGATTTAAAATGTTTAAATCTGATGTTTGTCTTATTTTAAAAATAAATCATTGCATTTCTCTCCCACCAGCGGCCACCCCACCTCCATCCCCAGGATGATCCCCAGGCCTGGAAATAGCTTCACATGATGGAGTTTGAACAAGAGACTCTAATACTCCTGAGTACTAAAATAAACATTAACATAATTCGAGCTGTATCAGGTGTTCCATAGTACGTAGCCAATCTCTATCACTTCCCATCTACTCTTTTCTCTTTACATTTTGTTACCTTCCAATAAATAACGACTACAATAATGGAAACATTGTCTGGCCTGCACCTCAATGATATTATTAAGCTCCAAACCATCGTTATAATTCGGGTGTCCCAGAGAGAAGATATTTACAGCTGACACACCCTAACAAATGAAAGCTGCTTAACAACAATGCATAAAAGCCTGCTGAAAGAATTTTTTGCACTGGCTTCCTGGTTCAGAGGTATAAGAGAGGATATAAAAGAATCACCAGAATCATTTCAAGAAAATTTGACCATACAATAAGCAGATGATATAATTTATAAGAATAGATTCAGAGGAAGGCGGAAGATGGCGGAAGAGTAAGACGCGGAGATCACCTTCCTCCCCACAGATACACCAGAAATACATCTACACGTGGAACAACTCCTACAGAACACCAACTGAAGGCTGGCAGAAGACCTCAGACCTCCCAAAAGGCAAGAAACTCCCCACGTACATGGGTAGGGCAAAAGAAAAAACAGAGACAAAAGAATAGGGACGGCACCTGCACCAGTGGGAGGGAGCTGTGAAGGAGGAAAAGTTTCCACACACTAGGAAGCCCCTTCGCGGGCGGAGACTGCGGGAGGCGGAGGGGGGGAGCTTCGAAGCTGCGGAGGACTGCACAGCAACGGGTGCGGAGGGCAAAGCGGGGAGATTCCCGCACAGAGGATCGGTGCCGACCGGCACTCACCAGCCCGAGAGGCTTGTCTGCTCACCCGCCGGGGCGGGCGGGGCTGCGAGCTGAGGCCGGAGCGCAGGGAGAGGACTGGGGTTGGCGGCTTGAACATAGCCTGAAGGGGTTAGTGCACCACAGCTAGCCGGGAGGGAGTCCGGGGAAAAGCCTGCACCTGCCGAAGAGGCAGGAGACTTTTCCTTCCCTCTTTGTTTCCTGGGGCGTGAGGAGAGGGGTTTAAGAACGCTGCTTAAAGGAACTCCAGAGACGGGCGCGAGCCGCGGCTAAAAGCGCGAACCCCAGAGACGGGCGCGAGCCGCGGCTGAAAGCGCAGAATCCAGAGACGGGCGCGAGTCGCGGCTGAAAGCGCGGAATCCAGAGACGGGCGCAAGCCGCGGCTGAAAGCGCGGACCCCAGAGGCGGGCGGGAGACGTTAAGGCTGCTGCTGCCGCCACCGAGGGGCCTGTGTGCGAGCACAGGTCACTCTCCACACCCCTCTTCCGCGGAGCCTGTGCAGCCCGCCACTGCCAGGTTCCCGGGATCCAGGGACAACTTCCCCGGGACAGCGCACAGCGCGCCTCAGGCTGGTGCAAAGTCACGCCGGCCTTTGCCACCGCAGGCCCGCCCCGCACTCTGTGCCCCTCCGTCCCCGCCGGCCTGAGTGCGCCAGAGCCCCCAATCAGCGGCTCTTTTAACCCCATCCTGTCTGAGCAAAAAACAGACGCCCTCCAGCGATCTACACGCAGTGGCAGGGCCAAATCCAAAGCTGAGCCCTGGGAGCTGTGAGAACAAAGAAGAGAAAGGGAAATCTCTCCCAGCAGCCTCAGGAGCAGCGGATTAAAGCTCCACAATCAACTTGATGTACCTGCATCTATGGAATACCTGAATAGACAACCAATCATCCCAAATTAAGGAAGTGGACTTTAGGAGCAAGATCTATGATTTTTTCCCCTTTCCTCTTTTTGTGAGTGTGTATGTGTATGCTTCTGTGTGAGATCTTGTCTGTATAGTCTTGCTTCCACCATTTGTCCTAGGGTTCTATCCGTCCATGTTTTTTTTTTAATTTTTTTCTTAATAATTAATTTTAATAACAATATTATACTTTACCTTCGTTCTTTCTTTCTTTCCGTCCTTCCTTCCCTCCTTTAGACAACGAATCATCCCAAATTGAGGAGGTGGTCTCTGACAGCAAGATTTAGGATTTTTCCCCATTTACCTCTTTTAGTGAGGGTGTATGTGTATGCTTCTGTGTAAGATTTTGTCTGTATAGCTTTGCTTCCAACATTTGTCCTAAGGTTCTTTCCGTCCCTTTTTTTTTTTCTAAATAAGAATTTTTTAATTCAATAACTTTATTATACTTTATTTTATTTTTACTGTATCTTCTTTCTTTCTGTCTTTTTTCCTTCTTTCCCTCCTTCCTTCCTTCCTCCCACCCTCTCTACCTCCTTTCTTTCCTTCTTGCCTTCTTTCCTTCTTTGCTTCTTTCTTTCTTCCTTCCTTCCTACCCTCCTTTCCTTCTTTATTTCCTCATACTTCTACTAATTCCCTCTACTTTTTCTCCCTTTTATCCTGAGCCGTGTGGATGAAAAGCTTTTGGTGCTCCAGCCAGGAGGCAGGGCTCTGCCTCTGAGGTAGGAGAGCCAACTTCAGGACACTGATCAACAAGAGACCTCCCAGCTCCACATAATATCAAACGGCGAAAATCTCCCAGAGACCTCCATCTTAACACCAGCACCCAGCTTCACTCAACGACCAGCAAGCCACAGTGCTGGAAAACCTATGCTAAACAACTAGCAAAACAGGAACACAACCCCACCCATTAGCAGAGAGGCTGCCTAAAATCATAATAAGGCCAAGACACCCCCAAACACACCACCAGACGTGAACCTGCCCACTAGAGAGACAAGATCCAGCCTCATCCACCACAACACAGGCACTAGTCCCCTCCACCAGGAAGCCTACACAACCCACTGAACCAACCTTAGCCACTGGAGACAGACATCAAAAACAGGAGGAACTACAAACCTGCAGCCTGCAAAAAGGAGACCCCAAACACAGTAAGATAAGCAAAATGAGAAGACAGAAAAACACACAGCAGATAAAGGAGCAAGATAAAAATGCACCAGACCTAACAAATGAAGAGGAAATAGGCAGTCTACCTGAAAGAGAATTCAGAATAATGATAGTAAGGTTGATCCGAAATCTTGGAGATAGAATGGACAATAGATTGGACAAAATGCAAGAATCAGTTAACAAGGACCTAGAAGAACTAAAGATGAAACAAGCAACGATGAACAACACAATAAATGAAATTAAAAGTACTCTAGATGGGATCAATAGCAGAATAACTGAGGCAGAAGAACGGATAAGTGACCTGGAAGATAAAATAGTGGAAATAACTACTGCAGAGCAGAATAAAGAAAAAAGAATGAAAAGAACTGAGGACAGTCTCAGAGACCTCTGGGACAACATTAAACGCACCAACATTCGAATTATAGGGGTTCCAGAAGAAGAAGAGAAAAAGAAAGGGACTGAGAAAATATTTGAAGAGATTATAGTTGAAAACTTCCCTAACATGGGAAAGGAAATAGTTAATCAAGTCCAGGAAGCACAGAGAGTCCCATACAAGATAAATACAAGGAGAAATACGCCAAGACACATATTAATCAAACTGTCAAAAATTAAATACAAAGAAAGCATATTAAAAGCAGCAAGGGAAAAACAACAAATAACACACAAGGGAATCCCCATAAGGTTAACAGCTGATCTCTCAGCAGAAACCCTACAAGCCAGAAGGGAGTGGCAGGACATACTGAAAGTGATGAAGGAGAAAAACATGCAGCCAAGACTACTCTACCCAGCAAGGATCTCATTCAGATTTGATGGAGAAATTAAAACCTTTACAGACAAGCAAAAGCTGAGAGAGTTCAGCACCACCAAACCAGCTTTACAACAAATGCTAAAGGATCTTTTCTAGGCAAGAAACACAAGAGAAGGAAAAGACCTATAATAACGAACCCAAAACAATTTAGAAAATGGGAATAGGAACATACATATCGATAATTACCTTAAATGTAAATGGACTAAATGCTCCCACCAAAAGACACAGATTAGCTGAATGGATACAAAAACAAGACCCCTATATATGCTGTCTACAAGAGACCCACTTCAGACCGAGAGACACATACAGACTGAAAGTAAGGGGATGGAAAAAGATATTCCATGCAAATGGAAGCCAAAAGAAAGCTGGAGTAGCAATTCTCATATCAGACAAAATAGACTTTAAAATAAGGACTATTAAAAGAGACAAAGAAGGACACTACATAATGATCAAGGGATCGATCCAAGAAGAAGATATAACAATTGTAAATATTTATGCACCCAACATAGGAGCACCTCAATACATAAGGCAAATACTAACAGCCATAAAAGGGGAAATCGACAGTAACACATTCATAGTAGGGGACTTAAACACCCCACTTTCACCCATGGACAGATCATCCAAAATGAAAATAAATAAGGAAACACAAGCTTTAAATGATACATTAAACAAGATGGACTTAATTGATATTTATAGGATACTCCATCCAAAAACAACAGAATACACATTTTTCTCAAGTGCGCATGGAACATTCTCCAGGATAGATCATATCTTAGGTCACAAATCAAGCCTTGGTAAATTTAAGAAAATTGAAATTGTATCAAGTATCTTTTCTGACCACAACGCCATGAGACTAGATATCAATTACAGGAAAAGATCTGTAAAAAATACAAACACATGGAGGCTAAACAATACACTACTTAATAATGAAGATATCACTGAAGAAATCAAAGAGGAAATCAAAAAATACCTAGAAACAAATGACAGTGGAGACACAACGACCCAAAACCTGTGGGATGCAGCAAAAGCAGTTCTAAGGGGGAAGTTTATAGCAATACAAGCCCACCTTAAGAAGCAGGAAACATCTCGAATAAACAACCTAACCTTGCACCTCAAGCAATTAGAGAAAGAAGAACAAAAAAACCCCAAAGCTAGCAGAAGGAAAGAAATCATAAAAATCAGATCAGAAATAAATGAAAAAGAAATGAAGGAAACAATAGCAAAGATCAATAAAACTAAAAGCTGGTTCTTTGAGAAGATAAACAAAATAGATAAACCACTAGCCAGACTCATCAAGAAAAAAAGGGAGAAGACTCAAATCAATAGAATTAGAAATGAAAAAGGAGAGGTAACAACTGACACTGCAGAGATAAAAGAGATCATGAGAGATTACTACAAGCAACTCTATGCCAATAAAATGGACAATCTGGAAGAAATGGACAAATTCTTAGAAATGCACAACCTGCCAAGACTGAATCAGGAAGAAATAGAAAATATGAACAGACCAATCACAAGCACTGAAATTGAAACTGTGATTAAAAACCTTCCAACAAAGAAAAGCCCAGGACCAGATGGCTTTACAGGCGAATTCTATCAAACATTTAGAGAAGAGCTAACACCTATCCTTCTCAAACTCTTCCAAAATATAGCAGAGGGAGGACCACTCCCAAACTCCTTCTACGAGGCCACCATCACCTTGATACCAAAACCAGACAAGGATGTCACAAAGAAAGAAAACTACAGGCCAATATCACTGATGAACATAGATGCAAAAATCCTCAACAAAATACTAGCAAACAGAATCCAACAGCACATTAAAAGGATCATACACCATGATCAAGTGGGGTTTATTCCAGGAATGCAAGGATTCTTCAATATACGCAAATCTATCAATGTGATAAACCATATTAACAAATTGAAGGAGAAAAACCATATGATCATCTCAATAGATGCAGAGAAAGCTTTTGACAAAATTCAACACCCATTTATGATAAAAACCCTGCAGAAAGTAGGCATAGAGGGAACTTTCCTCAACATAATAAAGGCCATATATGACAAGCCCACAGCCAACATCATCCTCAATGGTGAAAAACTGAAAGCATTTCCACTAAGATCAGGAACAAGACAAGGTTGCCCACTCTCACCACTATTATTCAACATTGTTTTGGAAGTTTTAGCCACAGCAATCAGAGAAGAAAAGGAAATAAAAGGAATCCAAATCGGAAAAGAAGAAGTAAAGCTCTCACTGTTTGCAGATGACATGATCCTATACATAGAGAACCCTAAAGATGCTACCAGAAAACTACTAGAGCTAATCAATGAATTTGGTAAAGTGGCAGGATACAAAATTAATGCACAGAAATCTCTGGCATTCCTATATACTAATGATGAAAAATCTGAAAGTGAAATCAAGAAAACACTCCCATTTACCATTGCAACAAAAAGAATAAAATATCTAGGAATAAACCTACCTAAGGAGACAAAAGACCTGTATGCAGAAAATTATAAGACACTGATGAAAGAAATTAAAGATGATACAAATAGATGGAGAGATATACCATGTTCTTGGATTGGAAGAATCAACATTGTGAAAATGACTCTACTACCCAAAGCAATCTATAGATTCAATGCAATCCCTATCAAACTACCACTGGCATTTTTCACAGAACTAAAACAAAAAATTTCACAATTTGTATGGAAACACAAAAGACCCCGAATAGCCAAAGCAATCTTGAGAACGAAAGAAGGAACTGGAGGAATCAGGCTCCCTGACTTCAGACTATACTACAAAGCTACAGTTATCAAGACGGTATGGTACTGGCACAAAAACAGAAAGATAGATCAATGGAATAGGATAGAAAGCCCAGAGATAAACCCATGCACATATGGACACCTTATCTTTGATAAACGTGGCAGTAATGTACAATGGAGAAAGGACAGCCTCTTCAATAAGTGGTGCTGGGAAAACTGGACAGGTACATGTAAAAGTATGAGATTAGATCACTCCCTAACACCATACACAAAAATAAGCTCAAAATGGATTAAAGACCTAAATGTAAGGCCAGAAACTATCAAACTCTTAGAGGAAAACATAGGCAGAACACTCTATGACATAAATCACAGCAAGATCCTTTCTGACCCACCTCCTAGAGTAATGGAAATAAAAACAAAAATAAACAAATGGGACCTAATGAAACTTCAAAGCTTTTGCACAGCAAAGGAAACCATAAACAGGACCAAAAGACAACCCTCAGAATGGGAGAAAATATTTGCAAATGAAGCAACCGACAAAGGATTAATCTCCAAAATTTACAAGCAGCTCATGCAGCTCAATAACAAGAAAACAAACAACCCAATCCAAAAATGGGCAGAAGACCTAAATAGACATTTCTCCAAAGAAGATATACAGACTGCCAACAAACACATGAAAGAATGCTCAACATCATTAATCATTAGAGAAATGCAAATCAAAACTACAATGAGATATCATCTCACACCAGTCAGAATGGCCATCATCAAAAAATCTAGAAACAATAAATGCTGGAGAGGGTGTGGAGAAAAGGGAACACTCTTGCACTGCTGGTGGGAATGTGAATTGGTTCAGCCACTATGGAGAACAGTATGGAGGTTCCTTAAAAAACTACAAATAGAACTACCATATGACCCAGCAATCCCACTACTGGGCATATACCCTGAGAAAACCAAAATTCAAAAAGAGTCATGTACCAAAATGTTCATTGCAGCTCTATTTACAATAGCCCGGAGATGGAAACAACCTAAGTGCCCGTCATCGGATGAATGGATAAAGAAGATGTGGCACATATATACAATGGAATATTACTCAGCCATAAAAAGAAACGAAATTGAGCTATTTGTAATGAGGTGGATAGACCTAGAGTCTGTCATACAGAGTGAAGTAAGTCAGAAAGAAAAAGACAAATACCATATGCTAACACATATATATGGAATTTAAGAAAAAAAATGTCATGAAGAACCTAGGGGTAAAGCAGGAATAAAGACGCAGACCTCCTAGAGAACGGACTTGAGGTTATGGGGAGGGGGAAGGGTGAGCTGTGACAGGGCGAGAGAGAGTCATGGGCATATACACACTAACAAACGTAGTAAGGTAGATAGCTAGTGGGAAGCAGCCGCATGGCACAGGGATATTGGCTCGGTGCTTTGTGACAGCCTGGAGGGGTGGGATAGGGAGGGTGGGAGGGAGGGAGATGCAACAGGGAAGACATATGGGAACATATGTTTATGTATGACTGATTCACTTTGTTATAAAGCAGAAACTAACACACCATTGTAAAGCAATTATACCCCAATAAAGATGTTAAAAAAAAAAAAAAAAGAATAGATTCAGTTCTTCAAAACTTATTGTTCTCATAACCTTACTTAAATAAAAAGTATGTTTTAAAGATCATGCGCTCACTAATACCTGATAAAGCTCAGGATTTGTGTGTGTGGGTTTCCACGTGTGTTGTGCTTACCTGAAACAGTCACATGAATTCTACATTAAACAAAGTGCAAGGGTACAGTTTCATTGGGTCCATTATCATACACAAATACTTACCTGTCAGTTGGTGGTGTGTATTCAGTACTTAACTAATGAGAAGTGATGCACAAAGTGCAATGGGGAAACATAAAGAGACCACTGAAGATGTGATTCTGGGCAGACACAAAGGCATGAGCGAAATCCATGAAGAATAGAAGCAAAGGGTGTTTATAGACAACATAGTAAAGATAGTTATACATAATTATATCTCAATAACAATAGTAACAATAATAAAAGTCTAACAGTTTAGGAATTCATTTATGTGAACTAATAGTTATATAGTTTCATGTATGATAAATTCATACAAAAGGAAAGGGAATCATTAAAGGCAAGTGGAACTTATTAAATTTTGCCACCAATGAAAGACAGTTTCTAGACTCAGTTCTGCTACTGCTTTCTTGAATTATTTATTCTCTCCCTTTTTGTACGATAGTATACTATTCTTACCAATCTATACTATAGAAATATTATACGAGTATTTTAAATAGATTTTACACCTTAAGGAAGGCAATAATATTGGATAAACATATGTATCCTCTGTGATCAATAATTCCACTCTTGGAATATACCCCTCAGAAATGAAGGCTCAGGTCTGGCAAAAGGCATGTAAAGTATGTTTAAGGTAGCTTTATTTGTATTAGCCCAGAAACATTTGGAAACAACCCAAATGTCCATCAAGAGTAGACTTGGGGGGCTTCCCTTGTGGCGCAGTGGTTGAGAGTCCGCCTGCCGATGCAGGGGACATGGGTTCGTGTCCCGGTCCGGGAAGATCCCACATGCCGCGGAGTGGCTAGGCCTGTGAGCCATGGCCGCTGAGCCTGCGCGTCCGGAGCCTGTGCTCTGCAACGGGAGAGGCCACAACAGTGAGAGGCCCGCGTACCGAAAAAAAAAAAAAAAAAAAAAAAAAAATTCCTCGGATGTTGCTATAATTCTGCTCTGATAATTAAGAGCAGGTAGAAGAATATTGAGAGTTTTGAGAACTAATTAATATAAAATGTTACTAAAGGACAGATCTAAGGATAAAGAAGAGGAATTATACTTCAGATAAGGTGAATGGCATAGAGGAGACACAGAGGGAAGTAAGAGTACTGAATGATGTGAAAGAGAAAAAAAAATTCCAGGAAAAAAATTCAAATGGGGGCTTCCCTGGTGACGCAGTGGTTGAGAGTCTGCCTGCCGATGCAGGGGACACGGGGTCGTGCCCCGGTCCGGGAGGATCCCGCATTCCGCGGAGCTTCTGGGCCCGTGAGCCACGGCCGCTGAGCCTGCGCGTCCGGAGCCTGTGCTCCGCAATGGGAGAGGCCACAACAGTGAGAGGCCCATGTACCGCAAAAAAAAAAAAAAAAAAAAAAAAAAAAAAAAGCACCAGATTTCAAAGGCTTGCTATGAAAAGCAATGTAAACTATCTCTAATAACGTTTATGTTGATTATATGTTGAAATGATTATACTTTGGATACACTGGGTTAAATAAAAGAGATTATTAAAATTACTCTCCCTTATTTCTATTCACTTGTAATGTGGCGATGCAAAAACTTTTAAAAGTACATATGGGGTTGCATTGTATTTCTATGGCAGAGTGTTGCTTTAGCGTTCTAAACTAGCAGTTAGTAATAATTATATCTTAATCCAAACAAAAAAATCATGTCATGAAATATGTTTTCAAGTTATACGTAGAATAAAGAATGTCAGACTTTTTTTTTAATCTTATTAAATATTTAGTATCCTGATTTCCTTTCTTCTCTTGCTTTCTTCTCTTTCTATATATTATTCACTGAATCTAGATATTATCTCAAGCCACACCAATTTTTGCCATTTGTCCTGGCCAGAGGGACTGATCAAAAGGGAGGAAACATTAAGGGAACAATGGCAGAGTATGGATGGAGGTAAGTGTGAAGAGAGAGAGGAAGGCCTTCTAGAGATCAACATGAATCATTTGGGTTTTGGGCTCAGTTAACTGATTTAACTTAGAGTCTAAAACAAAAACTATTCATGAGCCATAAGGAAGACTTGAATATCTAAGGCTGTAATAAGACTAAATACTTTACATTACCCTGCTGTTGTGAACTGAATTGTATCTCCCCAACCCACAAACTTTATATGTTTAAGTCCCAAATCCCAGTACCTCAGAATATAACTGTATTTGGAGATAGAGCTTTAAAGATGAATTAAGATAAAATGAGTTCCTATGGGTGAGTCATCCATTAATCCAATATGACTGATGTCCTTATAAGAAGAGATTAGGATACAGACACTCGTGAAGGGAAGACCGTGTGAAGACACAGTGAGAAGATGGCCATCTACAAGTCAAGAAGAGAGGCATTAGAAGAAACCAAACCTGCAACACCTTGATCTTGGACTTCTAGGCCCCAGAACTGTGAGAAAATAAATTTCTGTTGTTTAAGACACCCAATCTGTGGGTTTCTTTTTTTCCTCATTTATTTGGTTTTTTTTTTTTAATTTTTAAATTTTTAATGTTTTTTTAACATCTTTATTGGAGTATAATTGCTTTACAATGGTGTGTTAGTTTCTGCTTCATAACAAAGTGAATCAGCTATACATATACATATATCCCCATATCTCCTCCCTCTTGCGTCTCCCTCCCACCCTCCCTATCTCACCCCTCTAGGTGGTCACAAAGCACCGAGCTGATCTCCCTGTGCTATGCAGCTGCTTCCCACTAGCTATCTACTTTACATTTGGTATTATATATAAATCTATGCCACTCTCTCACTTCGTCCCAGCTTATAATCTGTGGTTTTTGTTATGGCAGTCCCAGCAAACTAAAACACCTACCTAAAGAAATATTTTATTTACCTTTTTTTCTTCCAATAGAAAAAAAAAAAAAATGTATGTTTGAGGTAAGTTCTCTGGGCTTTCCCAATATCTGGAATACACTATACCCAAAAGAGGAACTACGGAATCTCTTCAGTGTATATATTTTTATAGAAATGGATTTATATAATTCCAGCTTTAATTAATTTCCCACATTTTGCTCCCATTTTCCTCTGTTTTTGAAATTAGCTTCACTAGCTTTGATAGTTACTTCTCTTTTGCTTTTTATTTATTTTGTTTAAAATTGATAAACTGTTCAAGGAATAATACTTAACTATAAGACATTTATGACAGATAATGGAAAATATAGCATATTATTATTAAGATTGATTAAGCTCTTTTACTTAGCTCAATTAAACTTGGAATGAAGCATCTCATACATTTAGAATCTAAATACAAATGTGTATGTACGTGTGTATATACCAGTGTATATTATTTATGTATATTATTTGTGGGCAAATAATATATATATATATGTATATATATATATACACATACACACAGACACACATATAAGAATACATATATATATATATATATATATATGTGTGTGTATCCTGGAATAAGTGGTTTGCATGTTATAACACCATAAACCAATCTGAATGAGAATTATTTTTTGTATTTATATCTCTAACTAGTTTGCTAAACTCTAAGGATTCTATTTATTCTTTACATCACTTAAGCCACTATATGTCTTGAACATAATACTCAAAAACTCTTGCCTAACTGAATTATAACCCTTTTTAACCAATAATTCATTTTTATGATAGCTACTCATTTCTAATATACAAGTTATCAGTTCAATTTCACAAAATGAAATGTCAGGTTTTGAATTCACTTGTAAGACAAAATATGTGCTTTACATAGGAAGAAAACCACAATGCTGTTAACAATTGTTGTAAGTTTAAATAAAGGAACTACACGTTAGGCACGTATATTGTTTGTTCTCCATTACAATTTAAGAGTTTAAGGCAGTTTGAGAACATATATCAAAAATGCTCTCTACTTAGATGACAATTACTTTGCAAGTTTTAACTTTCTGGGAATCCATGCATAAATAGAAGAAAAATATGACTATTAAAATTCATAAGTCACTTGGTAACGGAAAGTATTTCAATATATATGATATATGCTAGGTATACATATACTTACATTTCCTGTTTAATGTATTCATAATAAAGATAATTTCCGGTAGTAGGAATCTTTGTCCAGAAAGAAGCTGATCAACTAAACCAAGAAAGGAAAATCATCTTTTAAAACACTCCAGGCTTTTTAAAAATTGTAAGCCTTGCTTCCCAAGATGTTTCATTATTAAATAATTACTAATTGAGAAACTTTTCAACTAGTACTTATTCATGACTCCTGAAGAGAAGATAGTAATGTATGCACATTTATAATTAACTGAATATTCAAAATGCTTCAATTCTTTCACCAGGAAAAGAACCCATGGGAGTTAAGGATGGATGAAATTTACAAAAAAGGAGCAAATGAGGAAATTTCAAAAACTGCAAGTGAGGAAAAAAAAAGAAAGATTTAATTCCTAAATTGTGAGCCTGTTTAGCATGTAACTTTTTTCACGTCTACGAAGTTGACCTGAGGTAAGAACAGAGTAGTGCATGGCAATGGCAGAGGGAGAGAGGGCAGGGTACGGAGCAGAACAATGGAAACAGAATATATGGAACCAAAGGATTATGTTTGAAAACTTCCCATTATCTTTGAACTTCCCATGAGAAACTAAAAAGTTAAAATTAAAAAATAAAGAACTTGATTATACAGGTTTTTTTTCCCTTAGCAAATTAACTAACAAATACATAGAACACATGCAATACTTTATTCATGTAGAATCAAGACAACTGAAAGAAAATTCAGAGTCCAGAAAATCCTCTGAGATTTTGGAATTTTTGTTAAACATTCTATGTTAACTGTGAATGATCATGTTCAAAGTACTACAACTATACTCCCCAACCTTTAGCAGGGTCTCCTGTACATCTACCAGAGCTCAGCAGGACGCTGTCCCCTGCCCAACTGGGTAAGTGCTCTTCTGCCCCTGCAGACCAACCCAGCTGTCACTCTTTCTCACACAAATTTACATACACACACACACACACACAAACACACACACACACACACACACTAGCCAAAAAGACATTTGCTCGAAACCCCAAAACCTATACTTAATATTGTGTACACTAATCTCCAAGTCCCAGTGTCTTCCCATGTTTGTCACAGGACTTAAATAATGTAGAGGGAAACACTGTAAATTGTGCACATGAAAGAATTCTATAAACTGTGCAACTCAATTATTAGTATCAATATTGTTACTGTATAAATATTTATTAATGCTAGTACTCACACACACACACAAAGTCTAAATTCCACAGCATGACCTCAAAAATTCTGTATTTTCAGGCTTCTTGTTTTTGTGAACTCACTTTCCACCACCTTTTCCTATTTTACCACACACTGGAGCCTCATGAAACCACAAAACCAACCTTTTCATTTGCACATGCTATTCCTATTTATGACTAGAATATCCTTTAGTCTCTTCTTCTCTCAGTCAAATCCTACCTCTTGTACAGTAGATTAAATTCATATAGGGAGATAATGTTTTAAAATCCTGTACCTGATAAAGGACTTGTAGCTATAATATACATAGAACACTTACAACTTGATAATAAGAAGACAAACAACTTAATTTTTAAAAGATAGGTGGGGGGAATTCCCTGGCGGTCCAGTGGTTGGGACTCCATGCTTTCACTGTCAAAGGCCTGGGTTCGATTCCTGGTCGGGAAACTAAGATCCCACAATCTGTGCAGCATGGCCAAATAAATAAACAAATAAATAAAATAAAATAGAAAGATGGGTGGGGCAGGGGGTGCAGATGCATAGGTTTTGAACCACCAAAGAAAATACATGAATGGTACATAAGCTCATGAAAAGATGCTCAGCATCACTAGTCATCTGGGAAATGCAAATAAAAACCACAATGTAATCTCATCATCTACCTTTAAGAATGTCTAAAATTAAGATTGACTAGGGGCTTCCCTGGTGGCGATGTGGTTGAGAATCCGCCTGCCGATGCAGGAGACACGGGTTCGTGCCCTGGTCTGGGAAGATCCCACACGCTGCGGAGCGGCTGGGCCCGTGAGCCATGGCCGCTGAGCCTGAGCGTCCGGAGCCTGTGCTCCGCAACGGGAGAGGCCACAACAGTGAGAGGCCCGCGTACCGCAAAAAACAAAAAAAAAAGACTGACCATACCAAGTGTTGGTAAGGACGTGAAGAGACTGGAACTCAAACACTACTGGTGGAAACATAAAATGGTACAACTACTTCGGAAACCTGTTTCTTCCGTAAGATCTAGCTTTTGTACTGTTAGGAAACTATATAAAACAAAATGAAAGCATATATCCTCACAAAGTCTTTGTATAAGAAGGTTCAGATTAGCTTTATTTGTAAGGGCAAAAACTAGAAACAGTTTAAATGTTCGTCAACGGGTGAATGAATAAACAAATTGTGGCATATCCATACAATGTTATAGCACTCACTTAAAAGAAAATTCTTTTAAGAATGAACAATTGGTTGATACAATAATATGTATGAATCTCAAAATAATTATGCTAATAATTATGAAAGAAGCCAGACACAAGAGAATACTCCATGATTTCACGGATAAGAAATTCTAGAAAATGAAAGCTAATTTGCAAAGGCAGAAAGTAGATCAGTGGTTGCTTCAGGACAGAGGACAGTGAGGAACAGGAGGGATGGTGTCCAAAGCAACCTTTGGGGGTTTGGCTACATTCACTATCTTTATTATGGTGATTGTTTCACGGGTGTATACATATGTCAAAACTTTTAAAATTGTGCACTTTAAATATGTGCAGTTTATTGTATGTCAATTGTACCTCATAAATCTGTTGGTTTTTTTTTTTTTTTCGGTACGCGGGCCTCTCACTGTTGTGGCCTCTCCCGTTGCGGAGCACAGGCTCCGGACACGCAGGCTCAGCGGCCATGGCTCACGGGCCCAGCCGCTCCGCGGCATGTGGGATCTTCCCGGAGTGGGGCACGAACCCGCGTTCCCTGCATCGGCAGGTGGAGTCTCAACCACTGCGCCACCAGGGAAGCCCATAAATCTATTTTTTTAAAAGAGGAATAAGCTACTAATAAGCACAACAAGATGGATGAATCTGATGGATGAATCTCAAAATTATCATGTGAAATGAAAAAAGGACACAAAAAGCTACATACTATATGATTATGTACATATTATTCTGAAAAAGGCAATCCTAGGGACAGAAATCATACTGGTGGTTGCCGGGGAGAGGTGGAAGGGGCTGACTGCAAAAGGGCACAAGGGAATTATGGGGAGGGTTGTGCAGAAAGGTTCTATATCCTCATCGTGGTTGGTAGTGATTGCACAGCGGCCTACGTTTGTCAGAATTCATTGAAGTGTATGGTTAAAAAGGATGGATTTTTTTTTTTTACATCTTTATTGGAGTATAATTGCTTTACAATGGTGTGTTAGTTTCTGCTTTATAACAAAGTGAATCAGTGGTACATATACCTATGTTCCCATATCTCTTCCCTCTTGCGTCTCCCTCCCTCCCACCCTCCCTATCCCACCCCTCCAGGTGGTCACAAACCACCGAGCTGATCTCCCTGTGCTATGTGGCTGCTTCCCCCTAGCTATCTATTTTACGTTTGGTAGTGTATTTTACTGAATGCAAATTGTATCTCAGTATACTTATCTCAATGTAATTATATCTCAATATCAATATATTATATCCCTCCTGACTTAAAAATAAAGAACTCACATGTCGTCTCTTGCATAACCTACTCCAGGAAAAGTTAGTGGCCTTTCTGCTGGGTTTCTACAATCCTTCTCCAGTACTCAACATATGCCCTTATCGTAGTGAGTAATAATTCTTTAATGCATATTGCTAACCAGACATAAGAATCTTAGGAGAGAATTGTTTCCAGTCATTGCTTAATCCCCAATATAGAATGCAGTGCTTGAAAATTAGCTTCTCAACAAATGTTTTAATTCTATTATTGGCATTTCACCTTCCTTTTCCATTACAGATACTCATTCATTCAGTGAACACATGCTCATTAAGCCTCAACTAAATGCCTAACTAAAGAATGAGCGAGAATAATACATTTCTTACCCTCAGAAGCCTAACACTCAAGCCTAAGAGAATCATCATCAAACGTGCAACCACTGTGTGTGATGAAGTTGGTAAGTATCATGTTAGGGAAAGAACAAGATACAATTCAATTGGTATATTGGGTCAGGAGGTCAGGAAAGTTGGTATTTGAGCAAAGACCTACAAGATAAGTGGAAGCTGGCTAGAATAGAGGGGGGAAATGATGGTGACACTGGCAGAGAGTTTTCCAAACAGTAGAAACAGCGCTTTTGAAGGTGCAGAGCATGGTGCATTTGAGGAACTGGAAGAGATTTATTCCAGCTAAAGACTAAAGTAAGGGATGTCAAGAAAAGAGAGATGAAGCTTGGAGTGGAAATCACAGACAAAGTTACATGGGCTCTAGTGATGTGAATACACTTGGAGTTGATGATAAGGGCATCAAGAAGTGAACGAATGGTTTTAAATGGAAGAAAAAAATAATGATCAGATTTGTCTCCTCTATAGCACTCTAACTGTTATCATGGGAACTGACTGGGGTTAAGACTAACCAGGAAGGGAGAACAGTTGTTTGTTGCAAAACTTCAGATTAAAAATGGTAATTACTTTGCTGAACATTAGCCCAAACTAGAGAAACAATCCTCTTCCTAAGCACTTGACAATGTGGCTCAGATGGCCAAATGAGGTTTACTTTTGCCATGCAAACTAAGTTTTAAAACGTGTACAACTTTTAGGATAATAATAGTTGAAAAACTCTAAATCTATAATGACCGGGATCAAATCGAAGCTTCCTGTACAATCCTAAAGATTTAAGGTCAGCTTCAATCCCTCACATTCCCTCATCTTCCTTATTCTACAGTTCTTAAATCCAGTTTAAAGAATTTCAAAACGTCTCTAGATTCTACGCTATCCTCTTCGCATCTCCATTGGACTACTGGGAAAGCTTCCTACTATGCCCCTGTCTTTTGTCTGTCCCTCTTTGATCCATCCTCCAAAATTGCCAATCAATTTAAAAAAAAAAAAAAAGAAGAAGAAAAAGAAAACTTTCATAACCCAACCTGCTTACAGACTCTGGATGGCTCCCTGTTGCCTAGAGGACATTGCTCAAACCTTTGTCACCCACATTCAAGACTATCAGAATCTGGCCCGGTGCTCCTTCAAAATTCATCTCTTGCCATTCCACTTATTTCAAATGTCATCTCCTCCGCCCCAAACAACTTTCTCATTCTTCTCTATTCAGCGAGTTCTAATCAGAAAAATCATTAACTACTCCATGAAATCTTTCCAGCCACTCAAGCTAAATGTATCTTTTGTGCTTCTATTTTCCATTGTATTTCTATCTACTGTACTAATGCAATAGTTATCACCCTATGTTATAGATGGTTATATGTGTTTGTCTTCCAAGTAGATTATTTGTGTTTGAGGGTGGGGACACTGATTTATTTATACCTGTATTCTGGGTATCTAATACAGTGCATACAATTAAACTCCATCTAAATTAATATATAGACTTTATTTGCAAACTATAGCCATGATGTCTGAAATGACAAAATGCAAAAGAAAAAAAAATACTGGGACAGATTCTATAATCTTCAGTAAGCCAGGAGCACAAGCAAAGTACAATACAGTATGCAAGCCTAGAGGAACAATACTCAAAGATTCAAAATATTAAAAAATACTAAATTACCAGGCTCAGATGATGCTATCAACAGATTCAGCAGATACTTTTAAATGAGACGGGGACAGGGGACACACTATCTAGATGTCTATGTCAACTTTTTGCTATCATATATAAATGTGATTCTTCCATATTTGAACTACAGTGCAGAGAAAGGGTCAAATATTTAATAAACAAAATGCTTGGCTTAAATAATACAAGAATTAATCCACATATACTTTAAGGGTAAAGACTGTTATTCTCATTTTAAAACTTTTTAAACTGAGGCACAAAAATGTTAAGTAACACACAGGGATGCACAGCTAGCAGAGGGCAGAACTGAGATTTGCACTCAGGTTTTGATGATTCCTAAGTCCATGTTCTAACCACTGAACTATACTCAAGGCGATCCTTGTCTACACTGCTTAGCTAAACATTCCATGAAGTCCGGGACTATGTCTCTCTTCTTCATCACTGATCTCCGAGGCCTATCAGAGGGCTTGGCCAGGTCTCTAGGGGTCCATAAACTCTTGAAGTCTTATGCAATTTGTTTGTGTACATAAGTATAATTTCTCTAGAGAGAGGATCAATAAAAACAGATGACACTTATTACCAACAATCAAGCCGTGTTGCAGATGAATTATCTCATTCTATCACAACAACAGCTACACAAGATACATGGTGGATACTCAGTATATGCCAGGCATCGTTCTAAATGTTTTCATGTATTAACATATATAATCATCATAGAAATTCTACGAGATAGATGTTATAATCACATACACTTCAAAAATGAGGAAAATGTTAACTTGGCCAAGTGCCTTAGCTTTTGCTCCCCTTATAGTAAATAGCTGGGCAGGAATATAAACGTCCCTATGTGACAACAAAGCAGTCTTTCTTGGCTTATAGCCCATGAGATAGTCATCTTCAAAGACCGTCATGTCCCCCAAAATGTTAAGAGAATTACAAAAAAAGAAAAGAAATAAATTCCCTATGCATTTTCCAGAAAGTCATCTTGATAAAACCAAAGGTTTTCACGGCAACACAACATCAGAAGCTATGAGCTACTTCTCCCATATAGAGAGCATTCTGTCTCCTCATGTATTAAATACAAGGTAGCAAGTATACGTAGTAGGGGAGAGTTTTTTCTTTAAGGGTTAACTATGATGAATGGGCGAGAGAGTATTGAGTTCCAAAGGTACTTATATAAGCATGCAAATATGTATACATGGAGCTTCTGATACATCAAGAGCAGGGTTGCTGCTAGCCCTTACAGACATTTTGTGACCTAGAAAAGTGCCTTCCCCCCAGGAATACTCAGTCAAGAACAAGGGGACATGGCATGGACTGTGGAGTCCGACCCAGGTATCATTCCTCACATCCCCCTCAGCTGGGCAGCCCTGTGCAATGAACAACCAAGGACTCCTTGAAGATGCCACAGTTACTCTCTAGAGCCTAGAGCCACAGGGCCTGGATTTGAATCCCCAGTTTTATAACCTATACATGTGTGACCTTAACCAAGTTTTAAAATTTCTCTCTGCCTCATTTTTCCCATCTGAAAATGGGGAGAATATTAGCATAAGCTGCATAGATTTGTTTAAAGAATCTAAGAGAAAAAAATGCATATAAATAGCTTAGAACTATACGCAACACATATTAAGGATTCAGTAAGTTTCAGCTAAAATATGTATATTATTAATATTCATAAATAGCTCTCCCAACTGTAGGAGTAAGGCATATTGGAAGCATTCCATGTGTCTGTGTATGAGCTTATTAATACCAAGAGGTGAACATTCCTATGGGGAGGGTGGAGAGAAGTGATTCTACAAGGATGTATCATTGTACCCTCAGCTGTTTTGTTTGCCTCTACAGCTTCCTAAGGACCCCAAATTATGATACCTCATTTAAAATTGTGATTTTATTCCCAGGGACGTGAAGTCAAGAGCCACAAAATCACAACAGCAACCACTAGGCACACCAGAGTCACATGTTTACAGCACAGAAATTCTCACTCAGCATGTATCAGTATCTCCAGCCATTCGGTAAATGGATAGATAGTAACTAATACAGTGGCATCTTTTACAAGCTCAAAATAAGGCCGTATTTTAAAATGCATTAACTTGTTTTCCACTTTATTACTATATTTTCAAAGCAAAATTCTCAAGCTCTCGAAGTCAGATGTTACAGGACTGGCTTACATAATTTCCAAATATCCAACTCCGACAATGAGAAACCCATTTTTCAACAACCAGACTGGCAACATTTTAAACAGATCATTATTATCCAGTGTTGGCAAGAGTACGGTAAATACACTGTGGGTACTTAGGAGGGCTCTTTGCAATATCCATCGAATTTAAAGTGAATGTCCCCCTGGAACTAGCAATTCTCTTCTCAGAATAAATCTTCTGCAGTACCCTTGCAGAGCTAATGTACACAGATATCCACTGCCTCACTATTTGTAATAGTAAGAAATTGGAAAATCCAAGTGAATATTCTGGGGGATATTGGCTGGCTGGTTACATAGGGTAAATATATTTAAAACAGAATTTTCATACATGGACAGAGAAATATTTGAGAAATATTAAATTAAAAATAAATTTCAGAACACTGGTATATGAACCATTATCCATTCTTTTTGAAATAATGAAAGAAAAATTCCTGTGGTTACACCCATGAAAGCACACAACTCCAACCATCAATGGCAGTTACACATATGGAGTGGAATAGGAAAGGGGGTTCACTTTATACTTTACTATAATTTTCACGTTGTTTTATAAGCAAGTAGTACTTTTAGAATTCATAAAAATAAGAATTTTCAAAAGAAACGGGGAACTCAAAGTTATTTGCATGCGGGTATTAAAAAAAAATCTTAGCAATTCCCAAAATAATTTCCGCTGTCCCATATGCTTGTAATCACAACTGCAGAATAAAATGCTTATGAGATCTTAAGAGACACACTCTCGTTAAAAAGTTGTACTACCTTCACAAAGCATGTTGAGAAATATTCCCTATTTGTAGGCCTATAAATGGAGCTTAGGAGGAATGGGAAGAAGAGGACAAACAGCTCTCAACCTCCATTCCACTTTGAAAAGTGAAAAATAAGTAGTTTACCACCACTGGCCACCTTGCTTTCCTCCTCCTCCACCAGTTAGTACCAGAGAGAAGCCCAACCCTGCTAGGTCACTGACTTCAAACTCACAATAAATAGATCAGGTGACCTGACTGATAGTAGAGTGCACAAAAGATGAAAACAGGGGGAAGTGTGGGGATAACAAGGTTATTAAGAAAAAGTGGTGAGAGCTGGAAGGGAAGAATATTGTAACGATGACTAGAGAGACGATGCATGTAAAAAGAACGGAAAGGAGGGAGAAAGTAACAAAACAAAAGCAGGAACTGTTAGTATTCATGAGGTGTTTAGCTTTCAGGACATCCCATTAAGTGTACAGCCTTTGTAGTCTGCATTCTCTAGCCCTTGCCCTCAAATGGAAGCTGACTGAAGACTGTTTGCTAGTTGGAGAGGGGTCCTTTGACTCTGTTTTGAGCAAGTCTTAGAAGCACAGCACATCAGGTATGAAGCCCATTATATTCAATTCAAAGATCTTATCACGTGCAGGGTTAATCCCGTTAGACAGGGAGTGATTATTGCTTAACTGGCACATTGTTTAAACAAGCTTCCAAAGGACAGTTCTTCCCAAAGGAAGCCAAAGTGACTTAACTAGAATTAGATATACTTATGTCCATGTAAGTATAGACAAAATCTCCCCAGCAGCAGCATCGGAAGGTGCCCACTCTCCAAATGCGTCTCAGGGAGAAGTGGCATAAACTGAGGCTGGAGCAAAGGCCTTGGGGTGATGCTTCAGGACCAAGTACCTCCCTACAAACCTCCGCGGTCCATAGATATCCCAAAGCGCTAGCCTGGCCCCAGGCCACAAAAAAAAAAAAACTCCACCAAAGCCCCCAGAGACCTGGCAACCACGTGACCCGCCGATAGACACCAAAACTTTCTCTGCCAAACAAATCCAACTTTTATTTCACTTTTCCTGGGTGAACGGCTTGCGCTTGCCTCCCGCTGCCTGTCCTCCGGCCCTTTCTTCCTCCCTCCACCTCCGGCTGTGGGAGGCCTCGAGGTATCTCCTTTCCAGCTCGTCTGGCCTAGGGGTCCCAAGGCTCAGCCCCTCCCGGGGCGGGCGTCCCTCCTTCAGCTGCCTGAGGGGAACCAAGCCTCCTCCTGGCCCAACACCGGCCGGGGACGGCGGACTCTGGCTCAGCCCCGGGTCGGGGGCCACGGGCCGAGAAACTTACCTGCGCGGAGCCGCTCCCGGAGCTCCTGCGTCGCAGTCAGCGGCTCGGCAGCCGCCGCATCTCCCGGCGGCAGGTTCCCCCCACCCCGGCCCAGCAGCGGGGTTCTGTGCAGCACTTTTCCCAGCCTGGGAAGTAGGTTGAAAGCGCGGAGGTGGGAGGTAGGGGTGGGCGGGGTGATCTGGGAGAAGAGGCTTAAGGATTTGGTTGTTGTTTGTTTATTTGTTTGTTTTTCCCGATCTCTAGCAAAGACTCTAGACCATATGCTGGGAGAATATTAGCTTTGCTCAATGGCGACAAAGCAGCGGCCTCTCACAGTCCGGTCGATTTACTAAACAAACTGAAACGTGGGTGGGGATGTTAAACAGTAACCAGCAGTCTCAATGAAAACTGAAAGCAGCGAGGGCCGCCACCGCCTCGGCGCGCTCATTTCCCTGTTCCCAAGGCCCCAGGGCGACCGGCGGGCGCGCCAGCAAGTCCCAGAGCCTAGGCTGCGTGGACCGTAGCGGCTTTCCGGGGCCTCCCGGAGGCCGCCAGGCGGTAACCGCCACACGCCACATGCCTAAATTTCCACTATCAGGGCGAGGCGCCGGGCGGCTTGACCCTTCGAGCCGGATTCTCTCTCGCGCGCGCCTCCCTCACCTGGAGGACCCCCAGCCAGCTTCCGCGCCCGCGGCCTGAGGCCAAACGCGGCCCCGGCGACGCGAGCACCGTCCTCCTCCCCGCCCCGGGTCATGCCTCGCCTAGGGCTGTGTCAGCCCTCGACCAGTGCCTTTGGAAAAGCGGCAGCGGGGAGAAGCCTTTTGACCCGAGAATGCAGATATAATTCCGAGCCAATGAGGTCCAGAAAAGAGCCGGAAGTATTATTAAAGGGAATTAAATAGGTTCCTAGGGACAGCACTGCGGCCACACCACTAGGGGAAGCCGCAACCATTTCATTAAACTGCACCTTGGGCCGCTGGGGTTAACTTCTGCCCTGAGGCATGCGACCACCTTGCGCTGCTAGAGTTCCGGGAAGTAGAGGGAGACCAGTTTTCCATTCCCAGCCAACCCAGCCACCTGTGGCTTCAGTCAGTACCTCTTTACATATGTATCTGATGGAAAGCTTCCTTCCTCCCTCCCTCGCATACCCTGGGAGCCGTCACAAACTTTAGACTTTGAGAAATGATGCTCAGACCCATCTGAGATGCGCTGGTCATCTAGATCAGGCTTTTGTTAGCCAAGCAATATAGCCAGAAGCTGTGGCTATTAAAAACATCTGAACAGTTTAACTTCGTGGTTTCAGGAATGAATGACTTCTGGTCAAACAAGTAATAATCCTCATGAGATAAATAGTTGCTTAATCCGTAAGGTTTTTCTTTTCCGACCAGGGGGGTGGCGGTTATTTTAAGACTGTATAAAAATGCCAGGGAGATCAGGTATTTTTTCTTTTTCTTTTTAGATGGGGTTTACTAAACTTTCTCAGTTTCCTCCTTCTGAATCTCTTGCTGAAAGGCTGTCTTACAAACAAGTAGTTGGTTGTTTTAGAAATAAGAACAAAAGGGAGAGATCAGATACTATTTTCTTTAAATCGACCTTCTTGAGCAAAACACATTCTTTGGGTCCTCATTGCCCACGTGGTCTGCAAACCATGTCACGAAAGCGGCCTCTGTCCACGTCAGCTCCAGGAAACCCTCCACAGACAGCTGAGGCAGAAGAGTAACAATTAACGGGTTGTATTTATTATGCAAATCTTTCACAGGTGTGTTGTTTAAAGATCACCTATTGACATTCTCTTTTAAAATATTTCCAGATACTTGGATGGTGAAGGTTGTCTTATTACTTGCCAAAATAGACAGTTCCCATAAAACGCTGAAAAGTCTGAAGTCAGAAATTGTCCATCCCCATTCACGGAAGCTTTAATGCCACTTGACATCTGTTGTTCCCAGCAGAGAAACCATATTTTAGTTCAATAGTCTCAGTTTATTTCACTGCTAACAATTCGCGATGGCAGTGGGTTCGGTTTTGGATGATCAGTTGGTCATCGATGTGTGGTAGAATCGCTGATCTACCCGAAAGTGATCATCACGTATTCTGTGTTCAAAATTATTTTGACACAATACGAGAACCTTTGCCAGAGAATTTTATGGCCACAAGGATTCTGACTAATAATAAGGGAGATGACAGTACATTCAAGGAAGTATAAACTCTGTTAAGACTTAGTTATTATCTAAAGGAAGCATTGCATTTGTTCAATTTAGAAAAATCTCTAAGAGTGGATGTCACACTACCAGTCCTCCCGCGTTCGCAGCAAGCAGGCAGTCGTTTCAGGTAACTAACTAAATAAATAAGTGACTGAGAGCTAAAGGAAAGTATGAGGAGTTGGCTCAGCTCCGGGTTTGGCAATTTTTTACTTAATCAACCAATGCCAATTGACCAAGCTTTAGAGCATCACTTACATTGTTCCTGAAACTAATTTATTACGATTCTTCATGGCATGGGTTTATGATGCTGAAAATGAAAAATGTGCTTATGGAGAGTTGTCCCCTGACGCATTGCGGAGGGGGGCCAGGGGGGCCAGGGGCAGAACCACACAAAGAGAAGGAAGAGATCGGGATGATTTCTTACGGAGAGGTTCTCAGAAGATACAAAGTTCTGTTTCAATAGTTAGTGTTTAGGGGGAAATTGTACCTATATGTATTTATGTCACATCTGCTCCTTTAACCTGAAATTAAACCCTGAAAAGTGGCGTCCGAAAACCCTTTATTTCACTTTCCTGTTAAATGTCTCGTTTAGCCTCGTCTTTTCCTTTCTGCTTTGATCATCTTTTTTACACCATGTTTTGTTTTGTTTTTTTCTTTCCAATACCACCAGACCGTCTGGATAAAAACTCTGGGTTTTCCCAAGAGCGCTTCTGATGCTATTAATGAAAATCAGTGGCCTCTGGCAGAGCGCTCGCGGGGTCTTGCAGATTTCAGCACCCAGACACCCTGTTTCCGAGCGCAACTCCACGCCCTTCGCCTGTGAATAAACCTTCACAGGGCGCGAACTGGAGGTGTCCGCTTCCCGCCCAGGCGCGCTCCACCTCTGCTGACCTGGTGTGACAGCCGTCGCACCCACACTGGAGCCGGCCACCGCCCGGGCGGGCGCAGTCAGTGGGGATGACCGCCCGCCCTCACGCACGCTGTACACGCAGGGGGAAAAAATAAAAGGAAAACTAAAAAACTCGTACGGTTTTCCACCTGCCGGTCCATTCTGGATTTGGGCAAAGCTCAGTGACCCCTTCCAAGCCACTCACATGTAAAGGACCGCGGGCGGAAAGCGGCCACGGGAATTCAGGTGAAATTAAAAGTCTAGAGTTGCGCTAAGCGCATCTCCCAACTCAACCTTTAGGGCTGTGTTTGACCCCGGGGGCGAAATCAGCGGGTAAAGCAGCCTCCGTCATAGTTACTAAAACTCCTTGGTCTCCAGAGAATGTTTTTTGCATCAGAAGTGAAGGCCGGGATTCCGGTCCTTGGGACTGGGATGGCGGAAGGGCCCGGCCAGAGAGGGGTGGGGTGAGGGGAACAGCCTAAAGCCGTCCCGGCCTCCGGTGTAGGGCCTCGGGCTTCTTCTCCTGCCGCCGCTCACTACCTTGTAGCCCTCATCTCTCTCAGAGGAAGCACAGTCCTTTGGCTCCCTAGCGCAGCCCAGAGCGAGGCATTGCCGAAGCTTTAACGCTGCGAGGCTCTCGCTGCTGGGAAAGGGGATGCTGAGCCGTTTCATCTCCTCCGACCCTGCGCAGTAGCTTCAAGGAGATCTGTCCCTCCTGCCTGGAGCAGTAGCGGACTTTGTCTCCAAATCCGGGGGGTTGGTACCCTCGTCTGTTATTTGATTTGTCGGACTTTTTTTCGGGACACCCACCTTGAATGCCTTGAATTTAAAGTGGTAAAACAACACCCCCCCACCCCCAAAAAAAAACCCCGCAGAACAGGCAGATTTAATACGGAGGAGGGTTTATTAGTGTCTGTCCAGCATCATCATGACCAACACCGTGTGGATCCTAAAGAGCAATGTCCAGATCCTTGCACGGCTCTTTTTGGGAGTCAGGCGCTTAAAAACGCTTTCGAAAAGCTGCAAGCAAGGCCTCCGCAACTAGGCACCCTGCTGGGCCACACACTGACCCAGATAAAAATTAGTCTTTCATCTATGCCCAAGTCACAGAGCAGGAGCATCCAGAGTAAGCCCATGTAAATAAGGCCACAGGAATGTCCCCACTACCTGTTATTATAAATGTAAAACCAAGATTTCCGATTAAGTGTCCAAATATAAACTGCTCTGCAGATATTACACTCTGGCTGAGACACTGTCAAAAGTGAACATTCACTAATTCTCAATGTCAGCATATGGTTCCTGTGGCCAAAAAAGCAAACTGCTAGGCTGGATCTCTTTTCCCCACCTCCTCTCTTTGTAGATTTCCTGCTGAAGTATTGATTGCCAAGGTCTCTGCATGATTTGCAAACTTTTACAGTCATTTATGGTGCATGCAATAAAAAAGAGGTGATATGAACATGCTAGTTCAAGGTGTAATGCAAAGATGTATTTGGTGCCCTTGGCAACTATCTGTGGGACCTGTTTGTCTTTGCAGAACACACCCTTCTCTGCAATGAACCCCTCTGTAACAAAGATTGGCCCTTTACACTTCCAGGGCCTTGGTCCCTCAATGGAAAGGCATGCATTCAAACCAGAAAATTCTATTCTTTCTATGTCATTTCAAACCAGGAAAAACAATATTCCTATCAACGCTGTGGAGAAAAAAAGGAAAAGAATCTTTTTAAAGTTTTCTACTTCCCAACTCTCTCCTATCATAAAGATGATAGAAAGAAGAAAAAAAAAAAAGGAAATTGCTTACCAAGTTATAATGTAATCTCCAGCTGCCCCTTGCATAACCGAGATCCACAAAACCTTCCACAGTAAGAAAATAAAAGGATTTAGATTATTCAGAGAAAACACACCATTTTAGATTGTATTTGCCCAAAAGAGAAAGAAAAATTCATAAACGTTTTTGTGTAACTACATAGCTAGTCAAATACAGATTTGTTGCTGGATTTTCGTTTTACAGTTTTTCAATAAAATAAATTCACAAGCGTTCTGTTGTTCTACTCTAACTGTAGATAAAAACATAAAAGCCTTATTAGAAACTCTATACGTTTTTACCAGTCCTTTTTGTTTTTTAAGACTGTGGAGGAGATTAAGGGGGTGAAAGAAAAAGAAACTCATTTCTAAAATGTCCTACTTTGAACTAAATCGGTTTTCTCATCTAGTGCTGCAAATAACAGCTGACGCACAGCTTCTGAAAGGTATTCTGAATCCTCTACCTGCCATCTAGTGGGCATAAGAGAAAATGCTAATTCTAGACATCCTTAAAAGACTGAGTTTCTAGTTGTTTTCTTATTTTTAAACCAAGACAAGTCTAAGAAGTGAAAAAGAAAATATAACTTTAAAACTTAAAGAAAACAATTGTGTTAGAGACTCTATAAAATAATCACTCAATTGCATTCCATTTCCTTTTATTTTTAGTAATCATTAAGGTTACTGATCTTTGCTGAGATAATCAATTTATGATTATACTCATTTTTTTCTGCATACCTTCTCCACATAGAATTTATGTTGTTTGTTTTCTTTTGAATTAAACTCATTATCAGTTTTGCATCTAGTTGATATTCAAATTTTTAAAAATTCAAAAAGAAACTAATAAGTATTCCATTTCTATTTGGACTCTTAAAAAAAAAATCCACAAAAAGCCATCCTCCATTTTGCAAGACACCATGAAAGAGAGAGAGAAAAGAAAGGAAGAAAGGAAGGAAGAAAAAAGAGAGAGAAAAAAGATGGAGTTAATTATACACTTGCTTTTGATGCTGTGTTATAAGTATTATACTCCTTCAAAAGTTTACTTCATCAAATATCAGAAAGAAGGTAGGTTAAAATCCAGTTGGTTATGGCAACTTAAACTACATTTTCTTGAGGTTCACATTCTAAAGTATTGAGCATATGTAGAAGGTTTGCTGTATGAAATAGTCATGAGATATCATCACCATATTTTAATGACAGCTGACTTTTTGGAATGCTTACACTATGCTACACACTGTTTTATGGGCTTTAAATCAGTTAACACATTGAGTACTTAAAACAACCCTAAAAGATTTGTATTATTAATACCATTTTATAGATGAGGAAGATGAGGATCAGAATTATGAAGCTGGTAAGTTCAGAGCTGACCTGGTTCCACAATCAAGGCTGGCATCTTCCATGTCATCTTTTTTTTTTTTGCGGTACGTGGGCCTCTCACTGCTGTGGCCTCTCCCATTGCGGAGCACAGGCTCCGGACGTGCAGGCTCAGCGGCCATGGCTTACGGGCCCAGCCGCTCCACGGCATGTGGGATCTTCCCGGACCGGGGCACGAACCCGTGTCCCCTGCATCGGCAGGCAGACTCTCAACCACTGCGCCACCAGGGAAGCCCTTCCATGTCATCTTGCCTCCCATAGAGAAAAGAAACAAAAAGAGGCCACTGCAATTCATGTTATGAAATAAAATAGATATAAGATACATCTGAAAGAAACATTTGTTTGAATATTTAAATTTGGTATGCAGAGTATCAGATATCCAAATTAAAAGAAAAACATACTTACTTACCACTCATTGTAAAAATCAAGTACTAAGAATAATGTATTCTTTTAAGTAAATAACATGTTCATTTGCCTCATCTGTTTAGTATCATTTTTGACAGACATCCTGCGAACCTTTACTGTAGATTTGTCCTATGGTCTATGCCCCAAACAGTCCTTGAAAAAACCTCCAACTACTGCCAAAGATTTATCCCTGAATTTAACTGGCCCTGTCAGCTCAATTATCTTCTCTCCTTTCCTCATTCTAATTTCAAATTTCATTTCCTAAATAAAATGTATATACATTCTGAACATATTTTTCTCCTCTTTAATTATGCAAAATACTCTCCTGTTCTCAGAATAGCTACTTTACTAATATGAGCTAGTTCAAGAGTCATGAATCTTAAATCATCACTATTAAATGTATTCACATTCTCTCCATAACACTATATCATGAGAACAAGCTTTCTCTTCTGAAAGCATATTGATAATTTTAGAAACTATAAGTGAATGATCAGTCTTTGACCCATGGTGACTTTTGTTTGGTTGGTTTTTTTAACCCACAACATTTGAAATACTTATTAAGTAGCACTCTATTATGTAGACATGAATTTAAGAGTAGTGAATGCTTTCATAAACTGACAGCAGCTAGCTTGGGATTCCTGCCATGGTTTAATACTCGCAAGTGAAGTCACCAGTTCTGCCTTCCTGATCTCTTATATACCTCCAATCAAGATCAGACAACAGATGAAAGCTGGAGACTGCAGCTGTCAGGCCCTTTGTATCTCTCCCGTGTATCCATGTAGATCTAAGTGCACCTTCCCCTTCTCAGGAAGAAATGGTGATGCTCTCACAGGAAGAAGAGATTCAATTCCTGTTTAAAATTAATCCCTCCACCTTGTTCTTGATCCCATCCCTTCCTGCCTGGGCCTGGCCTTGGTCTATCAACTATTACTTTTTCTTAAATTTTCAAACACTCTCTCACCAATGGCTTCTTCCCTGCAGGCTATAAATATGTTCAAATCTTACTAACAAAGTAAAAAAAAAATTTTTAAGTAACTGAATTTGCTCTCTCTACTCTCTCGCTATAATTTGAGTCTTCAAATTATAATCCAAATCAGATCTTTCTCCTAAGTATCAGTACTATAGCAGCTTTGGTGTTCCAACTACCTTTCAAATAGTACCTCTTAGATTTCTCACTTGCTCTTCAAACTCAATATTTCCAAAACTCTGCTAAGTTATCTTCTTCCATTGTTTTTCTCCAATCCACTAAAAAAATGAACATAAGTTCCTTCCACCCCTATAAGCATTGTGACTGTGCCATGCTCCCATCAGGAAGTAGAATCTGGAATGCAGATAAAATGAAGGAAGTATATTGCAACCAGGAGGATGAGAGTCCCACACTGAGGGTATGGGACTGCCAATCTATTGAAATGTACAACCTCAACCTCTGACCCAGTGATTCACTCATACAAACATTTTTTTTAATCATGTGTGCCTCACTCACCTTTAACCATGCCCCAAATCTCTTTGGCCTGACTTTCTTGAATTCCAGCTTTGTGTTTCTATCTACTTGGGAACATCTTCATCTGATTGCACCCTAGCATCACCTAGATGGAACTTACTGAGATAGTCTCTTCCCACGAAATTCCTACTTTTGAGAAAGTTACCATAGTTCTTCTTATCATTCTTGCATAAAACCTCAGAATAATCTTAATTTTTCCCTATTCCTGGTTCTTCACAGCCACTAAATCACAAACTTTTGGTGTTTTTCTATACAAAGTCTCTTGCATCTGGTTTTTCCTTTCCATGAAATCAATGCAGTAATACATGAACTGGTTTCTTTGCTTTTAGTTTCTTCCTTTCCCAAACTAACCAACACATTGCTAGTTTATTTTGCCCTAAAACAAAATATACTTTGTTAATTTCACCTTGTGGCTCCAGTATTTTAAATGACATCTGAATAACTAAAGAGAACTATTAAAATATCTAAGAAGATGCATACATGGGTATCCACATCTGGTCCCAAGCTATTTCTACAGCTTTTTTTCGTGCGAATTAGGTTAGGCTGGACCTATGTGGCAGCAACACACAACTGCAAAGTCTCAGGGGCATAATTGAAAAAAAAAAAAAGGAGTATACTTCTCAGGGCAAAGACTGCTTCAGTGAAGTTGTACTATAAGAAGTAACAATTATCAAAACTACTTAGAACCTGTGGCTCTACAGTTCAACAAGAGGTCTCCATATTCACAACAGCACGGACTGGGAGACACTGGAGAATCATGCACGATATTTTCACTGCCTCAGCCTCAGACAGACACATGTTCCTCTGAATCAGACTTAACTGTCCAGAAATAGTTACATGACCCCACCTAACAGTCAGTATCAAGGAAATATCATTTTTATGTGCCCAGAAAGCGATATGAAATGGAATTTAGTAAACTCATAGCATTTCTCAATAATAAAGCTTGGAACCATCCATTCCTTTGTATAGGTTGTCTCACTGACCTGAATATTCTTTCTAGTTCTCTTTTAGGACATAATGAAAGTGCTTCATATATTCAGGAAAAAAAAAAAAAAAAAAAAACAACTGTTCTGACCACCATAATTCAGAGAGTTTCTATTTTCCTTGAATTCTTATATAAATTTTTTTGTGTGTGTGCTCTGTCATCTTTTGGTGTCGTGCTAGCTATTGGTGATATTCTCTGAATATTTCTACATCTCTACCTTCTGTACTTCCTGTATGTCTTTAGATAAGTGGAACCATGTGACTAGTTGTGAGCAGAAGTGGTGTCACTTGTGACTGAAGCGTTTAATTTATGGTATGACACCCTTAACGGCTCTCTTTCTCTCTACCTCGGTCATTAGTTGTGATCCAGACAGTGGATACTCCATCAGCCTGGGTTGTAAAAGTGAGTGCAGTATGGAATACAGTCTCCAGCTGCTCCACTGGGGATATTTGTATAAATGAGAAAAAACATCTGTTTTTAAGCTGAAATCTGTGAATTTGTTAATGCAGTATAATCTAGCCAATTTTAATTGAAACAAATTGGTACCAGAGGTGGGATGCTACTTTATCAGGATATGAAAACCCTGTAAAGCATATGGCAATAGTTAGAGTGCTGGGCATTCATAGACGGTGAGGAAACTGGTTTCAAAAACTGGGATCCATGAACCGTGTCAGTGATGCATTTGGTAAAATGTTGATTCTATTAACTAGGAAGTTAACTTGATTGCCAGGAAGTAGGATCTGAAAGTAGATTGTAGAAACAATGTTTGTTGCTCTTGGCTGTGTTTGATGAGCTATCGCAAGAAAAAGATGATTTAGAGAAATGATTTATAAGCAGAAGTGAAAGGAAATAGAAACATTTAGGAAACTTGTAGAGTTGGAAAATTCAAACATTTTTTTTAACTCCAAAGAGCAAAAAATAAACCTAGCTCACCTGGCGCCTGGCAGGTGAAGAGGACACCATCCTAGCTGGTAGATGGAGTTGAGATAATCCCTGGCACAAAGTAGCAGAACAATTGCTCAAGATTTCACCAGAGATGACTAGGGAAAAGGTCCCAGCAGAGGGGAATGTCATAGAAGAGATAATAATAGTATAGATTTTTGTAAAAATAAGGGGGGAACAATGCCTACAAGGAAAGCTGAGGTCACTTATTTTTGTTAAGCTGTATCCATGCCCCACAGAAGAATGAAGAGGGCCTGAGGGCTGATAACCAGCAGTTAGTAAAAAAGAGCCTCTTTCTTAGCTTACAAAAAGGCCTTTATTACCTGTAGTGGAAGGGCAGATACAGTTGAGGGAAGCCTGCAGAATTAATTGCTAAAATTATAGGACTGCAGAGATATTTGACTGCTCAGTCATGGCAGGTCTGTTACATGAAGGTTAGGACACTAGTTGGGGTAACCTGGAATCCTGAGTCATGGTGCACATGATACATGGTACAACAAGATGAATGACCTTAAGAATGTTGCCTCTGTAATCACACTGGACCCTCTGGGGTTACAGAAGTGTCCCACTCTTCTCTAGCAAGGGCTAGAAGATGCTGCAGAAGCCTCTCCCCTTCAAGACAACAGGTGCCTTACTCCCCCTTTAGAAGCTATTCACATGTCATTTCCTGTATACCAGATTGATAGCTAGGGTTAAATCCCAGTACAACCTACACAGCATCACATCTAACTGTGGGTGTGGGACCAGGCCCATGACCATGGGATCTACTGGTTGTATCACATGCTGCATGATCCAGAGGCATCCAGATTCACAGAGCTCGGAATCAACCTTCCAAAGTCACAACTGAAGCACCATGTTGGAGCAAACACCTGAAGGGATAGGGTGCATCCCGTAAGATACGTGTACTTAACTGAATCAAAGGTCTCTACATGATGGTGTGTCCACAAGTGGAAAGAAACGTGTGTTCAGGAATCAAGAAGTGGGAGCAAAAGTGGCCTCCAGGGCTTCCCTGGTGGCGCAGTGGTTGAGAGTCCGCCTGCCGATGCAGGGGACGCGGGTTCGTGCCCCGGTCCGGGAAGATCCTACATGCCGCGGAGCGGCTGGTCCCATGAGCCATGGCCGCTGAGCCTGCGCGTCCGGAGCCTGTGCTCCGCAACGGGAGAGGCCACAACAGTGAGAGGCCCGCGTGCCGCAAAAAAAAAAAAAGTGGCCTCCATATCAGTCCAATACTGTGCTTCCTATTGCCACACATCTGAGATCTGTAAGTTTGGAAGTCCTTGTCCCTAGAGGGTTGTACACTTGAAGGGAGCACAGCACGATTTCTGTTGATCTACAAATTATGGCTGCTACCAGGGCACTTTGGAGTCCTTATGCCCAGTGGCCAGCAGATTAAAAGAGGAATCATCATACGAGGCAATTCCAGATCAGCAGGAGGAAGTAAGCCTGCTTTTACACAAATAAATGCCAAGGTCATAGGTAAAGGTGAAGGGAATTAGAATGAGTGGTGGTGGAAGGAGAGGATGAGTACCAGTTACGTCCCCAAGATCAAATGCAATGCTAGGGGTTGTAGCTCAATTTACTAACCTCCCTCTTCTGAAGTTCCATTCAGGAAGAGGGGTCATTAGGAACAATGGAAGAGCTGCTCCCTGAACCTGGGTGAGAGATGGATCTGCAGGACACAAGCGTAGATTTTGGTGGCCGTGAGAATGTGCCTTGCAGACTCCAACTACAGGGGACTTAATTGACCAAGCTGCTGCGTTTCGGTATCCATTACCATGTTTGCGTTTGCAGCCCACGTCCCACAGGCTTCTCACAGCTGGTGACTGAGTGCACCACGGATACTAAGGCAGCCCATTTCTAGGAGGTATAGGATTACTCCGACAGTTGACGTTGGCTACAGAAACATCTGGAAGGCTGACTGAACCTTTATTTGACTTCATGGCCATCTAGGATGCTTCTACCCAACCCTTCTTTCCTTTCTCCCTCAGTCAGGGTCAGACTTAATTCATACTCTGACATCTTTCCCAGCCTTCTCTGGATCCTTTCCCATTCTCTCTCATGGCTGTTTCCCCTAATAAAATAATTACTTTTTTATTCCCATCTTGGCATCTGCTTCTTGGAGGATCTGAAGGGACACACTATCCTTAGGTAGGGAGATCTTTTCCACCATTGGTTATTGGGTGAGAGTAACTTGTCCTTTTGTCATGGGTGTCTAAGTTAGGGAAAGTTACATTTAGACCTGCTATAAAGACTGTCACATGTCACCACCAACTTTAAAAATTATGATGCATCATCCAAAGAATGTGGACTTTGAGCTTGATGCTATGTTGGATGGGACTTTTGTTTTATTTCCTTTGTTTAGAGGGTGAGTGTGTTTGTGTACAGAAAGGAGAATCAACCAAACATTTCATTATTAGATTTAAGGGTTGTGGTGGTCATAAAAGCTCATACTATCTATTTCTGATATCTAACTTCTATGAACACGTTAGATATCATTTCCTGACCCTCTTGTAATTGGGTGTGACAAAGTGACCAGACTTGGATAATGAGTTCTAAGTGGAAGTGACATTTGTGGATTTCTAGGCCAGGACATTTAATTGCCAGATATATTTGTTTCTTCTAAAGTGGTGGCAAGAGTGTTCCTTCACCCTGGGTCCTGAAGTGAGGACATCACATAAGAGAGCAGCCAAGTGACACATACAAATATCCTGTATGGGTAAGAAATAAATCTGTGTTGTTTTAAGTCACAAAAAGTTTATTATCTGAGCATAATTCAGCCCAGAGTTTCTCAAACTAAATGTGCATCAGAATTACCTGGAAGATTCGTTAAAACACAGATTTGGGGGCCTCACCTTTTGAATTTCTGGTTCCAGACCACACCAGGTCTGGAGTGTACCCAAGGATCTGCATTTCTAAGAAGTTCCCAGGTTATGCAGATGCTGCTGGTCCAATGACCACACTTTGAGAACCTGATCTAACTAATCCTGACACACAAGTATTAATCTCACAGTATGTTGCAGCCTATAAAACTATGAACATGAAACAGTTTAAGGACAGGCATGATGGAGGTCACTTTTCTGCACAATGAGGTTAGTATTCAGCTTCTAAATAATTGGAAAACTGCTCTTACCATCAATGGAAATGGGAAACAATCATCCCATGTGTACTGTATGGCATGGACAATATACTGAGTCAGCAGTCAAGACACATTCAATGAAAGACAGAATACTTTAGGACCATTTGAATAGAAAACAAAGCATTAGTAGCTGTATTGGTTAGCATTCAGGAAACAGAATTCTATTCTAGTTAATTTAAGCAGGAAATTATTTAGTACATGGTATTAAATAACTTATAAAAATGTTAAGAAAAGCGAAGAAACAGATTTTAGGGACCGTGTCCATCCTGTTCATGACTGTGTCTCTACAAGTGCCTTGTACTTAATACATATTTTTGGATTGAATAATGACAAGAATTTATGACTTTTATTTTAGCTTTTTATCACTAGGCTCATTGTGCCTCCTTGTCAGCAAATGTGCAGGTGATAGTTGGGTATAACTGAAAACTCTTAAGCATGAAATTATTTGAACAGAAAGTTTACTGTCATGTTCACTCTGCATCTGCATGGTTGATGGGTAAGCTTACCCATCAACCATGCAGATGCCAACACTATGGGTCCTGCCTGGTGTTCAGAGTAAAATTTCTCAAGAGGTGAGTTTAGAGATACTGTGGATGGTTTTATAGAAACAATCATTCTTAGCTTTAACTGAAGCTACCCTTCAGAGAGTTACCAAATAAACCTTGTTTTAAAATTGGTGCATTTTTGTTCAAGTAAATTAATGCTATCGTATGTCAACTATACCTCAAAGCAGTTGATTCAAAAAGTATAAAAAAACAGGTATTTTTGTTTTTCTGGGGATTTGTGAGAATGTTAACATAAAACACATATGAAGATCCTGAAAATTAAGTGGAAGTAAAGAACTAACCAAATATTAGAAAAAGAGGTTTACTTTCATCTAACAAACTCACGCTGGTCAGAATGGCCATCATCAAAAAGTCTACAAACAGTAAATGCTGGAGAGGGTGTGGAGAAAAGGGAACCCTCCTATACTGTTGGTGGGAATGTAAATTGGTACAGCCACTATGGAGGAACAGTATGAAGGTTCCTCAAAAAACTAAAAATAGAACTACCATATGACACAGCAATCCCACTCCTGGGCATAAACCCAGAGGAAACCATAATTCAAAAAGATACATGCATCCCAATGTTCATTGCAGCACTATTTACAATAGCCAGCACATGGAAGCAATGTAAATGCCCATCGACAGACGAATGGATAAAGATGTGGTACCTACATACAATGGAATATTCCTCAGCCATAAAAAGGATGAAATACTGCCATTTACAGAGATGGGTAGACCTAGAGATTGTCATACAGAGTGAAGTAAATCAGAGAGAGAAAAACAAATATGGTATAATATTGCTTATATGTGGATTCTAGACAAATGGTGCAGATGAACGTATTTGCAAAGCACAAATAGAGACACAGATGTAGAGAACAAACTTATGGATACCATGGAGGGAAGGGGGGATGGGATGAATTAGGAGATTAGGATTGACATATATACACTACTATGTATAAAATAGATAATTAATGAGAACCTACTGTAGAGCACAGGGAACTCTACTCAGTGATCTGTGGTGACCTAAATGGGAAGGAAATCGTAAAAAGAGGGGATATATGTATGCGTGTAACTGATTCACTTTGCTGTACAGTAGAAACTAACACAACATTGTAAAGCAACTACTATACTCCAATAAAAATTGATAAAAAAATTTTAATAATGATTTTTTTTTTCTGTTATGGGAACTGAGTCCATGTAGCCATTTCTTCCTTCTGTACTTCTTATTTATCATATAGTGATTCATTTACAGAAAAACAAAGTCAACTTGAAGCTTGTGTTCAGGAGTAAAACAACTATTTTTGTAGCTGAGCATTATTATTTTTTTTCAATTTAGCAACCAGGTATTTGAAAGCTGAATGATTAAGGGGGGAGGGCTTAAAGAAAGATCATTGTTATTAGGTCCATTTTTAAGCAGCACTAGACCAACAGATATGGGAAAGCATACCTTTTCTTAATCTTCTTTGTTTATGTGAGTAAAACTGCTCATGAAAATGTCACATACTACCAAGTACTGTTCTTATATCAGCCAGCATTCAGTACACATAATGCTAGCTCTCTTCCATTCTCTGTTAACATCAGTAGAGCATAAACTGGTAATTGTGTGGTAACTATGCAATTAACTCATGTCACCACTGTATCTTTTCATTAGCCTCAACAAGAGTAGTATTACCCTCTCAGTGACCTCAGCAAAAGTGATAACATCCTTAGCTGTTAAAGTGAAAAAAAAAATTAAGTGAGTTTAGTGTTGTGAAGGGTGATGGAGTGACAGCCTTGGAGCCTGGATCCCTTTATCACATGGCACAAATAGTGAAAATGCAAACCTCTCTAAGCAGCCTCATTAGTACATCTCACCTCTTTTCTCTAAGAACAGAAAGTTTCTTACTTATTCTTTTACTTGCTAAGTTACCTATGGTGTTCATGATTTTTTCCATGAAGGGTAATGGCTGTGAGAGCCTCCTAGAGTCCTGGGTTCATTTGTCCCACTTCCAGACAGGACTCATGCTAAAGAAATACACTTGGTACATATGTTCTTAAAGCCCATCTTCGGAAATCCTTATCACTGATTCTCATTTATTAAATGTGGACTTGTGTATTTTAAAAATAGTTTAAAAACTATTAAACATTAAATCACTTTTACAGAAAATTCATTTTTATATTAAACATTGGCCAGGTTTTTGATCTTAAGGTTCTTGTTCTTGCTGAACATTAAATTGAGAACAGATTAGTATATATTCAATAGCGTAGCCTTCCTTGAACCATGAGATATTGGAGAAGGAAACTTAAGCTGGAGGGCGGTGGGTATCCTACTGATTAAAAGCATGGGCTTGGGAATCAGATTCACCTGGATTTGGGTCCAGGTGTTCAATGACAGCATATAAGAATGCTGAGGTATTAGGAAATGCTTCCATGAGAAAATGCTTTTTTATCTGTGACATGAAGAAGAATTAGAATGATCTAGGCACAGGGAAGAACATAGTAGGCAAAGAAACTAAGAAACTGGCATGTGAAAAGGCCCTATTATGAGAGAGAGCCTAGCATACCCATGAGTTCTAAATGTGCATGCTGTGTATGTGTGCACGTGTATGTGAATGTGAGGGGGCAGGTGGGAGATGCAAGGTACAGTAGAAGGATTTTAATAAAACTTGTGCATTTGAACAATTACACTGGTTACACAGCATAGATAGTAGGACAAGAACCTATGTGAGGGGCTTCCCTGGTGGCGCAGTGGTTGAGAGTCCGCCTGACGATGCAGGGGACGCGGGTTCGTGCCCCGGTCCGGGAGGATCCACATGCCGCGGAGCGGCTGGGCCCGTGAGCCATGGTCGCTGATTCTGCGCGTCTGAAGTCAGTGCTCCGCAATGGGAGAGGCCCGCGTACCACAAAAAAAAAAAAAAAAAAAAAAAAGAACCTATGTGAGGGGATCAGTTAAAAGGCTATTGCAAGATTTTGGGCAAGAAGTAAGGGTAGTCTTTATTAGGGTGCTGGCGGTGGAGATGGAAAGATGGGTACAGATTCAAGAACTATTTGGGAGGCAAAACTGATGGGACTTGGATATTGGGAAGTGGAACGAGGGAAGATCATGAATGATTCCCAGGTTTTGGCTTATGGAACCAGATGGCTATTTACTCACATGGGGGCCCCTGCAAAAAAACAGATTTGTGTGAGAAGACCTAAGATTTATCAAGATGACCTTGAGATCTGAGTAGATCAAGAGTCCACAGCACCTTGTATCCACTTTTATAGTAACTGGTATCCACCTTTGTCCCTTCCTATCCATTTTCCACGGCGAACCCAGAGTCATCTTACAAAACCCCAAATTTGATTACAACTCTTCTGCTGATACTTTTAAATGACTTTTCACTGCATTAAGATAAAAAAAAAAAACTGAACAATATAAAAAGCCTGTCTGATTGGGTCCCTGCTTCTTCTGTTGGTATTAGATTATACCACTCTTCCTCTTGCTCATTGCACATCCTTCACATTGGCCTTTTAGTTTCTTCACAGCATCTTGCTCTACAGACTACATGCTCAACAAGCTTCACGTATTTATCTTCTACCCTTTCTTTGGTTATCAGCTCAAACTTCTTCAAGGAAGTCTTTACTGCTGTCCATTCTCGTGGTCCTTATAATTTTCTTTTATAACATTATTGCTTGTAAATTTGTAAACGTGAGATTGTTAAACATCAAAGTCGTTATGGAAGCTTATATCTGGGTTGGTAGGATATAATGGTATATTTGGATGCTGCGGTAGGCAGAAGAGTGGCCCCCAAAGAGTTGCATGTCCTAACCTGGAACCTGTGAGTACGTTATTTTGCATGGCAAAAGGACTTTCTAGATTTGGTTAAGCCAAAGACTTCAGGATGGAGAGATTATCGTGGATAACTATCCGAGTGACACCACCGAATCTCGGAGGTTCTAAAAGTGGATAACCTTTTCCAGTTGTGGTCAGAGAAAGAAATGTGGTGACAGAAGCAAGGTCAAAGAGATGCTACATTGCTGATGGAGGAAGAGGGACACGTGCCAAGAATGTAAGCAGCCTCTAGAATCTGGAGAAGGCAAGAAAACGGATTCTTCCCTAGAGTCTCCAGAAGGGAATGCAGCCCTGCTGCATCTTGATTTTAGCCAAGTGAGACCTGTGTTAGACTTCTGACCTATTGAACTATAAGAAAAAAAATCTGTGTTGTTTCAAGCCGGTGTTCATGGTAATTTGTTACAGCACGAATAGAAAATTAACATGGATGCAGTGATGAATTATGTTTGTACCACAATTAACTCCAAATATATTTCTGGCCCATAGGTTTCTAATTTAGGAATTATATTGTTAAATCATGATGAAATTAATCTCATGAAAATATAGTATTTTTAATTATCAATATAAAAAATGATCTTCAACTTTGATCTTCTTAATTGAATTCACAGTAGCATTTACAATAACATCAAATGTTTCACTTCAGAAAAAATTAAAATAAGGCTTAACGTTGATTCCACAAATTGTTTGAAGAAATTAATGCATTATTAAAATTAGCTTATATGATTATTCCTTTTAGCTCTGATGTAAAACTGGCATCATTTAACTCTAGCAATGTCTTCTTTTGCTAATGGAGCCAATATATTAACAGCGATTGTGTCTTAATTCTACAAGAAATTATGGAATGGAAATGAGTGAAATTAATTCAGAAGGACAGTTATTTTGATCTATGTGAAAAGTCATGAGTCACAATGTGATAGGTAAACGGAACTTCTGCAGCCACACTTGTTCAATCTTTGTAAACACAGTGTTTTAAACTTCACTGATAAGACTTCCCTGGTTGTGCAGTGGTTAGGAGTCCACCTGCCAATGCAGGGGACACGGGTTTGAGCCCTGGTCTGGGAAGATCCCACATGCCGCAGAGCAACTAAGCCCGTGTGCCCCAACTACTGAGCCCGCGAGCCACAACTACTGAGCCCAAGTGCCACAACTACTGAAGCCCGTGTACCTAGAGCCCGTGCTCTGCAACGAGAAGCCACCGCAATAAGAAGCCCGCACACCACATCGAAGAGTAGCCCCCTGCTCACTGCAACTAGAGAAAGCCTGTGCACAGCAATGAAGACCCAATGCAGCCAAAAATAAATAAATAAAATAAAATTCACTGATGCTTTTTTGAAATAGTTGTTGATGCCTCATCATCAGATCTATTTCTGTTTTTTATGTGGCCAGTGATATCATTATAGCCCCATAGTAGACTGTAGGGTCAGCACATATTTTAAACCAGTTACATATTCATTGTCAAGTCTCTTGAGAAAAAAATGTCAGTACTAAATTTTTACAAAAATGATTTTTTTAACTTTTTTGTTGCCAAAAATGCTTATTACCAAATAAAGCAGTATATTTTATGACATGATTTGTGTGTTTTATTGCACATTTTATATAGGGATAACTTATAAATCCCCTTGTTGCCCACTGGCCCCAGTGGCTAGTGTCTTATAAAACAACTGACTGTAACACGAAGTGGCCATCAGGGAGAACAGGTGTCAAACAGCCTCCCACCATCACTAAGACCAGAAGGAATGAACTCTCCCCAGCCACTTTTGCCCATCTACGTGTCACGTAAACGTTACACTCAAAATTTCCCTGGGCCTGTCCTTTGACCAAGTTGTGTGACTATTTTCTTTAGGATAAATTTCTGAGGAGGCTTTGTCCTTTGTCTCCTTCAAAACTTAGGGATTTTGTTATAAAAACAAGCTAGGCACACCTCTTCATCAATACCTATTTCCTCCCAGCAAGCGTTTCTAACCCTGATATTGTGCCCTCTTGCCAACAGTCCATACAGGCCTGGGCATGTCTGCTTTCACAATCTGAGGGCTTAGGCCTTTGCTCGGGAACACCTTACATCTGCTTTTCCTCAACTCCCTGTGTTCCTAAGTCATTTTCCAGAGTAATAGAAACTTTCCAAATTTAGAGAAGTTTAAAACCTCGAGTAACTGCCATGATTATCTGTTATCTTGAAATAAATGTGCTTTCCAAATGTATCAAATATGACGCTGAGTCCACAAAACCAGTTGTACCAGAAATGGATGTTTATATTTTGATACTAAACTGAATATCTATTTTGAGTTGCCAATCTCTGTGACAGAAAGTTAACCTTGGTCAATTCCAAGTAATCTTAGTTAGTTCAGGATCCCTCTCTACTCCTCTACCTTTAACTCATCAAAATTCTCAGTGGCTTTCTTAACGCCAAACACTGAGCAGTAAAGGGTCTGTGGTCCCCATCTGTCCCTGTTGGCTTCTCCCGAGATGTCCATGGTGCTAGAAGAGTCTTGGTCCTTGGTCCACCCAGGACCATTGTTGGACCAGGTCCAACAATGGACCAGGTCCATTGTTCCTTGATTCTGACCCCAGGCCTGCTCTAATTCACCCCCTCAGCTACTCCCACACTTCTCTCTGGGGCACAGGGTCCATTTGGCTCTCATTCTGTGCCACTCTGTGAGGTTGTCACAGGCCCATGTCACAGGCACATTAGACCTTTACTTCTGTCTCTACTCCCTACTGGCCCTGAGGAGTTTGGGGTTTTGACATAATCCTGATAATAATCAGATATGTCCAATCACTATGTCCCACCCAAAGTACTTTGTGGTCAAAACAGTGCAAAGGGGAATCAGCCAGTTAAAGAGGCCATGCTTGAGCCTCAAGAAGAATCATACTTCTAAGTCAGAATCAGGCTAAACTTTACTGCATTACAATCTGCAATAAAATACTGCACTAAATACCTACATGTCTCTAGTTTTAGTAAACATCTTCTGTGCTGGAATTTCAGTTAAGGCCAAGTTTGCTCTCTTATCATTGCTGATGCGCTTTGTGTTCTTGGTACTCTATATTTGGAATCAGAGATATTATATTTTTCTCACTTGGTTTATTTGATTTTTTCAGAAGTGTTTTATAGACAGAAAAGTTAGGTGACCTGAATTTGAAAATATCATAAGATGTAGAAGAAAGAGACACATGGTAGTTAGTGAGAAATGGACTTGCTCAATTTAGTTGCACAATGTTAGAAATTTATCCAGTGTATTAGCAAGGCGGCAAAAGTAGGGCAAAACTCTTGTGAAAAAGAAAACACAAGCTCCCATCTTCACCTTAGTATGGGCAGACCAGCTAAAACCTCTCAACATAGGGCTGGTATCGGGGTTCCTTCTCCACTATGTACTGCTGCCCTAATAACTGGGGCCAGCCCCCCTCACCCCATGACTTCCATGGACACTGAGCCTAAATTTAATTGAGAAGAGGACCATAACACAGATGCTTTCTCAGGGAAATATATAGATTATTTGTTCTATTTCAGGAAAGACTGGAAAAGTAGACTTTCATTGTATTTTGAAAGAATCCTTTTATTTTCAATTATTTATATCCTGTCATTTTCTCCAGAGAATTTAAGATAAAATCCAAGAGGTTTAAATTGTTGTTCCAGCCTGAATGCATAGGAATGCATAGGAAGAGAATTATCTGGTCCCCTTGTTATCTTGAAGATACATTTATGGAAGCTAGCAGGGTTCCCATCCTTTCCTCTCCCCTGATTACACACCCCCTTGTGGCATAAATTCACCATCTATCGAGGAGTCAGGGCTCTGACATTAATCCTCTTCTTTTTCAGACCTCAAGGAAGAAGGTAAAGACCTGGCATCTGTAACAGTAAATAAGAATGTATATTTAGCAGACATTATGCATTTTTCCTTAAAATACCTTCAAAGCAGTAACAAGATATATCCTGCTGGAAGTTCTTAACATTCCATTCTGATTTCTTTCCACAAACATTAGCTGGAAGACTGTGTTTTCAGAACTATGATCAGTATTATATAGATTGAAAGAGAAGCAGAAGGCATGCCACTTTCGGTAGAAAAATCTAGAACCTAACAGACAGTTAAGACATATTTATAAGAAAAGATTTAAGAAAATCAACACTGCATCCCAATATTCTATTTCAAATAAATGATCAAATTTCTACTTCGTGTTAGTACAAAAACAAGTAAGCAGTGTAGGATCAGTGAAAGGAGAGGTTGATAAAGACTGGAATTCCACAGATGACCAAGATTGAAAGGGAGGGGCGTTAAGCTATGCCAGGAATTATGCGTAAGATTTGGGGGAACTGGGCTTCCCTGGTGGCGCAGTGGTTGAGAGTATGCCTGCCAATGCAGAGGACACGGGTTCGTGCCCCGGTCTGGGAGGATCCCACATGCTGCGGAGTGGCTGGGCCACTGGCAACTGAAAGTTTCATAATTCAGGATTCAAGATGTGTGAAAGAGTTATAGAACAAGATAACATACATAAAAAAATTATTAAATTAAATTCAATAAAAGTTCATAGAAACTGTTATGTGTGGTACAGAATCATAAAAAAAAAGGAATCATGGAGTAATAAATCTTGATCAGGATTTTGAATGAGAGATACGATTTTATTGGTAAAGAGGGACAAAAGAATATTCTCTTTGCTTCTGTAAATGCCTAAGCAGAGATGTGGAGGAAGAAAGACAATCTGAAATATATATACAGATTTCAACTGTACACATAATCTTTGAGAAGTGTTACTTTTGTCAAATAATCTGAAAATTCATTTATCTGAGTTTAATTTGGGATAATAAGTCTTTTTAAAAATATTAAGGGGCTTCCCTGGTGGAACAGTGGTTGAGAGTCCGCGTGCCGAGGCAGGGGACACGGGTTCGTGCCCTGCTCCGGGAGGATCCCACATGCCGCGGAGCGGCTGGGCCCGCGAGCCACGGCCGCTGAGCCTGCGCATCCGGAGCCTGTGCTCCGCAACGGGAGAGGCCACAACAGTGAAAGGCCCGCGTACCGCAAAAAAAAAAAAAAAAATTAAGGCTTTTAGAAGGTTATTAGCCATTGTACTATGGCATACATTAATGTGGTTATTTCAATTTCTTTTAAGATACAACAGATATCAACCAAATTGAAGTGTTCTGATAAAGAGCCAAGAAGCCAAGAAAAACCATGAAACTCTTGAAGAAGAAAAACGAGGGAAAAACTTGCCCTAACAATTATTAATACTTATCCTAAAGTTGCAGTAATTGAAAGAGTGAAGTATTTGTGCAACAATAGAAAAATAGACACATACACTTGGAATTATCCATTGAGTTGAGCATTTATCATTTTTAAACTTTTGATAAATGGAATTCTCTAAATTTTTACTGTAGAGCTGTATGAGAAACCGTTGCTTCCATGGCAACAGCAAGGTAAACTCAGACAAAATAAAAATCATAATTTTCTACACAACAAGCAAAGAACCATGGATACAAGAAAGGCTAAATGAATTGAATTCCAGACAGAAGAAGCCCTCTATATGTGAGCAGAGAACCATGGTGTCAGCTTCCATTGCTGGGAGTTGGCATCTAGTCCAGATAGGGGTGCACAGAGAAAAGGCCCACATAGAAAGAGAAAAGGAATAGGAGGAATCATCTAGGTCTTAGGTAAGAGGGTAGGCTGGAGAGATGAAATAGAATCTAAAAGAACCCCAAACACAAAACAAATTGCTCTACCTGACAATTCTCCCTTCTCTTCTGAAAGGTAAAGGTAAATTAAGTTTTACCCCTCACCAAAAAAAAAAAAAAGAAAAAAAAAAAGTAGCTTTGGAGAAAAGTGGAAAGATATCAGAGAGGACCATATTTAATCATGGGTCGTCACATGTGTATACCAAGCTTTGGTTCAAAAATATCTGAAACTGCAATTTAACCTATCTTCACTTCAAATACTGATGTGATCAAATGGTAGCAACTTGGAGGGTTGGAGGTTCTTCTGATCATGGACAAATTCAATTGAATTTAAAGCTACAACCCAATCCTAGTTCAACTCAGATTTAGAAGATATCTAAATAATTAGCCTTTCACCATAAGTGCCAGGCAGAGAAAAAGCCTTGAACTTTCTAAGAAATAAACAAAACTAAATAAAAGAAAATTATGTCTGAATCTCCATTGTTCTTCTATACAAAATATCTAGTATATAATTAAAAGTAATAAAGCAGTAAAGAAGCAGGAAAGTGTGACTCATAAACAAGAAAAAAAAAGGCACTGCAATAGCACTCATTGATGATCTAATTATTAGAATTAGCAGATAAGGTATTAAACCAACTACTTTAAATATGTTAAGAAATTTAGAGGAAAAGATGGATACAGTGGATGAAAAAATGAGGTATTCCAAGAGAGAAGTGAAAACAGTAAGAGAGCAACAAATAGAAATTTGAAAATGCTTATATTTAGAATATATATATTCTAAAATAAAAATTCATTCAATGGGTTTAATAAGAGATTGAACACTACTAAATGACAAATGAAATTGAAATAGGACAACAGAAATTATCCAAATTGTAGCTAAGAAAAAAACATTGAAAAAATGAGCAGAGCGTCAGTGACCTATGAGATTTTACCAAGTGGTCTAATATGTTTAATAGAAATTCCAGAAAGAGAGAAGAGAGAAAATGAGATAAAAATAAATAAATAATTTGTGAGCTACTTTACAATTTTAATGGAAAATATTAATAGACAGATCCAAGAATCTCAAAGAATCGCAACAGGATAAATACAAAGAAAATCACACCAAACCATATCACTGTCAAGTTACTAAAGACCCAATAAAAATATTTTTAAAATATTAAAAACACACAGAGAAAGGGAAAAGATACATTACATACAAGAAAACAATAATAATTTTCTCCTCAAAAATGATGCAAGGGAGAAGGCGGAAGATGGCGGAAGAGTAAGACGCGGAGATCACCTTCCTCCCCACAGATACACCAGAAATACATATACACGTGGAACAACTCCTACAGAACACCTACTGAAGGCTGGCAGAAGACCTCAGACCTCCCAAAAGGCAAGAAACTCCCCACGTACATGGGTAGGGCAAAAGAAAAGACAGAGACAAAAGAATAGGGACGGCACCTGCACCAGTGGGAGGGAGCTGTGAAGGAGGAAAAGTTACCACACACTAGGAAGCCCCTTCGCGGGCGGAGGCTGCGGGAGGCGGAGGGGGGAGCTTCGAAGCTGCGGAGGACTGCACAGCAACGGGTGCGGAGGGCAAAGCGGGGAGATTCCCGCACAGAGGATCGGTGCTGACCGGCACTCACCAGCCCGAGAGGCTTGTCTGCTCACCCGCCGGGGCGGGCGGGGCTGCGAGCTGAGGCCGGAGCGCAGGGAGAGGACTGGGGTTGGCGGCTTGAACATAGCCTGAAGGGGTTAGTGCACCACAGCTAGCCGGGAGGGAGTCCGGGGAAAAAGCCTGCACCTGCCGAAGAGGCAGGAGACTTTTCCTTCCCTCTTTGTTTCCTGGGGCGTGAGGAGAGGGGTTTAAGAACGCTGCTTAAAGGAACTCCAGAGACGGGCGCGAGCCGCGGCTAAAAGCGCGGAATCCAGAGACGGGCGCGAGCCGCGGCTGAAAGCGCGGAATCCAGAGACGGGCGCGAGCCGGCTGAAAGCGCGGAATCCAGAGACGGGCGCGAGCCGCGGCTGAAAGCGCGGACCCCAGAGGCGGGCGGGAGACGTTAAGGCTGCTGCTGCCGCCACCGAGGGGCCTGTGTGCGAGCACAGGTCACTCTCCACACCCCTCTTCCGCGGAACCTGTGCAGCCCGCCACTGCCAGGTTCCCGGGATCCAGGGACAACTTCCCCGGGACAGCGCACAGCGCGCCTCAGGCTGGTGCAAAGTCACGCCGGCCTTTGCCACCGCAGGCCCGCCCCGCACTCTGTGCCCCTCCGTCCCCGCCGGCCTGAGTGCGCCAGAACCCCCAATCAGCGGCTCTTTTAACCCCATCCTGTCTGAGCAAAAAACAGACGCCCTCCAGCGATCTACACGCAGTGGCAGGGCCAAATCCAAAGCTTAGCCCTGGGAGCTGTGAGAACAAAGAAGAGAAAGGGAAATCTCTCCCAGCAGCCTCAGAAGCAACGGATTAAAGCTCCACAATCAACTTGATGTACCCTGCATCTGTGGAATACCTGAATAGACAACCAATCATCCCAAATTAAGGAAGTGGACTTTAGGAGCAAGATCTATGATTTTTTCCCCTTTCCTCTTTTTGTGAGTGTGTATGTGTATGCTTCTGTGTGAGATCTTGTCTGTATAGTCTTGCTTCCACCATTTGTCCTAGGGTTCTATCCGTCCATGTTTTTTTTTAATTTTTTTTCTTAATAATTAATTTTAATAACAATATTATACTTTACCTTCGTTCTTTCTTTCTTTCTTTCCGTCCTTCCTTCCCTCCTTTAGACAACGAATCATCCCAAATTGAGGAGGTGGTCTCTGACAGCAAAATTTAGGATTTTTCCCCATTTACCTCTTTTAGTGAGGGTGTATGTGTATGCTTCTGTGTAAGATTTTGTCTGTATAGCTTTGCTGCCAACATTTGTCCTAAGGTTCTTTCCGTCCCTTTTTTTTTTCTAAATAAGAATTTTTTAATTCAATAACTTTATTATACTTTATTTTATTTTTACTATATCTTCTTTCTTTCTGTCTTTTTTCCTTCTTTCCCTCCTTCCTTCCTTCCTCCCTCCCTCCCTCCCTCCTTTCTTTCCTTCTTGCCTTCTTTCCTTCTTTGCTTCTTTCTTTCTTTCTTCCTTCCTTCCTACCCTCCTTTCCTTCTTTCTTTCCTCATACTTCTACTAATTCCCTCTACTTTTTCTCCCTTTTATCCTGAGCCCTGTGGATGAAAAGCTTTTGGTGCTCCAGCCAGGAGGCAGGGCTCTGCCTCTGAGGTAGGAGAGCCAACTTCAGGACACTGATCAACAAGAGACCTCCCAGCTCCACATAATATCAAACGGCGAAAATCTCCCAGAGACCTCCATCTTAACACCAGCACCCAGCTTCACTCAACGACCAGCAAGCCACAGTGCTGGAAAACCTATGCCAAACAACTAGCAAAACAGGAACACAACCTCACCCATTAGCAGAGAGGCTGCCTAAAATCATAATAAGGCCACAGACACCCCCAAACACACCACCAGACGTGAACCTGCCCACTAGAGAGACAAGATCCAGCCTCATCCACCACAACACAGGCACTAGTCCCCTCCACCAGGAAGCCTACACAACCCACTGAACCAACCTTAGCCACTGGAGACAGACATCAAAAACAGGAGGAACTACATACCTGCAGCCTGCAAAAAGGAGACCCCAAACACAGTAAGATAAGCAAAATGAGAAGACAGAAAAACACTCAGCAGATAAAGGAGCAAGATAAAAATGCACCAGACCTAACAAATGAAGAGGAAATAGGCAGTCTACCTGAAAGAGAATTCAGAATAATGATAGTAAGGTTGATCCGAAATCTTGGAGATAGAATGGACAATAGATTGGACAAAATGCAAGAATCAGTTAACAAGGACCTAGAAGAACTAAAGATGAAACAAGCAACGATGAACAACACAATAAATGAAATTAAAAGTACTCTAGATGGGATCAATAGCAGAATAACTGAGGCAGAAGAACGGATAAGTGACCTGGAAGATAAAATAGTGGAAATAACTACTGCAGAGCAGAATAAAGAAAAAAGAATGAAAAGAACTGAGGACAGTCTCAGAGACCTCTGGGACAACATTAAACGCACCAACATTCGAATTATAGGGGTTCCAGAAGAAGAAGAGAAAAAGAAAGGGACTGAGAAAATATTTCAAGAGATTATAGTTGAAAACTTCCCTAACATGGGAAAGGAAATAGTTAATCAAGTCCAGGAAGCACAGAGAGTCCCATACAAGATAAATACAAGGAGAAATACACCAAGACACATATTAATCAAACTGTCAAAAATTAAATACAAAGAAAGCATATTAAAAGCAGCAAGGGAAAAACAACAAATAACACATAAGGGAATCCCCATAAGGTTAACAGCTGATCTCTCAGCAGAAACCCTACAAGCCAGAAGGGAGTGGCAGGACATACTGAAAGTGATGAAGGAGAAAAACATGCAGCCAAGACTACTCTACCCAGCAAGGATCTCATTCAGATTTGATGGAGAAATTAAAACCTTTACAGACAAGCAAAAGCTGAGAGAGTTCAGCACCACCAAACCAGCTTTACAACAAATGCTAAAGGATCTTCTCTAGGCAGGAAACACAAGAGAAGGAAAAGACCTATAATAACGAACCCAAAACAATTTAGAAAATGGGAATAGGAACATACATATCGATAATTACCTTAAATGTAAATGGACTAAATGCTCCCACCAAAAGACACAGATTAGCTGAATGGATACAAAAACAAGACCCTTATATATGCTGTCTACAAGAGACCCACTTCAGACCTAGAGACACATACAGACTGAAAGTAAGGGGATGGAAAAAGATATTCCATGCAAATGGAAGCCAAAAGAAAGCTGGAGTAGCAATTCTCATATCAGACAAAATAGACTTTAAAATAAGGACTATTAAAAGAGACAAAGAAGGACACTACATAATGATCAAGGGATCGATCCAAGAAGAAGATATAACAATTGTAAATATTTATGCACCCAACATAGGAGCACCTCAATACATAAGGCAAATACTAACAGCCATAAAAGGGGAAATCGACAGTAACACATTCATAGTAGGGGACTTAAACACCCCACTTTCACCCATGGACAGATCATCCAAAATGAAAATAAATAAGGAAACACAAGCTTTAAATGATACATTAAACAAGATGGACTTAATTGATATTTATAGGACACTCCATCCAAAAACAACAGAATACACATTTTTCTCAAGTGCTCATGGAACATTCTCCAGGATAGATCATATCTTAGGTCACAAATCAAGCCTTGGTAAATTTAAGAAAATTGAAATTGTATCAAGTATCTTTTCTGACCACAACGCCATGAGACTAGATATCAATTACAGGAAAAGATCTGTAAAAAATACAAACACATGGAGGCTAAACAATACACTACTTAATAATGAAGATATCACTGAAGAAATCAAAGAGGAAATCAAAAAATACCTACAAACAAATGACAATGGAGACACAACGACCCAAAACCTGTGGGATGCAGCAAAAGCAGTTCTAAGGGGGAAGTTTATAGCAATACAAGCCCACCTTAAGAAGCAGAAAACATCTCGAATAAACAACCTAACCTTGCACCTCAAGCAATTAGAGAAAGAAGAACAAAAAAACCCCAAAGCTAGCAGAAGGAAAGAAATCATAAAAATCAGATCAGAAATAAATGAAAAAGAAATGAAGGAAACAATAGCAAAGATCAATAAAACTAAAAGCTGGTTCTTTGAGAAGATAAACAAAATAGATAAACCACTAGCCAGACTCATCAAGAAAAAAAGGGAGAAGACTCAAATCAATAGAATTAGAAATGAAAAAGGAGAGGTAACAACTGACACTGCAGAGATAAAAGAGATCATGAGAGATTACTACAAGCAACTCTATGCCAATAAAATGGACAATCTGGAAGAAATGGACAAATTCTTAGAAATGCACAACCTGCCAAGACTGAATCAGGAAGAAATAGAAAATATGAACAGACCAATCACAAGCACTGAAATTGAAACTGTGATTAAAAACCTTCCAACAAAGAAAAGCCCAGGACCAGATGGCTTTACAGGCGAATTCTATCAAACATTTAGAGAAGAGCTAACACCTATCCTTCTGAAACTCTTCCAAAATATAGCAGAGGGAGGACCACTCCCAAACTCCTTCTACGAGGCCACCATCACCTTGATACCAAAACCAGACAAGGATGTCACAAAGAAAGAAAACTACAGGCCAATATCACTGATGAACATAGATGCAAAAATCCTCAACAAAATACTAGCAAACAGAATCCAACAGCACATTAAAAGGATCATACACCATGATCAAGTGGGGTTTATTCCAGGAATGCAAGGATTCTTCAATATACGCAAATCTATCAATGTGATAAACCATATTAACAAATTGAAGGAGAAAAACCATATGATCATCTCAATAGATGCAGAGAAAGCTTTTGACAAAATTCAACACCCATTTATGATAAAAACCCTGCAGAAAGTAGGCATAGAGGGAACTTTCCTCAACATAATAAAGGCCATATATGACAAGCCCACAGCAAACATCATCCTCAATGGTGAAAAACTGAAAGCATTTCCACTAAGATCAGGAACAAGACAAGGTTGCCCACTCTCACCACTATTATTCAACATTGTTTTGGAAGTTTTAGCCACAGCAATCAGAGAAGAAAAGGAAATAAAAGGAATCCAAATCGGAAAAGAAGAAGTAAAGCTGTCACTGTTTGCAGATGACATGATCCTATACATAGAGAACCCTAAAGATGCTACCAGAAAACTACTAGAGCTAATCAATGAATTTGGTAAAGTGGCAGGATACAAAATTAATGCACAGAAATCTCTGGCATTCCTATATACTAATGATGAAAAATCTGAAAGTGAAATCAAGAAAACACTCCCATTTACCATTGCAACAAAAAGAATAAAATATCTAGGAATAAACCTACCTAAGGAGACAAAAGACCTGTATGCAGAAAATTATAAGACACTGATGAAAGAAATTAAAGGTGATACAAATAGATGGAGAGATATACCATGTTCTTGGATTGGAAGAATCAACATTGTGAAAATGACTCTACTACCCAAAGCAATCTATAGATTCAATGCAATCCCTATCAAACTACCACTGGCATTTTTCACAGAACTAGAACAAAAAATTTCACAATTTGTATGGAAACACAAAAGACCCCGAATAGCCAAAGCAATCTTGAGAACGAAAGAAGGAACTGGAGGAATCAGGCTCCCTGACTTCAGACTATACTACAAAGCTACAGTTATCAAGACGGTATGGTACTGGCACAAAAACAGAAAGATAGATCAATGGAACAGGATAGAAAGCCCAGAGATAAACCCATGCACATATGGACACCTTATCTTTGATAAAGGTGGCAGTAATGTACAATGGAGAAAGGACAGCCTCTTCAATAAGTGGTGCTGGGAAAACTGGACAGGTACATGTAAAAGTATGAGATTAGATCACTCCCTAACACCATACACAAAAATAAGCTCAAAATGGATTAAAGACCTAAATGTAAGGCCAGAAACTATCAAACTCTTAGAGGAAAACATAGGCAGAACACTCTATGACATAAATCACAGCAAGATCCTTTCTGACCCACCTCCTAGAGTAATGGAAATAAAAACAAAAATAAACAAATGGGACCTAATGAAACTTCAAAGCTTTTGCACAGCAAAGGAAACCATAAACAGGACCAAAAGACAACCCTCAGAATGGGAGAAAATATTTGCAAATGAAGCAACCGACAAAGGATTAATCTCCAAAATTTACAAGCAGCTCATGCAGCTCAATAACAAGAAAACAAACAACCCAATCCAAAAATGGGCAGAAGACCTAAATAGACATTTCTCCAAAGAAGATATACAGACTGCCAACAAACACATGAAAGAATGCTCAACATCATTAATCATTAGAGAAATGCAAATCAAAACTACAATGAGATATCATCTCACACCAGTCAGAATGGCCATCATCAAAAAATCTAGAAACAATAAATGCTGGAGAGGGTGTGGAGAAAAGGGAACACTCTTGCACTGCTGGTGGGAATGTGAATTGGTTCAGCCACTGTGGAGAACAGTATGGAGGTTCCTTAAAAAACTACAAATAGAACTACCATATGACCCAGCAATCCCACTACTGGGCATATACCCTGAGAAAACCAAAATTCAAAAAGAGTCATGTACCAAAATGTTCATTGCAGCTCTATTTACAATAGCCCGGAGATGGAAACAACCTAAGTGCCCGTCATCGGATGAATGGATAAAGAAGATGTGGCACATATATACAATGGAATATTACTCAGCCATAAAAAGAAACGAAATTGAGCTATTTGTAATGAGGTGGATAGACCTAGAGTCTGTCATACAGAGTGAAGTAAGTCAGAAAGAAAAAGACAAATACCGTATGCTAACACATATATATGGAATTTAAGAAAAAAAATGTCATGAAGAACCTAGGGGTAAAGCAGGAATAAAGACGCAGACCTCCTAGAGAACGGACTTGAGGTTATGGGGAGGGGGAAGGGTGAGCTGTGACAGGGCGAGAGAGAGTCATGGGCATATACACACTAACAAACGTAGTAAGGTAGATAGCTAGTGGGAAGCAGCCACATGGCACAGGGATATTGGCTTGGTGCTTTGTGACAGCCTGGAGGGGTGGGATAGGGAGGGTGGGAGGGAGGGAGACGCAACAGGGAAGACATATGGGAACATATGTTTATGTATGACTGATTCACTTTGTTATAAAGCAGAAACTAACACACCATTGTAAAGCAATTATACCCCAATAAAGATGTTAAAAAAAAAAAAAAAAAAAAAAAAAAAATGATGCAAGCCAAAAGACAATTACATGGCTTCTTTAAAGTTTTGAAAGGGAAAGAACTATCAGTCTGGAATTTAATATTCAACAAATATTGAAAAATGAAGTTGAAATAGAGACATTTTAAAATATCATCTCATCAGAGAATTAGTTATCAGTACACCTGCAATAAAAAAGTGCTAAAAAAGTTCTTGGACTGAGGGAAAATGATACTAGATTGATTTTTTTAAATTAAAAAGCAATAAAGAATGCAATAAGTAATTAAAAGATGACTTTTTAAATATTTCTTTACAAGACAATTAACTATTTAAAGCAAAAAGACTAATAATATATTTTGGGTTTTATAAGATAAGAAGTAAAATATATGGTATCAATAACCATGTGGGCTTAAAAGATTACATTAAAAAATAAAAATGTTTTAAAACTTTCTGGAAATGAGAAAACAACAGACAAATCAAACACAAAATAAGTACAAGGAGAGAAATAATAAATGTAAGAGCATAAGTCAATTAAATGAAAGACAAAAGTAAAGAAACTCTTTAAAACCAAAAATTGGTTCTTGGCAAGGATTAGTAAAATTGTTTAACTCCTAATCAAGAAAAAAAAAGAGAGAAGCCACAAATTACCATTATCAGGAGTGTAAGAGGGAATATAGTTTCCTTGGATATTAAAAGAATGTTAAGGGAGCATTATGAACACATATGTCCAGTAAAAATGACAGCTTACATAAATTAGACAAACATTGATACAAGAAGAAACAGAAAAATCTGAATAGTTCTATATCTATTAAAGAAATTGAATCCATAACCAGAATTTTTCCCCACAATGACAATTCCATGCCACAGTGCTTTTACTCGAGATGTGTATCAAAACTAAAGGGAGAAATAATATCTATTTACACAAATATTTTGGGAGAATGGAAGAGAAAATCTGAGCATTTCACTGTGTATGTATTATACCTCTATAAAAAATGAATTATGCTTATCAAGAGACATTGTGAAGATAATTCAAGCAAACAAGCACACTATGATAAAAGATGTTTGCAACATAATATACAAACCTCCAGTATCCAGAATATATAGATAATCTATATAAGTCAATGAGTTAAAGAGGCACTATATAAAAGGGGAAATGTAAATGGCCAAAAAGCAAGTAAAAAGATGATCAACCCTATTTGTCATCAAGGAAATGTAAACTTTAACACACAGTGTTATGTTATTTTATTACCTGCATATAGCCACAAATTGAAAACTCTGATTGTAACATATTTTGGAAAGGGTATGTAGCAAAGGGAATTCTTCAATTACTACATATTGGAGCAACTACTTTAGGATTTCAAAGTCCAGCCTTACAGTAGAGTTGAAGACGCACGAAACTCACACAACAGGAAATACATGTTTTAGCAGGCCTATGTCTATCAAAGAAATTGAATCAATAATTAACTTCCAAAACAGAAAGCATCAAGCCCAGATGTGTTCAAACAGTTAAGGAAGAAATTATACCGATGCTCTCAAATCTCTTTTAGAGGATAGAAGCAGAAGGAATACTTCCTAGTTCATTCTTTGAGGCAAGCATTACCTTAATACCAAAACCAGACAAAGATATTACAAGAAAAGAAAACTATAAATCAATGTCTCTCATGAATATATATACAAAAATCTTCAACAAAATGTTATCAAATTGAATCCATCAATGTATAAAATAATTATACACCATTACCAAGTAAGATTTATCCCAGGCATGCAAGGTTGGTCCAATATTAGAAAATCAATTAATGTAATCCATCACGTCAATAGGATAAAGAAGAAATATCCCTTGACCATATCGATAGATGCAGAAAAAGCATTTGATAAAAACCAATAACCATTCACAATAAATACTCTCAGGAAACTAGGAATAGAGGGGAACTTCCTCAACTTGATAAAGTATATATACAAAAATATTGTAAATATTCCTACAGATAACATTATACCTCATGATAAGAAAATGGAATTTTCCTGCTAAGATCAGGAACAAGGCAAGGATGTCCTCTCACACCACTCCTTTTCAACATTGTACTGTAAGTCCTAGTTAATGCACTAAGACAAGAAAGGAAACAAAAGGTGTAAAGATTGGGAAGGAAGACATAAAACTTTTCATTTACAGGTGACATAGTCATCAATGCAGAAAATCAAAAAGAATTAACCAAAAAAACTCCTGGAACGGATAAACAAGTATAGCAAAGTTGCAGGTAACAAGGTTTATATACAAAAGTCAATCACGTTCATATATTTCAGTAATGAACAAGTGGAATTTGAAATAAAAACACACTATCATTTACATTAGCACCTAAAGAATGAAATACCTTGGAATAAATCTAACAAAATATATACAAGACATATATGAGAAAAAGTACAAAAGTATGATAGAACTAAATAAATGGAGAGATATTACATGTTCATGGATAGAAAGATTCAATATTGCTAAGATGTCAGTTCTTCCCAACTTGATCTATAAATTCAGTGAAATCCCAATCAAAATAATTATTTTGTGGATATCAACAAACTAAGTCTAAAGTTTATACGGGGAGGGAGAATAACCAACACAATACTGAAGGAGAAGACCAAAGTTGGAAGAGTGACACTACCCAACTTCAAGATTTATTATAAAGCTACAGTAACAAGACAGTGTGGTATTGGTGAAAGAATAGACATAAAGATCAATGGAACACAATAGAAACCCTGTTGCTCCACATCATATGTTATCAGGGAAATAAAAATTAAAACAACAATGTAATATCCCTATCTACTCATTAGAATGAACAAAACGTGTGGAGCAACAGGAGCTCTTATTCATTGTTGGTGGGAATGCAAAATGACATAGCTACTTTGGAAGACAGTTTGGCAGTTTTTCACCAAATTAACCAAAACCTTACTTATGATCCATCAATCACACTCCTTAGTATTAACCTGAAGGAACTGAAAACTTATGTCCACACAAAAACCTGCACACAGGTGTTTACAGCAGCTTTTTTCATGATTACTTAACTTGAAAGCAACCAAGATGCCTTTCAGTAGGTGAATTAATAAACTGTGATACATCCAGACAATGGAATATTATTCAGCTCTTTTTAAAAAAAACTTTTATTAAAGTATAGTTGATTTACAATGTTGTGCTAGTTTCAGGTGTACAACAATGTGAATCAGTTATACATATATATATACCCACTCTTTTTTAGATTCTTTTTCCATTTAGGCCATTATGGAGTATTGAGTGGAGTTCCCTGTGCTACACAGTAGGTCCTTATTAGTTATCTATTTTATATTAGTAGTGTGAACGTGTCAATACCAATCTCCCAGTTTATCCCTCCCCTGCCTTACTGCCTGGTAACCATAAGTTTGTTTTCTACATCTGTAACTCTACTTCTGTTTTGTAGGTAAGTTCATTTGTACCCTTTTCTTAGGTTCCACATATAAGCGATACCATATGTGTCTTTCTCTGTCTGACTTACTTCACTCGTAAAAGCAATGAACTATCAAGTCATGAAAGACACGGAGGAACCTTAAATGCATATTACTACCTGAAAGAAGCCAATCTGAAAAGTCTACGTACTTTATGACATTCCGGAAAAGACAAAACTGTGGAGACAATCAAAAGATCAATGGTTGCCAGTGGTTGAGGGTGGGAGGTGGGAGATGAAAAGATGGAGAACAGAGAATTTTTAAGGCAATGAAAGTACTCATTATGATATAATAATAATAGATACATGGCATTATACATCTTTTGGAACCACAGAATGTGTAACACCAAAAGTGAACCCTAATGTAAACTATGGACTTTGGATAATTATGGTGTGTTAATGTAGGCTCATCACCAGATGTACCACTTTGGTGGAGGGTGTTGATAAAGGGGGAGGCTGTGCATGTGTGGAGGCAGAGCGTCTATAAAAAAATCACAATACCGTCCTTTCAATTTTTCTGTGACCCTAAAACTTCTGTAAAAAAATAAAGTTTAAAAACATTCCTGTTTCCATGTTTCTTCTTGGCTTGAGGAGAACAAAATTGTACTTAGAAGTCAGGAGTTGAGGAAATTAGTCTTGATCATCTTAGTTATGTGTTACTCCCACAAGAATGATTTTAAAAGTTGAGAGTTTTAATGAGAATTTATTATTCACATTAATATTACTAGACTGAAATACTGGAGTTGAAAAGTAACTGTTGTTGATTGTTTTAATGTTCTCCTTGGGTTTCAGATTGATTGTCTTTTAAACTTGCATCTTTTCCTGACTAAAACTTTGTATATTGCTTCCTAAAAGCTTTATCTACTGAAAAATTAACTACAGGCTTACCTCAGAGATATTGTGGGTTGGGTTCCAGACAATTGCAATAAAGTGAATATCACAATAAAGTAAGTCACACAAAACTTTTGGTTTCCCAGTGCATATGAAAGTTATGTTTATACTATACTGTAGTCTATTAAGTGTGCAAGAGCATTATGTCTAAAAAAAAATCTTAATTAAAAAATACTTTATTGTTAAAAAATGGCAGAACTATTATAATAGCAACATCAAAGATCACTAATCACAGATCATCATCACAAATATAATAATAATGAAAATATCTGAAATATTGCAAGAATTACCACAATGTGACACAGAGACATGAAGTGAGAAATGCTGTTGGAAAAATGGCGTCAAAAGACTTGCTTGATGGAGCGTTGCCATAAACCTTCAATTTGTAAAAAACTTAACAAAGCAAAGCACAATAAAATGAGGTATGCCTTTATTCATAAAATTGGCAATGAAATCATACGGGATAAAAATATCACACGTTTGAAAATCAATTCTGAGCAGGGTTTTCACCTCGGTAATATGTATAGATGAGCCTCCATTTTTAAGTGAACATTACATTAAATCTCATAAACTATGATGCCATAAAAGTCTAGCAAAACACTCTGTTACCAATAAAATTATTGTGTTATGCAAATGCACTCATATACTTGCTTTTTGAACAACTCTTACATTTTAATATATTGAGAATATGGTTGCCTTTTGGGAAAAGAATACCACATGTATTATTTTTCATAGTTTTTAATTTATTTTCTTTCTTTTCTTTTTTTATATAGACATATAGCAAAACGTCTATCTGGTAAATGTATACATTTGTTTTGTCTCTGCCTACAAAACCTCACTAAGAATATCTGTAATATTTTCTTCATTTCATCAAGGTCATGTTAAATTGTAAGATCGTTTTTATTTCACTGCTTAGGAACAGATAGATTGAAAAGTAAGTCTCTTTTTCTAAAATATGTATTCGGAATATTTACAAAATTATGTAAATGATATGCATATGAAAGCAATACATAGGCAGATTTTTTTCTGCAATTACCTTTTGTTAGAAATACATATGATCTTTCTCTGATTTTTTAAAATACTTTAGTGAAGTTCGACAATGTTAGCATATGCTTATGCATTATTACTCAGATTCTTTTTTCATGCTATTTATAAAACCTGGTCTATGCTTTTCATATTATTATGAAGCCTGGCATTTAATATCATAATATATGTAATATTGGTTGAAAGGTTCTATATATAAATGAGTAGTATATATAGGTATTTATAACAAGATCGCCAATAATTATCCAACGTTAAGTGTTTAGTCTATGTGGGGCTAATATTTAACAACAGCTATTACCTTGAAAATTAACAATGACATAATTTACAATAAATAGCAAAAGGCAATGATATATTTACTAGTAACAGAATGGCAAAAGCTTTATACTTTAAAGAAAAAATATAAAAGCAAGTATAAATTAATAGGGAATTAAAAATTTTCTAGATGTTTTTTAGAATTAGACAAATATTAACTTATTTTATAAAAATAATTTATATTATTTAATATACCAATTTACAAATAATAGTGATGGGAAGATTCAGATGTATTTCCCTAAGTAGCCACCAGATGGCTATATGGACCCTTTCTTGATTTTGAAGATTAGTTTTTTTGTTTTTCTTTCTCCTACAAAACTAAAGATTTAAGCAATTCTTTACATAATTTTTATGGAGTTTTGAAATAACTGAAGTGTGATGATATAATGGATATGAATGCAATGACATGTGTGTGAGAGTAACTGTTTCTTCTGATTTTAGTATAAGTAATGAAGGCTAACAGGGTGAATTTTAAAGACTCCTCCAATCACAGAACTTTAAATATTTAACTTTCTTCTAGTATAAACTCTTAATTTTTCAGGTTAAGAATTTGATACATAGAAGATTTGCATCTCTCTACCTTTTGGGCTTTATTTTCACTGCAAAGTAAAGTCTAAGTGCATTATCCAGATTATTCAAATGCAGAATTGGGGAAAGGACATCAAAACTATCTGTAGGGCTTCCCTGGTGGTGCAGTGGTTGAGAATCTGCCTACTAATGCAGGGGACACGGGTTCGAGCCCTGGTCTGGGAAGATCCCACATGCCGCGGAGCACCTAGGCCCGTGAGCCACAACTACTGAGCCTGCGCGTCTGGAGCCTGTGCTCCGCAACAAGAGAGGCTGCGATAGTGAGAGGCCCGTGCACCGCGATGAAGAGGGGTCCCCTCTTGCCACAACTAGAGAAAGCCCATGCACAGAAACGAAGACCCAACACAGCAAAAATAAGTAAATTAATTAATAAACTGCTGTTGTCATAAATACACAATCCACCTATGTCATGAGACTCAGAATATTTAGGAAAAAAAATACCTGTAAAACTGCTCTACAAATTTAAAAAAAGGTTTATTTCTTTAATTCTCCAAGAAATTACATTTATCCAATGCTGAAATGTTTACTTTGCCTTCATTCTGTCAGTGTATTTATAAGGAAAAATAGGCAAAATAGGAAGTCTAAAACATTTTTTATGATTATATCTTATCAGTATACTTTGCTCTGGGTATAATTGTCTTAAAATAATTAGCTTTATGCCATCATAAAAATAACTAAGAGTACTGCAACTCTGTCAAGTATTAGTGTGAGTGTGTAACATAATCAATTTTAGAAAGCTTTGCATAATGTACATTAATTTAGCTCATCTTTATTTTCCAAAAGTAACATTCACTTTGATACATTTTTCGAACTATTTCAAACCATTTTCATTAGTTTGTTTTGATTATGGTTTTGAGTATATCTTTACATTTTTATAAAATTGTATTTAAGCTTGTAACCAATGATACAGAAATGATTTCGCGTGACTGGTCTCTGTTCTCCTTTTTGTGGGACAGCAAAGTTGTATTTGCTCACAGCCAGGAAATTTTACTCAGAATGAACAAGTGTCTTGCTCCTCCACAAATGTGACTCTTAGCCTGGGAATGTTACATTGCTACATTCCCAGAGTAAAGAATGGAAGCAGAGCTTGGGGAGTGAGAAGGAATGTCTGGGTAATGCCACTTTAGCGGGGGCAGGATTTACATGCTACAACTCAGACATATTAAAATGTGGCATGATTTATTTTCTTTATCCGATCTCATCTTGCTTTCAAGTTTCCTGTCTCACTGCTTAAGGAGAGGAAAACAGAGAAAAACAAAGTCAAACCTTAATCTTGGTATGCCAATATTTATTCCTGGTGTTAGTGTCTTTTAGCTAAGCTTTTAGTCATTTCAAATTTCTTCCCATCTGGAAGGGTTTTCTCTTCCCCCTTTCTTTACCAAGATGATATGATATGATGCAGGGCAAAGAATACCTATCCTCATGGTTGGGGAGGAGAAGTCTTGTGGTTGGTTTGCTGTTTTCTCAGTCCATGCTGTCTTCACGGTTATGTCCCTGGAGCCTTCATGTCACTGGGTGTCCTGCAATAGTGTCTAAAAATCATGGTACACCAGGCTTCTCATTATTTTGGTATCCCCATTCTAAGTCCTCAAGAACCTCCACTGTGTGTCACTTAGACAGTGGGGAACTGGCTATACTCTGCTTTGGCTGAACCGTGATGTTATAATGTGCCCTGTGTATAGTCTCCTCTTAGCTTTCCAAGAAAGAAGACAGGCACAAAAAGAGGCTTTGCTTTCAGTTTCCCCATCACCTTCCTTGTGTTTTATTATCTCTCATCAGAGCACCCTGTCTCTTCTTTCAGGGTTGAGTTGAAGGCTTGACTTAAGGGAAAGTTGTTTTTGCGTCATGATGTCATATCCTCCAAATCTTGCCAACCCTATTCCAACACTGAAGGATTATCCTTCCCCTTTGAATTGAAGGGACTTTTCTTACACTGTTCCATCTTCTCTTCTACGGCTTTTATAAGAAACCCTAAGCTCAGACTCTCAAGCTTTGTTCTGCCTTTGCAATGGGAAAGTTTGGAAACTGAAAAAAGATTTAAAAAAAAATTTTTTTTATCTTTCAATAAAGCCTAATGTTCAAAACTTTCTTTCTCTATGAAAGTATATTAGGAAAGTTTGAGACTCAGAATTCAAGAATAACCACTTTGTTTTAGGCTCTGTTAACCTTACTTCTGTGAAATAAGGAATTAAAGAATTAAGTAGGTAGAAACACATGGAAAATCAGAATCTGTAGCGGAAATAAAACATTGATTTAATATCTCAAATAGACTGTCACTGTTTCATTATTAAGACTAAGTAGTGAAAATTCTCATGCTTAGTCACTGTTCCTGATATTGCTCCATAATTCTCAGCAAACAGCACTGATGTGGCATAAAATTTGTATTTGATTGCCACTGTATTTTGTTGCCTGCCCATCTGGCAAGGCATGAGAAAATAAAAGTTTGTCTCATGTAAAAGTTCACTCACTTATTCGTTCATATGTTCATTCATTCATTCATTGAGTGCCAGATTAATATGAAAAAGAACTACAACAAAAATAACAATAACAACACAACCCAAACATAGTCTCTCAGTACCACACTGTTAGTGTCTAAAGAAGTCTCCACTTCTTTAAGGGCAAAATCAGGGCATCAGTTTATGGTTAATTTTTTCATGGTGCAGTTACCTTAGAATCCTCTGGGAAAGAAATTGGCTCTGTCACACCTGTTATTACTTTTATAATCAGGAAAAAGAGCATCATAAAAAGACATGATTTTAACCTCACCCTGGCCTAGAGTTTGGCAGCTCTAATTAAAAAGTGAATGTACCCAGTGTCTTACAGAATAAAGCCCTTTTATAGCAAATAACCTTTTGATGGAGAAACCACACTGTACACCAAAAAGTAATTTTAAGGCTTATCTTGAGTTAATGCCAGGGTAAATAGAAGCTGAAGCTTCTTGCCCTTCTCTTCTCTTTACCAGGGAATCAAAGCAGATCTATTTCAGCATTCTTCTTTTACATATATTCTACTGTAAATTTTATGCAGTTTGCAAGGACAAAATCCCTTCCAGTGACACTTTGGAACAAAAATGAAAATTCTGGATCTGGATGGTTGTGTGGTGACTAGACTTTAAAAATCTGCACAGAAGAAGCCTTATTGTGAGGGAAGCCAAATTTAATACTGAAATGTTCCAAAGAGTTGTCAACGGTTCATTTAAGGAAACATCTCACTTTTGAAATTTAATTTTGACCCAGTTTATAAAAGTTGGAAAGCCAGAGCATTGATGTTTTAGTTTAGGAAGATTTTTTTGGAAACCTGAGTTCATCTCCATAACTTAATGTATGGAACCGTGACTACATTAAAGGTACGTTTGTTTGGGTATCAATTTCAAACTGGGTAGTTCTGAAAAAGCCTCCAGTGACAAGCTAACAAACAGAATAAATTTCAACAATCACCAAAAAAATCAGTCCTAAAAGGCAGACTCTAATCTTTTAACCATTGATCATTTTATTGTGATAATTAAATGCCAAAAAGATGAGCGATTTATAGCTGTACTTCTTGTCACAGTAAACACTTCACACAAACCATCACCAGTGAGTATTTACAGATTAAGCTTGAGTGTTTAAGCAGTACTTCATAAAGTACTTTGTTTAAAAATGTCATGTAATAGCCCCATGCCATTTATAGTTTACAAAATCATTTCATACATTTTATTTTATTGAAGTATAGTGGATTTACAATGTTGTGTTAGTTTCTGGTCAACAGCAAAGTGATTCAGATATATATATATATATATATATATATTCTTTCTCAGATTCTTTATGCGTTTTTCTCATTTGGCCTTCTTATAATGTTGCAGGCTGGGTGGCCTTTTTTTTTTTTTTTTTTTTTTTGGTATGCGGGCCTCTCACTGTTGTGGCCCCTCCCGTTGCAGAGCACAGGCTCCGGACACGCAAGCTCAGCGGCCATGGCTCACGGGCCCAGCCGCTCCGCGGCATGCGGGATCCTCCCGGACCGGGGCACGAACCCGCGCTCCCTGCATCGGCAGGCGGACTCCCAACCACTGCGCCACCAGGGAAGCCCTGGGTGGCCTTTTAAAATCTTATATTTATTCTTATTTACAGAAAAGTAAATCATGAGAATTAAGAATCTTGAAAAATTTTATGTAACTAAACAGTGGAAGAACCAGCATACACTGAAATGCAGGATTTCTGGTATAAAATTCTTTGCAACTACTTAATTTCCCCTTTGGTATAAACATTTGTTTGTAAATGTGTATAATTTCTTCTTCCTCAGTATTTACAACACCAAGACATCACATCAATTTGATTAGATAAGCTGTTTTTAATCCATCCACCTCTTCTTCTTGGCCCTTAACCATTCTCTTCAATCTCCCAGTAGTCTCTCCCATAAACGACATCTCCAGCTATGGAGAGCAAACTCTAGAAGATAGAAAATGTATCTAGAAGATTTCTGGATTTTGTTGCAGATGCAAGGAGCTTGGAAGTCACCACTCTCTCTTAACAGTACATAAAAAGCTAAACAGACTGAAAAAAACAACAACTCTTCTTGCTCTATAAGAGAATGGAGGACACAGGGCAAACCACTGCTCCCAATATCGGAGACAAGTGAATAGATGGAGTCACAGCTTACCAGAGTAGAAACAAGCGGAAACTGCTGCTTTTACCAGTACCAACGTAGGAAAACCCAAACTGTAGTTGACAAATGCTGGACGCTCAATGCAGACAACTCTGATAGTTAAAAACTCCAGGGGAACCCAATCATGGGGGTCCCTACACCTTTATGAGTTTTAGCTCCAGGAGCCTGATCAGGTTCTCAGAGCAATTATCAGAGAAAAATCCCCTCATACTTTAAGTAGGAGGAGGGGAAAAGGAATCATTTTGACATATGCCAGGGCATTTTGTTCTTATCAAGGCTCACCCTCAGGGGAAACTAGTTAGCTAGACTCTAACCTGTCCAGATATTGTCAGAGCCTAACTGACCTAGGCGAAGGGTCTCAACTCCAGTCCACTCTAGCCTTCCATGTGTGAGAATGGAAATACCCAACTCCAGCCTACTCTGGCCATCCTATACTACCTAAGGGGGACAGGGAGAAAAAACCTGAGAAGCACTTGTGAAGTTCACAGTCCAGAGGCATGGACTCTAAAAGACTGAGACCTGTAGGACACTTTCCCTCCCCTGACACCTTACCATCATATTACTAAAGACCTATTTACAACAGTTCCTTTTAGCCAGTACATTATGTGTGTCTACCAAGAAAAAAATTTACAAGACATACTAAAAGGCAAAAAACACAATTTGAAGAGACAGAGCAAGCATCAGAACCAGACATGAGAGGGATGTTGGAATTATCAGACTGGGGATATAAAACAATTATGATTTATATGTTAAGGGCTCTAACTGATAAAAGTAGACAGCATACAAGAACAAATGGGCATTGTAAGCAGAGAGATGGAAATCTGAAGAAAGTACCAAAAACAAATGTTGGAAATCAAAAACTTTATAACAGAAATGAAGAATGTCTTTGATAGGCTTATTAGTAAGCTGGACATGGCTGAGGAAAAAAATCTCTGATATTAAGGTTATCTCAGCTGAAAATCAAAGAAAACAAAGACTGGAAAAAAAATAGAACAGAATATTCAAGAACTGTGGGACCACCACAAAAGATATAACATACACATAATGAGAATACCAGAAAGAGAAGAAAAAGAGAAAGGAACAGACAAGGTATTTGAAGCAATAATGACTGAGAATTTCCCCAAATTAATGTCAGACACCAAACCATACATCCAGGAAGCTCAAGGAAAACCAAGCAGAATTTATGCCAAGAACACTACATCGAGGCACATCATTTTCAAGCTACAGAAAATCAAAGATAAGAAAAACATCCTGAAAGAAGCCAGATGAAAAAATCTTCTTACCTATAGAGGAACATAGATAAGAATTACATACAACTTCTCAGAAATCATTCAAGCAAGATGATAGCAGAGTGAAATATTTAAAGTGTTGAGAGCCAACACGACTGTAACATGTGAAATTATCCTTCAAAAGTGAAGGAGATTAAAGACTTTCTCAGACAAAAATTGAGGAATTTTGTTGCAAGTAACCTACCTTGCAAGAAAGGTTAAAAGAAGTTCTTTAGAGAGGGAAAACAATAGTATATATATATATATGTGTATATATATGTATATATATATATGTGAGAAACTCAAATCTATGTAAGAGCATCAGAGAAGGAATAAGTGAAGGTAAAATAAAAACTTTTATTTTTCTTATTCTTAATTGATCTAACAGCTAAGAGTTTATTCAAAACAGTGATAGCAACAATGGTTTTGATTATGTATGCTTATGTGTATTTCTTATGCATAAATCTATATTTATGTTTAGCTTGCATACAAGTAAAATTAAGGACAGTAATGCTACAAGGGACAGAAGGCAGGAATTAGGATTATTTTATCATTATATAGTACTTACACTTTTCATGAAGTACTATTTTGTTATTCGAAAATGGATTTGAATTAGCTGTAAATGTATATTGCAAACTCCAGGGAAACCAATTAAAAAACAAAGAAAGAAGTATAACCAATGTTAAGAAAGGAGAAAAAAATGAATCATATAAAAGGCTCAATTAAAACCACAAAAGGCAGAAAAAGACAGGAAGTCAAATATAGGAAAAAAGAACAAGAGCAACAAAGAGAAAGCAGTAACAAACCATTAATATGGTAAATATTAATCCAACTATATCAATAATCTCTTTGAATATCAATATTCTAAATGCACCAATTAAGAGACAGAGTCAAAGTGGATCAAAAAACAGGACATAACTACACATTGTTTATAAGATACCCTCTTTAAATATAAAAACACATATAGACTAAAAGTAAATGGATGGAGAAAGATATACCATGCTAACACTAATCAAAAGAAAGCAGGAGTAGTTACAGTATATGAAGTTCAGAGCAGACTTTAAAGCTAAGGAAAGTTATCAAGGATAAAGAAGGGCATTAAATAGTGAAAAAAGAGTCAATTCTCCAAGAATGTGTAACAAATATTAATGTATATGCACAGAGCATATACATCAAAATATGCAAGGAAAAAACTATAAAACAACAAGGAGAAAAAGATGAACCCACTATCATTGTTGGCGACTAACAGAGAGGCTGTTAGAAATGGATGCAGAAAATCAGGAAGGACATAGATGAACTCAGTAACACCATCAATCAATTGCATATAATTGTCGTCTATTGACTACTTCATCCAACAACAGGAAGATATACATTCTTCTCAAGCTCACATGGAATATTCACCAAGATAGACCATGTTCTGGGCCATAAAACACATCGTATCAAATTTAAAAGAATAGAAATCATACTATATCTGCTGTTAGATCACAACTGAATTAAACTAGAAATTAATAACAGAAAGATAACTGGAAAATACAAAAAAACATGGAGTTTAATGAACACACTTCTAAGTTATACATAGGTCAGAGAAAATCTCAAGAGAAATTTAACAAATCTTTGCACTGAATGAAAATTAAAATACAACTTCTCAAAATTTGGGTGTTGCAGCGTAAGTAGAGCTTAGAGGGAAATTTATAGTGTTTAGAGCATATACTAGAAATTTTTTAAAAATCTAAAATCAATAATCTAACTATCCAACTTGGAAACTAGGAGAGGAAGACCAAATTATACGCAAAGTAAACAGAAGAAAAGAAAAGATAAGAATTAGAGCATAATTCAATGAACTTGAAAACAGAAAATTAATAAAGAAAATCAATGAACCAAAAGCTGGTTCTTCTACCCAAAGCAATCTACAGATTCAATACAATCCCTATCAAACTACCACTGGCATTTTTTGCAGAACTAGAACAAAAAATTTCACAATTTGTATGGAAACACAAAAGACCCCAAAAAGCCAAAGCAATCTTGAGAAAGAAAAACGGAGCTGCAGGAATCAGGCTCCCTGACTTCAGACTATACTACAAAGCTAAAGTAATCAAGACAGTATGGTACTGGCACAAAAAACAGAAAGATAGATCAATGGAACAGGATAGAAAGCCCAGACATAAACCCACGCACATATGGTCACCTTATCTTTGATAAAGGAGGCAAGAATATACAGTGGAGAAAGGACAGCCTCTTCAATAAGTGGTGCTGGGAAAACTGGACAGCTACATGTAAAAGAATGAAATTAGAACACTCCCTAACACCATACACAAAAATAAACTCAAAATGGATTAAAGACCTAAATGTAAGGCCAGACACTATCAAACTCTTAGAGGAAAACATAGGCAGAACACTCTATGACATAAATCACAGCAAGATCCTTTTAGACCCACCTCCTAGAGAAATGGAAATAAAAACAAAAATAAACAAATGGGACCCAATGAAACTTAAAAGCTTTTGCACAGCAAAGGAAACCATAAACAAGATGAAAAGATAACCCCCAGAATGGGAGAAAATATTCGCAGACGAAGCAACTGACAAAGGATTAATCTCCAAAATTTACAAGCAGTTCATGCAGCTCCATAAAAAAAAAAAACAAAAAAAAAAACCCAATACAAAAATGGGCAGAGGACCTAAATAGACATTTCTCCAAAGGAGATATACACATTGCCAACAAACACATGAAAGAATGCTCAACTTCATTAATCATCAGAGAAATGCAAATCAAAACTACAATGAGATATCACCTCATAGTGATCAGAATGGCAATCATCAAAAAAATCTACAAACAATAAATGCCGGAGAGGGTGTAGAGAAAAGGGAACCCTCTTGCACTGTTGGTGGGAATGTAAATTGATACAGCCACTATGGAGAACAGTATGGAGGTTCCTTAAAAAACTAAAAATAGAACTACCATACGACCCAGCAATCCCACTACTGGGCATATACCCTGGGAAAACAAAATTCAAAAAGAGTCATGTACCACAATGTTCATTGCAGCTCTATTTACAATAGCCAGGACATGGAAGCAACCTAAGTGTCCATCAACAGATGAATGGATAAAGAAGATGTGGCACATATATACAATGGAGTATTACTCAGCCATAAAAAGAAATGAAACTGAGTTATTTGTAGTGAGGTGGATGGACCTAGAGTCTGTCACACAGAGTGAAGTAAGTCAGAAAGAGAAAAACAAATACCATATGCTAACACATATATATGGAATCTTAAAAAAAGAAAATGGTCATGAAGAACCTAGGGGAAAGGCAGGAATAAAGATGCAGACCTACTAGAGAATGGACTTGAGGATACGAGGAGGGGGAAGGATAAGCTGGGACAAAGTGAGAGAGTTGCATGGACATATATACACTACCAAACGTAAAATAGATAGCTAGTGGGAAGCGGCTGCATAGCACAGGGAGATCAGCTTGGTGCTTTGTGACCACCTAGACGGGTGGGATAGGGAGGGTGGGAGGGAGATGCAAGAGGGAGGGGATATGGGGATATATGTATATGTATAGCTGGTTCACTTTGTTATACAGCAGAAACTAACACACCATTGTAAAGCAATTATACTCCAATAAAGATGTTAAAAAAATAAAATAAAATTTAAAAATTAGCAGTAAAAAAATAAAATAAAATAAAATGGCAATAAGGGTTGGGGAAATATGTAGGGATCAATATGGTAAATTAAGATTTTCTACTTTTTTATATTTATTTTTTATATTATCAATACACTCATTTTTTCTTTAATTGCCTTAATATTTAGTACAATAATGGTGGTGTTATTATTACTTTTAGAACTTAATATTTCTGAAGTCTGCACTCAGTTTTCTTTACCCAACATTAAAGATAAATACTCATTAATTTAATAAACATTCATTGAGCGTCCACCATGTGTTGAACACATTGCCGGAGACTGGAGGTGAAGCCATGAGGTGTATACAGGTTCTTGGTTCTCATGAAGCTAATGATATAGCATAGAACAGGACTAACTAAATGATTAGATTGTGAGAAGACATAGCAGAGAAATTATAGGGTATTTTGTTCTTACTCATACTTCATATGATTGTTTCATCCTAACATCTATCATCTATCTATCTACCTATCTATCTACATACTATTCCCAAAATCTTTTAAAATCTCCATGAGTTTCCCAATTTTTTACTCATTTTTTGACATTTCTTTAGTTTCAAAATATGTAACCATGTCTTATTTTGAAAGGTAAATCCATCTTTTATATCTTTGTGATATTTCTTAAGATTTTGAACATAACAGCTCCTTACTGCTGTTTAAAAAATAGCAGTATACTCTCTTTCAACTGTGTTCTCTTAATAGGGTAATAATTTCAGCACTTATGCAATACAGTCTGGCTCAGGCTGACTGGAAACTTATCTTACATGTCAGGAGCAGGTCCTGGTAACCATAGGCTTAGTGTGTGGGAGTACTTTAGGAAGCGAAAAGACAGCAAGTGACCTAACCATGCAAAAACATTTATGTTCCTTTGAAAAAATAGCATGACAATACACTGCCTTTCCCCATCCTACTTCTTGAATTGCCTGTGGTTACAGGATAAACTTTTGGGCATTGCTAAATTTAGAAAAAAAATTTTCACCTCTAAGAGATTAAAATGAGATTAGGGGTTACTATCTTATTTCCAAGGAGCCATGCATATTTCAGAACCTTAGTCTAATTTTCATATATTACTAGACAGAGCAGGCAGTATCTTCAGAAATATGAATGTAAGTGAAATCCACAAGTAAACATAGGTAGCAAGTGTTTTAGTACCCTCCACATCTTTATATGAAATTGCATTTCAGAATATATTGAATGTTAAAAACCTGATGCCTTATTATCATGATGAGACAAGAATAGAAAACGGCAGAGGACTGTAGGCAATTTATTTTCATGACAAGTCTGCAATATCATGAAGAATTGTGAACATGAACTATTCTCATTGCCACTTCAAGACTGTTATCTTGTCCTCCAAAGATGTCACACTTGGGTCTCAGGTTTTTTTTTATTTTATTTTTAACATCTTTATTGGAGTATAATTGCTTTACAATGTTGTGTTAGCTTCTGCTGTATAACAAAGTGAACCAGCTATACATATACATATATCCCCATATCTCTTCCCTCTTGCATCTCCCTCCCACCCTCCCTATCCCACCCCTCTAGGTGGTCACAAAGCACCAAGCTGATCTCCCTGTGCTATGCAGCTGCTTCCCACTAGCAAATGACTTATTTCATATTTCTAGATCTTCTTGACCAGACTAGTTATCAGATCTAACCATTTCTAAAATAAATGAATATCATTCTTGTCTAGTCTATTGAAGCAAAATTGCCAACACAGAATGCTAGGTTTGAATATTTATGAACCATCCAGGCAACTTGAGAAGAATTAAAGTGATCTTGTTAAGGAGTATAGTATTTGAGTTCACATTTTGATGCATATATAAATAAACAAATTCTAGAGAAGATGTTATTAATTTTTTTTAAAAAATGAGAGATGAGAAAAAACATACATGACTTTATTCTCAAGAATGTTCTTTTGAATTTAGCATGACTGCACCATGATTTAAATTGTAATGACACAATTCTCACAAAAGTGAATCTGTTCAAATAACTCAAGAAAACATTATGTAAATTAACATTCAATTAAAGTTAGTTACAGAATAAAAAATTAAATCTACCTACATCTTTGCAAATATTTAACATTTTAATTAAAATAACAGAATTCAACTGGAAATCTATAAAAAATTAAAGCAGCTTTAATATTATTCCATATTGAGGAACATTATCCTATTTATTAGAGATCATAAAACAATCTCAAAAAAAAATGAGATTTTTGTGTGTAAATATGTGTGCATCTGTGCATGCCTCTGTGTGTGTGTGTGTGTGTGTTGGTGTCTGTGGCATAATTAGAGCTTTTGAGACCTCAAGTGTCTAAATTATATTTGCTGACATGCCAACATAGGCCAAATAAATATTTCTAAAATAACCCCACATCAGAGACTTAAATGTATTTCTAATTCAAAACAAATACATATGTAGTATTACCATATGTATTCTGCAGGAATTATAGAAAAATCTTCAATCTTAACAAGGTAAAGGGTGATCTTAGATTGCAGTAAACCTACTGTTATGATGTACTGTCTAAAAATATTGACCGATCTAATAATGCATATTTTTCTTGTGTTATGTCCTTTGAGAAATGCAATTTTAATATCATACTAAGATACATATTACTATATGCCTATACATTTCTAGATTCTATTTATTATTACAATTTAGTAGGGACGATTAATAAATGAACTATGATTTCGTTTATTTCTGCTTGGTTAATTTACTTGCTCTCCTATCACCAACTCAATGCTTCTCCTCAGTTAAGACAAATGCTTTGTCAAATCAAAAATAGTTATTGAATTCCTAATGAACACTGAAGAATTCTGAAAAAGTACAGTTTTAGATTAATTAGAAAACAACACTGTATACTCCTTAGCATAGCTCGTAACGTTTTTGGAACACCGACTACTTTTAAAATCGGATGTAAAGATGGAGATTCTCTCCCTAGACAAATATTTGAATAGTTAACCAATTTTTTTCATGGAATTTTATGAGGTTCATAGATCTCCTAAAATTTGAGATACATTCTGGTTATAAAATCCTACAAAAGTTATCTTGGGCTAGCTGTATAACTTTGGATAAGTTAATTAAATTAACCATACCTCAGTTTTCTCATCTGTATGTTCTGGATAATTTTAGGACCTATCTCTTGGGATTCTCACAAGGATTAAATGAATTGATGTATGTTAAGAACTAAGTTCAATGCCCGGCTCAAAGTAGCACTATATACATGTTTGTTCTTATTGTTTCATGGTTGTTATAAAACGCTTTATGTAAGCCAAAGGGAAAGGTAAGCCTAGCTTTTGTAAACCCTACTTTATGAAGATGTTGAATTTAGGCTAGGCCTTGAGAGTTAATTTTGGATTGGCATAGAGGCGAGCCAAGTGTTTTCAAAAACTGTGAATAGTGAATATATCAATACTTTTAGAAATAGGAAAATGCTGTGGCATGAGTCACTGAAGTATACTGAAAAGCATAAGTCTCTGTTATTGGAAGTGGGGCAGCCAGCAGAAAGTGTGAGGTGCCCTTAGAGGGTGAAGGGCTTTTGATAACATCTTAAGAAAGTTTGACTGGATGCGTCAAAGAGAATGTAGGTTTCCATCGCATAGCTTCCTATCTTCAGCCCCCTTTAGTTTTTTACTTTGCCGTAGTCAAACAGACTGAAACAATGAGAAACAAGATACCTAAGCTCAAATGGGTTAGACACAGCTAAATGGTAAAGGGAAATTAATACTTCCAAAGCAGCATCAATGAACCCATGGACAAATTTTTGCTTAAAATGGTGACATTACACAAAAGAAGGAATGGTCAATTAAAGATGGAAAAAATAAATAAAGAGTTAAATATTTTTTAAATGATTTGGCCTTAAAGGTAGAAATATCACGTGAAGAGTAAAGTAGTTTGAAGATACCACGTGTAGGCTCTCTAACACTAATAGAATGTGTTGCATTCCCATGTATTCCACTGTAATAAGGTAATATTTTAAAAAACATTAGTGTCTATTTCTCTTTTTCCTTTGAGATGAACTTCATCCTGGCAAGTCAAAGGTGTTTGTCTATCTACCCAGTAGAGATGAGTGGAAATGGAGGAGAGCTATAGTTTGCTACAGAAGGAATGAAGTTACGTTCAGCTTTTGATATGCAAAATAGAAGTCTCTAGGAAGAATACCGCCTAGAAAGAAAATTTCTTGTGGCTCCTTTTTTTCCTTTCCCCCACATAGTTTATTAGTAGGGAAACCAGAAAGAAGCACCTCTTAGAGCTGCCCCACAGGGTGGAGAAAATGCATCTTCTGTTCATGATAGTTAGGCTAGTTCCAAAAGAGTCAAGAGGGTATGACAGAAAGGAAGAGAAAGAAAATCCCACCTGCATTTCTGGTCTTAAGAATGACAAGAAAGAGAAGTGAGGGAGGAAAGAGGATATTTTTCCGGCTTTATCCTGAGATTTTGACACACAGATATCGTGTGCTACAGAAGATGAAGGACATCGTGAAAACAGATCCTGTCTTAGCTTCTTTTCCGGGTCCCTACAAAAGGGTCGTATTTCAGGCTTCTTCAGGTGCACGTCAGTAGGCTGAGAGGCTGATCACTTTATGGCGGAGAGTGAATTTTTCCCAGGACTATTTTAATGATCATATCAGAGTGGGGTTTAGATTAGATTAGCCTATTTTTTTTCTTTTTCTGCTAGCAAGTGAGTGGAATCTTGAAGAAGAAAGGCCAATTACTTAGAGACTAAATAAGAAGTATTTACATTAATTTTCTGCATATTTGAATATTGCTGTGAGTTAAATTTTTTACCCAAATCTATTTTATATGCTTAATTTAAATTATGAAGTTGAGGAATATTGAAGAAATAATCGATGAAATTTGTTAAAGCACAGTAAGGAAGACTTAATTAAAGGGGGCGGGTGTTACATAAAAGAGGATAGTTATATGGGCCACTATAAGAGGATTTTGCAGGGGAGGAGAGAGATTGGGCTCAACTCTGAGTACCGCACAGGCAACTGGGAATATAAAGCCAAGGAGTGGAGTGAGGGTTAGAGAAGGGAGAATTACTAAAAGGAGGTGTAAGATGCTGGCTTTCCCAGAAGACAGGCCAGGGTGATCAGACATCACCGGGGGGATGATGGAGAATGAGGAACCCAATTAGAGGTCAATGGTGATAAGATACCAAGGGTGGAGGGTTCTTGCTAAAACTGGATCTTATAAGTGCACAGATGTGCCTAGAAGGTTCAGATGCTGGACTAAAGTTTGGTCAAACAAAGTACCTTTGCCAGGAACTTATATCACACATATTACAATTATGAAGTTACTACACTATGTTTCACTTCCAACACACTAAAATGAAACTGAAGTTCTAAAAGTTGAATGCCTTCTGTTGGAAGAATTTCCTTTTAGTACAATATGTTTAAGCAACAAGTCTGTAATAATAACGAAATATCTTTAGTTGTTTCAACTTTAAATGTATTCTATCTCATCTACATTAATTATTTTTCCTATAGTCACAAAAAGCTGAGACAAGGCATAATAGTAGTTCTTTGTTTAATTTTTTTTCTAGATTGTGGGATCTTCTCCTTTAGGAAACAATGTATTGAAACGAAATTTGCTCTTTGTAATTGTAATATGATTTATCTTACAAGTATCTAGGTAAAATCCGGAAAATTCTCTGTAGAAAAGAGTAAAGCCAAAAGTATTTTAAACATATGGACTTTTCCACAAACAATAACAGAGTAAATTTACTTCAAGTTACTGAGGAACAGGGGGAGAAAACCTCTGAGATAAAGTGTAGGTGGTAAATAGGCAGAAAGATTGCATATTCACCTCCTAGATTCTTAACCAATAATTACATTGGAGAAAATTCTGATTTTGTAAATGTATGCAAATAAAATAAAGACTGAGGATTTGAAATTGGGAAGAATTCCAGAAATGAATGAAGGCTGTTCATGCATTCTTTTTTATAGCATTGCTTTTCACATAGTAGGTACTTAAAAAATGTTTGCTGAATGAATCAATTATCCTTGAGAACACCTGGAATCAGTTAACTTAATACATTTACCTGGAATACAGAGTGCATTTTTCCAGAGCTGAAGATTTGTCTGCAGCACATTTGAATAATACAGCCGTTTCATTTCCTCCATCTCATTTCCCTTCACCTTCAATCTTGGCTTTCCCATAAATGCCTTCAACTGTGCTGACAATTTCAGTGCTGACTACTCCGTGCCAGTGTAGAGGCCTGAGCGGTGGTCCAGTCCCAGGCCAATTGCCCCCGGGCATTTCCCTTAAAAGCTCGAACATTCTGTTCTGGAGTTTGGATTTTTAAATATCTGCCAACTATATGCCAAGAGTACAATGGGCCTTTGGATTTTTCTTTCTTTCTTATTGAAGTGATTTTTTTTTTTCCATAACACTAGTCATATTTTTTAAGAGTTTGCACTCTTTTTCTAAATGAAATTATTTTATTGGATGCAACTTAGTAGAAGCTCAGTGATAGGATGGTTATAATATTTTGTCTTTTTATTTTATTTTATTTTAATATCTCCTTTTATTCCTCAGGATGAGCTCCTAATTTAGTTGTTTATGTCTGAATTATTATACTGAAATTTTAACTAGGGGATCTGCATACAAAAATATGGCTTCTCTCAGCCCCTCCCCTCCATTTATTAATAGGAGACACTTTACAGTTTGGAGTAAAACGAAACAAAATGAAAAAAAACGAAACAAAACAAAAACCTAGTTCTGAATCCTGGCATTCTTCCTTGGCTTACCCAAGCCACAGGACCTCTCCAAGTTTTTGTTTCCTTATCTTTATAAGGAGGATAATATGATTAAATGAGATGTTGTGTCCAGCATACCATGAATAAAGGCTAGTTTCCATCTCTCCTTCAGCTTCCACTTCCAATTGAGAGAACCCAGGTTACTCTCTGTGGTTTTCTTTAGTCGCCAGGTTCCCACAACTCAATTCTCACAAATTACTCTATCATCTCTATAGTTCAGCAGATCTATTGTCATAAACTAAGTTTCCTAGGGAACAGAATCAGAGGCAAAGATGCAAGTGCTGATGCTTTACTGGAGGGAGTACAAAACCAGAAGAGCAAGCGTGAGTGCAAATAGAAGGGAGGAAGGAAAGATGAGAAGGCAGGTGAAGCACATTACCGTGCTGGCTACTGTCTCATGATGCTGTGAAGAGTCACAGTGTTGCTCTGGTATGCAGGACTTCTCTGGATGGGCTATACAGACATACGCTACCTCAGAGTAACTCACGCATGGGAGGTCGGATAAAGGGGGAATTTATCTGCATGTCTCCACTAATTCTTGCTTTCCCACTGGTCAAAATTCAACCCATGGGGAGTTAACGCCTTCACCTCACTTCTGGGCTGAGATATCTGACTTCTTTGGAAGCCTTTTGTAAGCCAGGTCTCATGACCTGTGGTGGTGTAGTGTTTCCTTCTAGACAAGTGGGGACAGGGGCTGGCTGACTAGGCAACAGATAACCTTGAAGAGGAAAGGGTCCAGCACCCCAACAGAAAAACCTGGTTGATCTCAGATAGGCCCAGAAAGTCTCTAAGAATGTGCATGTGAATCAAAGAAATTATTCAACTAGAATTTATTTTGTGAGTATTCTATTTATAGAAATTTTCTTCAATTTCAAATTAGATGCAAAACTCAAAAGAGATCCAAGGTTATCCATTCATTACTTGTCAGCAATAGTGTTCATCTGAAGGGCAAGGAAGGTGTACATCTCCACTCCCTTTCACTATTGCCTTCCTCATGGGATAGTTCTGCATCATCTCCGCAATGCCTACACGGAATGCTCAGTGATTGCAAATTCAATTCCCCTTTTCCTCCACCTCCACAAGGAGAAAAAAATTATCTGCAGACATAATATAGCATCAGAAAATAACTGTGGGGAATAGGTAACATAAGCTACCTACTTATGTGCCACTATAAGTAGGTTTGGCTAAGTGTGCCAATGGCACGGGTAGTAATCTTCTGAATTTCAGTTTTTGCATCTTCAAAGCAGCATTGTTACATCCTTTCGGAGACTGAGTGTGACTATTTGTCTGAGGCTATGTCAAGTGGCAGCCCTTCGGTGATGATTTCCTTCTATTGTGTGTTGTGGGATTTTTTTGGTGTTTCCTTAGGAAAGACAATAGAACTTAATGCATTTGTCTCTTCTTCCTCTTACAAGGATTAATAAAGTGTCAGGTCAAAGATGGGCAGGAGATCGCATTAATTAAAAATAATGGGTATAAATAAGGGAATAAAATCAGTTTTCGAGACTGAGAAGCAGATACAAATCCTGATTCTACAACTAACTAGCTATCTTACTATGAGTAAGTTACACTTGTTCCCCCTTATCCATGGGGGATACGTTCCAAGACCCCCAGTGGATGCCTGAAACTGCAGAGTACCGAATCCTATATATACTGTTTTTTTCCCTATACACACATACCTATGATACATTTTATTTATGAATTAGGCACAGTAAGTCATTAATAACTAACAATAAAATAGAACAATTATAACAATACACTGTAATGAAAGTTATGTGAATGTGGTCACTCTCTCTCAAAATATCTTATTGTACAAATTTAATGCCTTTTCCAGCTTAACTAAGTGCTTATTATGCATTGTGGCCGTAACTTTTTGAAGTTTGAGTTGTGACAGCAAAACTACTAGATATTTCTTTTTCCTTCTTCACAGTTTCACAGATAGAAGATTTGTTGTTACTGTAGATCTTCTCAAACTCAGCTTGTGATTTTGTTTTCTTTTCTTAGTAAGTCAAGAACTTTCCCCTTTTAATGTAAGTAAAGCAATTTGGGCTCTCTTTGGCATATCCAAATTGTCAGCATCACTGCTTTTGCACTTTGGACCCACTGTTAAGTAAAATAAGTTACTTGAACACAAGCACTGAGATACCTCAACAGTCCATTTGATAAGATGGCTACTAAGTGGCTAGTAGGCAGGATATGCTGGACAAAAGGATGGTTCACGTCCCAGGCAGGACCTAGCAAGACAGTATGAGATTTCATCACGCTACTTAGAATGGCGTACAACTCAAAACTTATGAATTACTTCTGGAATTTTCCATGTGATATTTTTGGACTGCAGTTGACAGCAGGTAACTGAAAGCTCAAAGAGCAAAACCACCAATAAGGAAGGGACTACTATACTTAACCTCTCTGAACTTCCAGCTTCTCCTCTGTAAAATGATAGTAATACCTCTCTTACAGATTATGAACAAAAATTAAAAGGTATATAAATTGTTTAGTACATGGTAAGCTCTTTCTTCATGGTACTTAATATTAGAACCAGAAATCTTAGAGTTGGTATATATAACTCTCTCCTTTTCCAGTCGGGAAACTGAAGTCTGGCAAAGCCAGATGACTATCCCAAAGTTGTATATACAATTAGTGGCAAAGACTGTTGTATAATCCACTTCTTTTAACAAAACCAAATGTCCTTTTTACTCTAAAACAATGCCATGTTTATTATGAAAACTACCAAGGACAGATTTTTGACCCAGAAAATGACTGCATTTCTCATTCTGATAAGAGAAGATTCTAGTAATCTTATTTTATTTGGGGGATTTATAGAGGCACACCTTGGAGAGACTTCCAGTTCACTTCCAGACCACCACAGTAAAACCAGTATCACATTAAATGAGTCATGTGAAATTTTTGGTACCACAGTGCATACAAGAGTTGTGTTTACACTACACTGCGGTCTATTAAAGTGTGCAATAGCATAGACTTATGTCTAAAAAAAGTATATACCTTAATTTTTAAATACTTTATAAAAAATGCTAACCACCATCTGAGCTTTCAATGAGTGGTAATCTTTTAGCAATAGTAACATCACAGAACACTGATCACAGATCACCATAACAAATATAAAAATACTGAAAAAGTTTGAAATATTGTGAGAATTCCATAGTCAAAATGTGACACAGAGGCATGAAGTGAGCAAATGCTGTTAGAAAAATGATGCCAACAGACTTGCTCCACATAGGGTTGCCACAAACCTTCCATTTTTAAAAAACACAGTATCTGCGAAGCACAATAAAGCAAAACACACAAAAAACAAGGTATGCTCCTATTAGAATTCTCTTTTGCCTAGAACAAAATTTTGTGCAAAAGCAAATGCATTAGCAAAGCATAATTTATTTAAGGACCATATAACTAAAACAACTTGATTTCCCTGGTGTATACTCTGAACTTCACTCAAGCAATCAAGGATAGTATATTTAAATGTGATTTAATAGTACTTAGTTGATATATTATTTAATTTATTACATTGTGTGCCTGCACAATTTCATCATTATACTGCAAAAGCAAGTACACTGAATAAGTACCATGGTTTCAGCTACTCCTTTAGTATTAGAGTGTAGTTTTCTCATTATTCATATCTATTTCACCTTATACCATGATAATTCTGAAATAAAATTCCATTTCTTACTTTCCTGTGTGTAACTGTATATTTATATTATGTCCAAAATAATCAAGATGAAATGGTGCTAAGTATAAAATTCCTTTTATGTTCAGAAGAAATGGTTTCGTAGAAGGAAGGCCCAAACTGAAACCATAGCACTAGGCACGTGCTGGCCTAATGGTTTTCTTAAAAATATTTCTGACAGAGTCAATTTTGTTAAAAACAACCCTGTAATACTAACTTCATTTCTGAAAAAAATAGTAGTGGTCCTAAGGTACAGACCTCATGGTGAATGAAGCTTTTAGGCATAATGTTTCTGTGGAGTGGCAAAGTATTCAAAACACAATTCTGCCAGTCACTGGTGTATCTGATACATAAGAATCTTCTTACACTAATTGGCCATTGTAATTTTGTGTAAGTCATTTAACCTCTCTGAGCCTCTGATTTCTTTTCTTTCTAAACATAAACAGTAATCTCTGCCTAAGAATAATGAGATATTTAAGCTTCTGTCATCCTTAGAAGAGAGCTGTGTCAAATTCATTTTTATTCCTGGGTCTTGTTTCATCAGTTACATTCTTGGTCCAGGAACTTCAACATCTCTCTTTACTCTTTAATCAATTCATCAAATCATGACCCTAGTCTCATCATTATTTCTCCACTAGCTATAACTCCATCTTTTCCCTTTAAAAGCTAATTTTCTTGAAAAGAGTTTTCTCACTTCTGATGTAACCATATAAGAGAGCAGAGAACATTAGAAAAAACTGCAACTTGGGTAGAGAGCCTGGAGTAGAAGTACAGACAGATTAAGTGAAATTAAAAGCATAACCAGGGTGATTTCTGGTTTCTGGTCCAGCTGTAAGGAGATTGGAAGTTGTCACTCCATCCTAACAATGAATAAAAAGCTGGAAGAACTGAAAAAACAACTTTTATTAGATCCATTAAAGAAGTGAGGTCACAGAGCAAAGTGCAGCCCTCATAATTAGAGAGCCAGACAGGAGATTACAGAGAATCACAACTTACTAACCAGAGCAGAAACCTCTGAGCAAGAACCTTCACAGGAACCAGTGCCAGGGTAGGACAACAGGCACTGTAATTGACAAATTGCTAGAGGCTCAGAGTGGACAAGCCTGAGAGTTAAAAAAGCTCTTGGGGAGGGGGGTTAGTCACAGGGGGTTCCCACACTTATGTAACCTTGACCTCTAGGAGTTTAACCAGATTCTCACAGTTAAATATTAGAGTCAAATCCCCTTCTTCTGGCAGAATATGTGGAAAAGGAACCGTTTTGAAATATGCCATATCATTCTGGATTTTTAAAAATGAGACAGAAATGTGTTTCTTATTCACAAAATAGCCCCAAGGTCAGTGTCGCAGGGTTGACACCATCACCCTTGGCTTCTGTGTCTGACACCAAAGTGGCTGCTCCAGCTCCCACCATCACATCTGCATCCCAACTGAGCAGGGAGAATAATGTTCATTCTTTTCTTCCCTCAGATTTATTGAGGTATAAATGACAAATAAAAATTGTATAAGTCTATGGTGTACAACATGATGTTTTGATATATGTGTACATTGTAAAATGATTACCACAATCAAACTAAGTAACGTATCCATCACCTCAAATAGTCACCATTTTTTTGTGTGTGTGTGGTAGGAACACTTGAGATCTACTCTCTTAGCAAATTTCAAGTATGTAATACATTATTATTATATAAAGTATACTGTATGTAGTATAATATAATATATAAAATATTGTATTTTTGTGTGTGAGGTGAGAACAAGAGATCTATTCTTAGCAACTTTCCAATATACATTATTGAATATAATGTACATAGTATAGTATATATGTTGTGTATTGTACATAGTCACCATACTGTACATTAGGTCTCCAAAATGTATTCATCTTATTACTGAAATTTTGTCCCCTCTGACCAACATCTCTTCATTTCCTCCATCCTCGATTTCTAGTAATCACCATCCTACCCTCTGTTCCTATGAGTTCTACTTTTTCAGATTCTGCATACAAGTGACATCATGCAGTATTTGTCTTTCTGTTCTGGCTTAATTCACTTAGCATAATGTCTAAAAGGTTCTTAATGAGTCACACTCAGGAGAAACTATTTTACCATAGTCTAAGGTACTGGGGTTTTATCACAGCCTAGACTGCTTTGGAGAAGGAAAATAACCATCTTCAGCCGATTCTAGTATTCCACAGAGAGGAAGAGAAATACCCAACTCCAGCACACAGTAACCATCATGTCCCACATAATGAGGTAGGGGGATGAGGGATAAGAAAGAAGCACTTGTGAAGTTCACAGTCCAGAGGCACAGACTCATTAGAAGACTGAGACCTACTGTAAGACTATAGAATGCTTCCCCTCCTTCTACCACCACATTGCTAAAGGCCTATTCATCAAAGTCCATTTTACCCAGTACATCATGTGTGGCTATCAAGAAAAAATTTCAAGGAATATTAAAAAGCAAAAAATACAGTTTGAAGACACAGAACAAGCATCAGAACCAGATTCAGATATGGCAAGAATACTGGAATTATGAGACCAGGAATATAAAATGATAAAGATTAATATGATAAAAACTCTAATGGATAAACTAGACAGCATGCAGGAACAGATGGGCAATGTAAGCAGAGAGGGAAGTTCTAAAAATGAATCAAAAAGAAATGCTAGAGGTCAAAAACAGTGTAACAGAAATGATGAAAGCCTTTGAAAGGTTCATTAGTAGACCGACATGGGTCAAGAAAGAATCTCTGAGCTTGAGGATATCTCAATAGAAACCCCCAAAATTAAAAATCAAGGAGAATAAAGACTGAAAAATACAGAACAGGATACCCAAGAAATACGGGACAACTATAAAAGGTGCAACATCATAATGGAAATACCAAAGGAGAAGAGAGAAAACATACAAAATATTTGAAGGAATAATGACTGAGAATTTCCCCATATTGATGCTAGATAGCAACCCACAGATTCAGGAAGCTCAGAGAACACCAAGCAGGATAAGTGCCAAGAAAACTACCTGTAAGTCTATCATTTTTAAACTACAGAGAATCAAAGATAAGGAAAATATCCAAAAAAAGCCAGAGGAAAAAAACACTTTACCTATAAAAGAACAAATATAAAAATTACATCTCACTTCTCAGAAACCATTCAAGCAAGAAGAGAATAGAGTGAAATGTTTAAAGTGTTGAGAGAAAAAAACAAACACCTACAATCTGTACCAGCACCACTTACTAAATATCAGGGAGACACAAATTAAAATTAAAACACATTCTACTATGTATACATCAGACGGATTAAAATTTTAAAATATATAAAAACTGTTTATATAAAAGGCTGGTGAGGATGTGGAACACCTGGAACATTCATATGCTTTTGAAAACACTATAGCTTGGTAAAACCATGTGGGAAAAATATGTGGAAATTCCTTTCAAATTCAACATATTCAGGGTTTCCCTGGTGGCGCAGTGGTTGAGAGTCCGCCTGCCGATGTAGGGGACACGGGTTTGTGCCCCGGTCCGGAAAGATCCCACATGCCGCGGAGCGGCTGGGCCCGTGAGCCACGGCCTCTGAGCCTGCGCATCCGGAGCCTGTGCTCCGCAACGGGAGAGGCCACAACAGTGAGAGGACCACGTACCGCAAAACAAAAACAAAAACAAAAACAAACAAATTCAACATATTCATACCTCCAATGCAGCATTTTCATCCTAGTTTATATAGGTTTATAGAACTGCAGTTGTCTGTAGTTGCATTCTTTGTAATAGTTGCAAAGTAGAAATAACCCAAATGGACATTAACAGCTAAAAAAAATAATGTTTTCATGTAAACATACAGGTAATTCTATATAGCAATGAAAGAGAATGAACCATTGTCATATGCAACAACATGGTTGAAACTCATAAAATTGAGCAAAAGAAGCCAGGCATAAAAGAGTGTGTATCACGTGATTTTATTTATTTAGTTTCTTTAAAAGACAGGAAAAAATAAACTACGGTGTTCAAATTCATAATAATGGTTCCCTTTGGGGAGGTAGTTACTCAGAGGGGGCCTGAAGGAGATATCTGGGTGTTAGTAATGTTCTATTTCTTGATCTGGGTGGTAGTTACACAGATGTATGCATCTGTGAAATTTTAAGATTTGTGTGCTTTATTATACCTGCGTTGTACATTATTTTAAAATTAAAAAATAAGAATACAGATGGGGCTTCCCTGGTGGCGCAGTGGTTGAGAGTCCGCCTGCCGATGCAGGGGACACGGGTTTGTGCCCCGGTCCGGGAGGATCCCACATGCCGCGGAGCGGCTGGGCCCGTGAGCCATGGCCGCTGAGCCTGCGCGTCCGGAGCCTGTGCTCCGCGACGGGAGAGGCCACAACAGTGAGAGGCCCGTGTACCGCAAAAAAAAAAAAAAGAATACAGATGATTTGAGCAATACAAATAAAAAGCTTGAGCTAATGTGTATTTGTGATACCATATCCAATAATCATAGAATATACATTTTTAAAAAGCACATATAATAGACAACCTATAAAATGGTCCTATGGAGAGGTTTGTGAGGCAAGGCAATGAGGCCTTCTGCCAACAACCAGCAGTTAAGTTGCCGGTCACGCAACTGAGCTACTTTGGAAGAGGTTCTTCAGCCTCAATCCAGTCTTTAGATCACTGTAACCTCAGCCAACAACTTGTCTGTAACCTTTAGTGAAAAACCTAGAAATTTTCTATGTATGTTTAACTTAATGAATTCCAAAATCAACCTTTATTCTTTCTCCTTCCAATCAATACAAAGAATATATAATAGTATGCTTTAACTCTCATCAACCTCTCCCAGTTTGTCTGGTGTTTTAGTTCTGGCTTGTTTAATTTTAACTCAACAATTTGAACTACACTATTAGTATTTTATATAGTCAATATTTTTCTAAATTCACCCATATATTTACATTTAATCCCCTCTTGCATCTAAGTCCTTAGGATGGTTGGCAAATGGTAATTTTCTACTTCTATTATTTCTTCCACATTTATGAGTTAGCATGGAAGAATGCCCCCACTTCTTTCATTCATGTGCCATTTATTCATTATATCAATGTCAACTCATGATTCTTATTTGCTCAATAGATTATAATATCATTATTTATTTATTTATTTGCGGTACCGGGGCCTTTCACTGTTGTAGCCTCTCCCGTTGCGGAGCACAGGCTCCGGACGCACAGGCTCAGCAGCCATGGCTCACGGGCCCAGCCACTCTGCGGCATGTGGGATCTTCCCAGACCGGGGCACGAACCCGTGTCCCCTACATCGGCAGGCGGACTCTCAACCACTGCGCCACCAGGGAAGCCCCATTATTTATTTTGATGTGTAAATTATCCCAGATTTGGCCAGAGATAGCCCCTTCAAGATGACTTCTATTACCTTTACATGTATCCCCATAATTCTTTGAGTGCTTCTTCATATTTTGGCACAAAAAGAAGTTTCAGGCCCAGGGTTTTTTTCTTTTCATGTCCCAGCTACGTAATTGGACAGGACTCACCATGGAACCCACATTCCTTTTGAGTCTGACTGATTTTTAATAGCTCCTTTGACATATTCCTAGGTCCAGGTATGCTTGGGCTTGTTTCTTGGTCTTTTTCTGTTTGACTACTCTTCACAATTACTACACTGACTTAAAGACTATAAATGTATAACTGGTTTATAACACAGATATTAAAGTGATATTATGTGCCAGGCATTGTTATAGAAACAAGAGGTACCGCAATGGAAAAAAAGGACAATATTCAGTTAGGAAACATTTTTTATTTGTAGAAGGGACATGAAAATACTATAAAATATAGGTATAACAGATGGTGATAATTCTGCCTTATAAGAATAGCTCTTAATCCTTGTTCTCTTTTCTGAACTATCCAGGCTACTTCTGAAGCCACCCTATTCTATGCAAACTTTAGAATCAGTTTTCAAGCTTGATAAACATTCTGCAGGAGTTTCTTTAGAGTTTCTTTAACTACACCCATTAACTTTTAGAGCATTAACAACTTGATGATATCCAGCCTTCATTTATATTTCAATATATATAGGTAGATTATTTAAAAGAAGTATTGTTTCTCAGTCATTAGTGAACCACATTTGAATTATTTTATAATAAATTGTTTTGCCGAAAGCCTGTTGTGTTATAATTTATAACTTTCTAAATTATTAATATGTGTAGTCGTTGTCTCACACACAACCAAGAATTCTGTCTTGCTGAGTGATTGCAAAGTAAGTATTTTATAGCATATGTTTAAATAATGAGACAGGTAACAGAGAAGTTGAGATATTGATGGGAAGAATTAAAAACAGGAGAAAGAAGAAAGGATCAGCAAGAGAATGAATTAACTCCAGCAGTCTATGTGTAGGATAAAAATTTAGGAATCTTCATGTAGAATAGCAGAGAATCTTTGAGGCAGTTATATGTGAAATACTAAGGAAAAAGGAATGAAAAGCATTACATTTCAATTATTTTTGGCATGTATAATGAATTGAATCTTCAGTGTCTTTGAGAGTAATCTCAATGTAATTTGCTTTCAAAACAAAATTTTATTTTAGATAATTTTACATTTAAAAAATAGTTACGAAGATAGTACAGATATACTTCACATCCAGTTTCCCTTCTTGTTAACATCTTATATTACTATGGTACATTTGTCTCACCTAATTAATGTTTACAGTATTATTAACTATATAAACTCCAAACTAAATTCAAGTTTCATTAGTTTCTTGGTAATGTCTATTTTCTGTTCTAGGATCCCCCCCTAGGACTACTAGACAATTTATTTTAAATGAATCTGTTGCTATTGCTGGACTCTGAGTTCTTTTAATAAAACACTATCCTGAGGCCAACTTCTATGCATGAGCAAACCAGTCAGGCTTCATGTGCATTATACTAGGACATGATGATTGAATCCTCTTTGTGATTTTCCTGCTTTATGGTCAAACTAAAAACTATTACATTTAGACTTTATTTTTCTTTCTAGCAGAAAATAAATTTGTTTAAAGGTGTTAAGATGATCACCTAAAACTATTGAATATAAACAACTAAATCTAAGTCAAAACATACAACAGGAAAGACACTTCCATTGACTCTGAAGCTACTGTGTTTGCTTTCACCAAGGGCCTTGGAAAAATCTCTAAGAATGGGTATAACTTCTGCCGCTTTCAGGCTTTTGGTGAATAATGTGAGATGCTCATGAATATCAAATAGCATGGTTTGAGGACTAAAACTAAGAATCAGAAAAATCTGAAAAGTGCCTTGGCACGGTGAATCATGACTCATCTATATGCCTGTATGCAGCAGTGGGGAACTAGAAGTACTAGTCGTCCTGACACTGGCGATATAGTAAACAGCCCTCAGCAAAACAGACTGGCTGAACTGCTCAATTAGTTTTTCAACACGGATCCAATTCACCTGTGGTCGTGTAGCCAGAGCCTAGGAAAACATTTCCCTGTAGATGGATATTCAAGGTAACAGAATATTTTTAAAAACTTTTTAAATGTTTCCATTAAAACTGCCTTTCAAAATTCTTCAGATATTTTATTAATTTTGATTTTAACAACATATTTTGGAATATAACAGAAAGTATGCTACATGGGTATTAAAATGTTTGGTGAGAACTAAGATTTATTCTATTCACTCCTTCAAATATATATTGAGCTCTTAATATGTGCTAGCCACTGTACTAAGTCTTGGAGATAAAACGGATGAACTGCCACAAGAAAAAAAAGACAGGGTATCTGCCCTCATGGAGCACGTTTTCTGGTGAGGGCAAGTCTTTGGTCAAATAGACAGATGCAGATAGCCTCTCTATGTCTGCGAAAAGCATGAAAGAACTTTGAGAGGGCATGTTTGTCCTTCTTGATTTGAATCCAAGTAATTACAGTTACATTGCATTCATTTAAAAAATTCCTTTATTGATTCCTTTCCCTCCTTCTCTTTTCCCAGGGGTCACTGACTTCTGTTTGGGGATCTGTGTGGTTCTAAAGAAAATATGTGACTCTATATGAATATGGCTAAGTATTTGGTTTCCACGGCTACAGTGTTTGGTTAGAGATAGTCAAGTGACTTAGACTGGTCCAATCAAAGTTTTATCCAAGGATTTTGCTGGCAATGCTGAGCAAAAGCTGTCCCCTCCCAATTCCCTCTCTCTCCCTCACCCTCCCTTTCTCCGCCTTGCTCTAGGTCTCATTCTCTCTTTTGCACGCAGGCATTTAATTCTCCCTCGATGTCAAGAAATATTTCTTAAACGTTTGCTGAGCACCCACTATATTAAAAAAAAAAAACTTTACAAAAACTTCTCTCATGGCAATGAGCTTCTTTACAGTCTCATTACATTAACTGCCATACATTTTCAAAGACGCTTCAGAGTTACAATCTAGGGGAGGAGTTTAATGAGAAAGTCAACGTTTATCCTCTAGAAAAGTACTATATCCTGGTGGCACATTTTTCTAAACCTCAAAGCGTGGTGAGGAAATATTAGGTGACATTACAGGTCATATAGCAGATAAGTAAATAATTCGACTAGTCATAACCAAATCAAGTCAAATCTTGCATATGTTGGCTAGGTACATTTTGGCATGTTATTTAGATTCTTTCATTGATAAAGAAAGTACTTTTAAAAGCATTGTGGGCCTGGTTTACAAGTGGAGTGTATTTTTGAAGAGCATGTGTTTTCAGTGTATAAAATTCTGCTAATAGAAAGAGGTGGTTGATGGATTAATAGGACAAATATACTATTTTTAGGACATGTGCCTGAACTAAAAGATGGTTTATATGTATATTTCATCTCATGTCCAGTACGTTTAGCAAATATGAATGTTTCTGCTGTCAAATGAAGAGCAGGGAGTTTTGTACTCTAACAGCGCTCATGAAGATTTTAGAATCCTTTTGACATTTTCCACTTAATTCCAAAATACTATATTCCGAATGAATGACAGTAAGAAGACAGTTTAAAAAACTAAAAACATAAGTAGATTCTCAATTACACATTATTAAATTTTTAGTTAACTTCCATGATAAGGAAGGATGGTTTGCATTATTTATAACCATTCATAAACAACACTAAAAGCCTTGTGGGCATTTCTAATTTTTAAGGTATGAGTTGTTCATAGATGACTTACCACCCCAAGCATAGACTGGTTAAAAATGTTTTGTACATGGTGCCCATTTGAAGGCTGCATTCCTAGAATTTTCCTAGGTGAACTTAATTAGATCAAGATAAATAGAGATACTATAATACTAGGCATTATACAATGTTATCAGCCAAATAAACAGCATGACTAAAATATTACAGATGTGAGAGTTGACCAAAGCAGGATAATGCAGAGCTGTGGAAAATAAATAACTAGTATGAGTATAGTGACTTCAAAAATTTAGACTTTTTGTAATTATTTTTTTAATTGTAGAATTATTTAATACTGTTTCCTATCAACAGTTCTTTTTTTTTTAAACAGCTTTATTGGAGTATAATTGCTTTACAATGGTGTGTTAGTTTCTGTTTTATAACAAAGTGAATCAGCTATACCTATACATATATCCCCATATCTCCTCCCTCTTGCATCTCCCTCTCATCCCCCATCCCACCCCTGTAGGTGGTCACAAAGCATGAAGTGAGAGAGTGGCATGGACATATATATATACTACCAAATGTAAAATAGATAGCTAGTGGGAAGCAGCTGCATAGCACAGGGAGATCAGCTCGGTGCTTTGTGACCACCTATCAATAGTTCTTAATTATATCCATCTTGGACTGTATACTATCAGTCTGTAAAATGACAAATTACATTTTATTTCTTAAACTTTATTTTGAAGAAGTTGAAATGATGTAAATGAGAAAATTAAATATATTAGGAGCATATTTAAAATACTGGGAAATTTATGCCCTGAAATACTCAGAATTTAATATAAAAAGAAAAACTGAAAGGACTTCTGATAAAAAACCCAGGGATTTATATAGACGCAAACTAAGTTCTCTATTCAGTTTTTGGTATACCAACATTGCTTTAACCTCCTTATATATTATGTATCTACCACAAATCTCAGGAGCTCAAGCACTTCAAAAATGTTTGTAAATAATTTTAAATCTGTGTTTGAAAGCAACCAATCAGCATATGATCACAGAAATCATGTACTTTAATTAATGCATTTCTTACTCTCAAAAACAAAAAAAGTGACTTTAACAGACTGATGTCTTGGCAGTGTCCCTTGAGTTTTATAGAATCACTTGTTTGTCACACAAGGTGAACTGAGGAGCGGATGTAGGGTCTTACTAAGGTCAAACATGAGAATTGCCACACTGAACAAATACATCATCTGAATGCATTACTTTGAGGTTAACTTTTTCCTAAATTCTCTCAAGACTACTCCTGACAGACTTGTTTTCTTCATCATGTGACCTCGGTCACTATCCCAGAAAGCTTACTTCACCTACACTCTGTGCAATTGTCATTCCCTTTTTCCAGTCCTGTTTCCAATTCTCTTTGCAGGCTAACCATCTATCTCTTTCCGCTGTGTACTTAGGTGGTATGAGTTGGCTGCAGCTGAAGGGACATCTCCTACATTATTAATGTTGTTGAAAAAGTTCTTTCTACCAATTATGTTAAATGAAAGCTGGATCTTCCCCACCACACATCCTGCATTGCTCAAAAACCTAAGCCAATGACAGGTATTCTCTTTCCTTCCACCTCACTTTCTACTTGCCAAATCCAAGAGAAAAGCTTAAGTCAACACCTGCCTTGTTTCTACCAGTTGCTCTCAGATCATTGCCATTTGTTCAATTCAGAAGCAACGTTGACAAATGCAAATCGCCTTCCTCTAATCCTGCGCTTGCCCTGCGAAACCCTGCTGCAGAAAGTTGAGGAACCACGTGAATGTTCTTCTACCACAGCCTCAAAGTGCAGGGCAGGTAATCTGGGCACTCGTGGTTCTCGCTTGCTGGGGCCCTCCTGCTGCTATAGAACATTTGTTCCTTCTCGTTCTGACCAGATGGTATAACTAGATGACCTAACTTTCTAAGGCATTCAGAGGTACTTGGCAACTCTCCTCTTAGCCCTGAAACAAATTTTTTTACCTTCACTTTCCTGCTTTTCTTCCAGTCTCAGAAGAGAATATTTATTTTTTAAGCTTAACTATGTTACTTATGCACACAATCATTTGCCTCCTTTTCTGTCAAAAATGTGTTTTAAAAACTATCAAATTCTTGTTTTGTATTACTCCTCAACCTACAAATAGTCCCAAATTACCTTCTTAAAAATTAATAACTTTTTCCCATGTCTTTCTGTACATTCAAGGAATAATATCTTTGGGGAAAAAAAAGACTTCACATTCATTGCCTTAATGCCCATGCTTTCCTCATGCTTTTAAAATAGGATTTCTATTTCCTGTTAAAACTACCTCTTGATAGTCATCAGTGACCACAAAATCACTAAATCCACCAGCCTCCTTTTGCTTCACGCTTCATTACCTTTCTTTAACAGCTAACATTTTTCAGCACCCCAGTGTTTGCAATGTCTTATTCTGCCCCAATTCACTCATTCAACAATATTTTCTGAGACCTAGCATGTGGCTGACCCTGTCCAGGTGCTTATGGACCGAGAGTAAACAAAACAGACAAAAACTTGTCTTCATGGAGCAGACATTATAAGTTATATATTGATATATTAGGCTATAAGTGGTAAGGACTCTGTAGAAAAATAAAGCAAGGAAAGAGAGAGTGAGGGACAAATGGATTTGCAGTCTAGAATCTTCTTAACCAGAAGGTTTTCCTTCTGGTTAGGAAAACTTCACTGCGAAGGTGCCATTGAGCAAAGGTTTAAAGGAAGCGAGGGGTGAGCCACATGGGAATCTGGGAAAAGAGGCTTCCAAGGAAGGCAAAAGCCAGTGCCAAGTCCTGAGACAAGAACACAGAGGCAGCTGTGGCTGATGCAGAGTGAGCTAGGGAGAGGGTAGCATGACAAGAGGTCAGGAATAAATCAGGGTGGTGCAGATCATTTACTAGGGGTGGGAACGGTTCGTGCCAGTGGTAACTGGCTACCATTTCTACTCTCTCTGTTTGTTTGTTTTACATCCTACCTAGCCATATCAGAGACACCAGCACCAGCCACCTGGTGCCCAGATCCTCAGAGGTGTAGGTTCAGAGTCCCTCTTCAGAGTTCCTGGGTACCAGCATCACCAGACAGCAGCTTTCCTTAGAGTTGTGGGTCTCAGCCATGGGGGAAGCCTGGTGTAAGCTTCTAGAGTCTAATGACCACTTGTTCTCTTTTGTTCCATTAGCCCCGGAGATGAAGGCTGCCCCTTGAAATTACTCTCTCTGTGTTATCTCAGTTTTTGTTGTTGTTGGGGTTTTTTTTTCGTTTTTTGCCTTTGTAGTCCTTCAGCACTGGTTTAACTAATTTAACTAATTTAACTAATTTAACTAATTTCCTGTATTAAATTCTCTCCGTTAAAATAGCTGGTGTAATCACTGTTTTCCTGACTAGACGCTGACTAATACATTTCTTTATTTTCCTTCTAACTGTAAACATACAGCTGAAAACACTTCATAGACCTTTGTTCCTATTGAATCTTCAGGAAATTCTTCTGTTTTATATATATTTACTCAAAAACTCACTTCAAACCAACTAAACAAGGATCTGAGAGCCTGCAATGTTCAAGACATTGTACCAGACACCCTATGGGGTATATAATATTAGTAGTGGAGCAGTGGTGTTCTCTCTTGATAGATAGATAGGTAGATAGATAGATAGAAAGGTAGATAGGTATAGATACTACATACAGTATAGATATAGAGAGATATCTGAGCTAAGCAATAACAGAGGACCTCCCATGTAGTATAAGCTCTTGTATTCTACTTTGTCAAACAAGAAAATATTTATATGATTTCAACAATTGGTAAATTTTATTAAACACCATTCTTGGTATGTTTGTCTTATTTCATCATAAGATTGACATAATGTAATCTTTTACTTATTATTATACATGGATAGTTCAATTCTCTCATTCATAAACTGGCATAGCAAAAACTTTATATTGAACTGGAATATTTATAACCATCCTCTTCATGTAAATGTGCTTTAGAACCCACAGGTTACTCTATCTCCTTCCTCTATGCCTTCCTTGTTGACCAGGCTGTTCCGGGACTGAGGAGGGGAGAAAGGAAGGAGAGTTGGTAGGAGATTGTTACCTTGTGTAAATAAAGCAACAGCAGTTTAAAAACTGGATGAGGGAAATTTGCAGGCCCAGAAGGAAAAAAGAGAGGAGGCTAAAACTGAGGAATCAGCAACATTGTAAAGAAGAAACATTGGCACTAGTTAGAAGCCTGGAAAATCAAACACCAGTTTAAAGGCAGTTGGTACATTAGGCCTCTTAGGAAGTAAAGAAGACACATTTCACACCCTTTGTTTGAGATGTATTCTCAAGCTGCTAGATTTCAATGAACTGAAAGATACATTATTTGTGGAATATGTTTAAGAATTCCTAAGGGTGCTAGATCAACAGGAACTGGCATAATTTATTGTATTCCAGCTGACAGAGTGAAGAATAAAGACAATTCTGTGTAAGGGTCATATGAAAAAGGAAGTCAAGTGTAAAAGAAATCAGATCTTATTTTTTCCTGATCTCTAGCCAAACATTCAGTTAAGAGGTGAACTTTTCTTCCAGCAAAGAAATGTTGCTTGCCAGGAATGTGGAGGTAAGCTATCTTATTCCAGGCCAAACTGGGAATGAATTATGAAAGCGAAACTTATACCTTTTGGGAAACCAGATCAACTAAAGATCTGATGCAAAATGAATTGAATTCAGGAAGATCTGGATTCTAACTTAATCTCAGAGGGAATTCAAGGACTTTGTGGTTTCCTCCTTTTTTTCTGGAATCAAGTTTTATAGATCTTATATTTGTAGTAAAAAATATGTTTTCTGAAGTTGCTATAAGGTTTTGTGGAGCTTTTAAACCGTTATTTCATTTAAACAGCAGCAGATGGTGCATTTAATTTATGAGAGCTCTGTGTATCATGTGGGGCAATATTATTCTTTAAATGTTTCTGTAGCATCACCAACAATTCTTTTGGCCTTCCAATTGACCGTGTCCTTGGGGAAAAATATCAATGGTTAAAATCAAACACAACGGTGCTTTTCTTTGATGCTAGTAGTAAAAATGATAGAAATAATATATTCATAATTAGCATGCATAACTATTTAAAGGTATTTTATTATTTTTAAAAGAAATGAATAAAGGACAATGTTCTAAGAAGAAAACAATAATCACTGTCATTTAACAGGCTTATAATAGGCATTCATTTGTGATTGGTCAGTATTGGATTCTCTTAAAGTCAAGCATTTCTGGTAAGAGAGTATAATTTAATGTACGCAATGTATTTGTAAGCTATTGAAAAAGACATTAAAAATTTTACAGAAGAATTTATAGAAATAAATAGAGTGTTAATTGACTAATGTAATATGTGAAAAATAATGATTACTTCCTTTCCCCACATTTTATGAGGTGAGGATGCCAATATCAGTTCATTGTTAGACTACTTTTTATGAAATTGTTACACTATGTTTTATAAAATTATTGTCTAGATTTAGGTTTCAATAAGATGGAATGGGTGTTAGCCTATAAACCAGTCTTCTTTAGAATAAGTTTTAGATTAATTTTTCAGTGTACAAGGTTTGTATCTATATGGCAGAAGACAGAAATTCTGTGTACTTATCTCAAGGTCATGTGCTAATCAGCAACTTCAAAGTGCTTTTTGTGGAAAATACAGATGAAATGCCATTAGGACTGTTCCTTTTTTTATAGATTCCTAAATGATTCTTATTTGATTTTTTAGTCATTCATACATTCAAATACTTGTAAATCACCATGTTCAAAGCAATGTGACAAGAAACAGAACTGTTTCTTGATCTCAAGAAGAATATTTTGTTGCAGTAGAAGTTTGTTTAAAAATATTACACTGTTAAAAACCACAATGGCATCATGCCTTCAGTCCAGAATGGGAAAATAAAAGCTGGATCATTTCACAAGTTTTCTTCCACTGGGTATTTTGCAAGCTTATGTTGGTTTTTCTGGTTGGAGAGTTCATGATATTAGAGGTGACAGTTTGCATAGGAAGGTAGCAAGAAACTGATTCTCCTGTTAGGAGACATTATGACAGAAATAGAAAGCATTCAGCAATATTTAGTCAAAAATACTACATGTAAGGGCTTCCCTGGTGGCACAGTGGTTGAGAGTCTGCCTGCCGATGCAGGGGACACGGGTTCGTGCCCCGGTCTGGGAAGATCCCACATGCCACAGAGCGGCTAGGCCCGTGAGCCATGGCCGCTGAGCCTGTGCGTCCGGAGCCTGTGCTCCGCAACGGGAGAGGCCACAACAGTGAGAGGCCCGCGTACCGCAAAAAAAAAAAAAAAAAAAAAAAAAAAATACTACATGTACAATGTGTTGGTAGACAGAAATACATTGAGAATTAAATTTATCACTAGTCAATAGTCAATAGCTAGTATGTATGAAAGCATTCTAATAAAAAGAGAAAAGTGATTAGTGGCAAAAAAAAAAAAAAAAGCAAATTAACTAGTATACGAATTCAGATACCAACAAAGATTTGCCTGTGAGAAACAAGAAAGGGATGGCCATTGGGGAGTGTGGTTGGTAGACAGCATCTAAGATCTCTCCCCCTGATCCCTGACTCCTAATATTCATACCCTTTCCCTTGGAGAGATTCTCTACTAATGGATAGAGTACTACAAAGGTGATTGACGTCACTTCTGAGATTACATCACAAAATTATACTGGCTTCCATCTTTCTTGGTCTCTGTTGCTCTCTTGCTTGTGCTGGTGATCAAGTCCCCATATTGGGAGCTGCTCTGTGCAGTGGCCAATAATTGAGGGCAGCTTGTAATCAAAAGCCAGTGACAACCTCAGTCAGTAGTCCACAGTGGACTGAATCCCAACAACCACATAAGTGAGTTTGGAAGTGGATTCTCTTCCCATCAAGCCTTAAGATAACTGCAGCCCTGACTGACACCTTGACTGCAGCTTAGTGAAAGACAGTGAGACAGAGGCATCCAGCTAAATTATACTTAGACTCCGGATACAAAGAAATTATGACTTAATGAATGTTTTGTTTTAAACTGCTAAGTTTTAGAGTAATTTGTCACACGACCATAATTAACTACTACTACAAGGAGAGCGATGAAAGAGAAGAAAATTTCAGGTAATGGACTTGGAAGAAAGGACTAGCCTAAGAAATGCATAGAGCTAGGAAACGTCATGGTGTGTTTGAGGAAAAGCAATTATTTGAGTTTTCTGGAGTATAACGCGCATGAAGATTTTGTAGAGGTTAGAATTTAAAACAATATACTAAAGTCTTAACGTAGATGCTCTGGAAAGTCAAGTTTAGGATTTATATCTTATTTAGTTAAATTAGGTACGTGACGTGAGCAAAGCAGTACTTTTTCGTTTTGTTGAGTGTAATGTATAAGATGAATTGAAAGTAAAAGACATAAAATGTACTACTGGAAGATTATATAATAGTAATAGTACAGGAGGAAAATGAGTAAATGTGATGGAATAAAGATGTGAAAGATTAAGGTAAAGAAAGAATTGACAGGAATTTTTTTCATTTTAGCAACTGACTGTATTTGAGAGTCGAGGAGAGGGAAGATGTGTATAAGGAGTTAATCTTGGAATACTGGGAAAATAGTAAAACAATATGATAAATATTGAATTCAAGAGGAGAAGCATAATTAGGAATGGCAAAGACAAGTCTTGTTTTTTGACCTTTCAAGGCAAGATATCAATAAAACGTGGTGACAAAGAAAAGCTACTGGTGAACATTTTAGGATACAATTTGCACATGCATTATATTTAAAGATGTGTGAAATGATCAAAGTTAGAGTCTAGACAGAATCTTGGGAAAGGTCCACATTTAGGACCTGAATAAAGATGTATAAAGAACCAGAGAAAACAGGGCATTAGCAGAAGAAAGTGGTTGGTATGAATATAGATGCTGGTAAGCTCTTATACAAATAGGAGATCAAAAGCCAGTGTTTCAGGCGAAAAACTGTAATCAAAGTTACTTCTCAGACATTCAAAAAGAAAATTCACAAAAGCTGCCACGTAGTCCCTACATTTTGACATAGAATTTGCATGTAGATGATACCTAATTTTCATCTTTCTTTCCAAAACAAACCAATTATAAATGAACCTAAGTAACTGAACTAAGCTACTTGCTACATGGCATTTTCAAAAAGGAAGTATCTTTGCAAGACAATTACATAGATTTTAGAGTCCTTCTTTGTGATAAATAGATTAAAATGTCGGCTGTGGATTTATTCACTTACTTAAATCTGTATCTCCCACCTTCCATATGCAAAGCATAATGCTAGCTGTTGAGAGCATAACAATAAATAAAATAATTATCATTCTTACCTACATTTTAAGATGTCACTTTGAGGCTTATAGAATTATGATACTTCCATAAAAGGGAATGCTTAATTGTATATTAACTTGTGAAGAAGGCCATGGGGTTAGCTGTAGCAAATATAATATCAGGGCTTACTACCATATAAAAGTTACTTTAATGTAGTATTTTATGGGGAAAAAAAGACAGTGGGTTGTTTTAAATCCATTTTGGCATTATTCATTTGTCAGCTGTTCCTCTGAGCTGTCAGCACTTCCTATTCCACTGTTTTCTTCACTCATTGCTGGTTTTGGCCTTTAACTCATGTTTCTCTTGGTACCATGATGCCACATGCCACTTATGGGATTTGGCCTCAATGTTGGTCCAACTCTCTTCTCTCCCATTCCACACCAGGCAGTCCATATGTTCGTTAAGCAGTACATTTCTACACATGTGACATACTAAGTCAAGAATTGTATGACAATGGTAGTTGTAGTGAGGTAGGATGTTAGTCAGAGATGGAGGGCTGATCTGAGCAGGCCAAATCAGGGTAGCCTTTAGCACTGAAAATTTAAGAACTGCCTGGGTTTGTTATTGACACTCATAGTACATGCCAGCAATTGAAGTATGATGGTAGCACTCCAAGTGTAATACCAGTTAAGATCTTCCCATCAATATAAAAGCAAAACAAAATCTGAAATATTTAGTTGTTTAGTGATATATCCAATCATTTAAAACAATATGTAGCACAAGTGAATAATAAATATTGTTGAATAAATGTACAGGTATGTAGGGTATAGTTATGTTCAATTTTTCCGAAAGCCTATGCATATCACTGTTAGTTCTTTGTGTTAAACACACACTTACCCATACACAAAACCTACAGACATACCTTAATTTTCAGAGATACCACAGAAACCTATAAGAATAAAGAGAAATACTTTCCTGTCCTATATTTTAAAAGACTATTTCTTTTTATGATGAATTCCATATTTGTATTATGCAGCACAATACTTTACACAGTACTTTTTTTTCTAATGGAATTTTACACAAAAATTCATCTCTCTTTTAAAAGGTAACTCTGGAAAAAAGCAAATATTTTGTTGGGCTCAAGGTAAGTGTGTTTTTTTCAGAACATACCTGCCCAGAGTTATGAATTTTACCCCTGCTCAAGAGTGTTTTATAATCTTCTCAACAGAGTTTTCAATTTTTATCTGACTTGAAAGGAACAGATAAGACATTAAATAATTGCTAAAGACTGAATGCCTGTGCCCAACTCCACACAAATTCCGATGTTGAAGCCTTAATCCCCAATGTGATGGTATTGCAAGGTGGGGCCTTTGGAGATAACTAGGTTTAGATGAGGTGATGAGAGTGAAGCCCCCATAAGGGGATTAGTGCCTTTAAAAAGAGGAAGGGCCTGGTGCTCTTTCTTTCTCTCTGCCATGTGAGGACACAGCCAGGAGGAGGGCCCTCACCAGATACGGAATCTGCCTGTACCTTGATCTTGGACCTCCCAGCCTCCAAAATTATGAGAAATAAATGTTGATTGTTTAAGCCACCCCATATATGGTATTTTTTTTAGAAGCCCAAGCTCACAAATGCAGTAGTATAGATACCCTATTTACTTAAATATATTTTAATATTATTGTTGCTTGGATGATACATAAGTACATGTTTATGCTATCCTAGATTATATATTTGGGAAAAGAGGCAAATGGAATTATGCTTTTTAGAATATACATCTTCCTCTTATGAAGGTCAGTGCATCTATATATTTGTGATGATCAAGTAGCTTTTCTATGGAAATTGGTGATATTTAAAAATTCCATTACTGTCAAACAAAATATAACACTCTCCAAATAATAACAATATTATCAATGTTTGAATGAGCAGAACTACCTGATATTTAGAGTAACTAACAATAATTTATATAATATTTTGTGTTTATTGGTTTAGAATATCTTATAAGAACTTGAAGACATAAGACTGAGAGTATCTGAAAGATGTTAATCAACATCCCCAAGAATTAATATTTCTTTCATTTCTATGGGAATTATTTAAGACTCTCACATGACAATATAGTAGAATAGCAAGGAAAAAATTTTATTAAACTAGTTATTTTTTTAGTTACAGAAAATGCAAATTCACATTTCTAAAAAAATCTGTGGAAAAAGATGAGATAATATTATCAATGCCAACTATCCAAGTACAGTATTGCTTGTCCCATGAATTTATAGTGTAAACATCTGGCTTTGATTTTGAAATATTATAGGTTAATTTACACTTCCTTATATTCGACCATATGAGCTTAGAGGCTCTATAAAATATAAAGAACACAATCACTGCTCTTAGTAAACTTATGTACTGAAATTGTTTAGTGTGCTTTGTTTTTGCTGAATCCTCTTAATTTGCGTTATGATCTCTGTTGTCTGGTTAACTTGTTTCATTAGAAAAGTGATACCAGAGAATAAATAGGTCCTAAGTTGTTTCCACATATGGACTGATTGATTTGCTTTATTCAATTCTATAGCTCTAAACCACAACTCACCCATAGTCAGCAATGTCAACAGTTAACCAATCAACTAACAGAGGCTTACTGAAGGCCTTCTACCATGTGTTCAAAATTGAGGAAGCTTCTGTAGATCTGAACACAATACACTTAATGGATCCACACTAGGAGAAACAAAGAAGGCAAGGAGTAGAGCAAAAGAGTAGATTTAGCAAGATTAGTACTTCGCTACAACTGGGGGAAAAAATCAAGTCAATGAGTCAGAAGTTCCATTTCTATTAAATGACAGATCATTATCTTTTATAGGTAATTCTACCTAAGTGGTAAACATATGAACTTCATAATGATCAACATTAAGTGAATCAGAGCATTGGAAAACTTCCAGCAAAGTGGGAAATTGGGAAGGAACGGCAGCACACTTTGGACTACGTTGGTTCAATTAGGAAATTTTCCTTTTGTATCCCCACTTTGTTTCTTCCACATATCAGTAAAACCTGCTGCAGAGTTATAATCTTGCACAGCGAACATGTCATTAATATTTATCCTTGCCGCTGCCATCTACTCTACATTTTTGAAAAAAGTAACAGTGATGATAGGAAAAAACCTAAGAGCTTCTCTCTCTCTCTTTCTCTGTGGCTCATAAGTAATCACCCTTCCCCATCTGAAACAAATTAACTCCTGGGGGGAGATGTTCCTTGAGCTTTCATATAGCTGTTTCCAAGGGAACAGCTTTTTTTGTCCATATGTGTCCTGCAGTTCAGACAGTAGATTGCTTTGTATCATCAGACAAGAGTCTAGACTAGCCAGCTAATTTACATATACTTTAGAGTGTTAAAATCAAACTAAGAATCTCACTGTAATCTGTTTTGGACCACCATTTTTTCAAAAAAAAGTCTCAATCTACTGTAGGGGGTTGTAGAAAATGTTATGGGTGGAGTTTCAAAATATTATTTACTATGTTGGGTGTACTCCTAAAATGGCTTCTCAAGAGGAACCTTCTCAATTCTGTGGAATATAACATCCCTCAGTCTTGTGGAGCCCTCTACTGGAAAGCTCTGTGTATCAGACTCAGAAAGAAGGTATTTGTTTTCCAAAATCCATCAGTGTGACTTACTATATTAGTAAATATTATTTAACTCTTCTTATAAATTTACCTGTATTTCAATAATTTCAAGTTACTTCACCTAAACAGCTGTTCTTAACTTATTTGCTGTTATTTCTTGTTTGGAGAAAACACTCTTGTTAAAGGAACTGGACCTAATTCCTCCATATTGACACAAACCATCATTCTAATTTAGTCCCTTTAACTGGAAGAATTGAGTAAGCTCTTTTTGATTGTGAAGGCTTCAAAAAACAAGAAAAATTCAGACTCTTTATGTGTTTATTATGCTTTGAATTTTTCTGCATTACACTTTAAAAAACCTTATATCAATATCATTTTAAAATATATGAAAAGGACAGAATAAGAAGAAAAGATAATAGTATCTTTAATTTGACATGATAAAACTTCAAGTGTTACAGATCAGAATTGTATTGCCTTAGGCAAGAGAAATTACAATATTCACCGTACAGAGAACAGTACCAAGGGAAAGTTCAAAATTCAGTGTAAAGTCACACAAAGAGTAATTTTCTGACTGAAAAATTTTAAAAGACATTTTATTTTAGAAAACATATCATTTGGGATAGGTTACCATAGGTTATCCCATATTAACTATGTAGTAGAAACTTAACTGTAATGACATTTGATATGATAAAGATATTATATAATATTTAAATCATATCTATATAATAATATAGGGATGTGAATTATTATTTTTAATTTACGGTTACTATTTTTCCAGTTAAAATTAGCCTAGGTACCTATTAGAAGTGTTGAAGAATACAGGGAGCATTCTATGAATGTATCATCATTATCAGAGGACAGATATTCTACTGACTTTGAGAGTATACTGTCTATATGAGTGCAAGTAGAGTCTGTCAATAGTAGGAGCAATGGTAGGATCTCACCACTCTAGGTTTAGTGAGAAACATTAAAGTAGGGTATTCATATAATTCATTGTCCAAACCAGGAAGCTTTTGAGAATAAAAGATAATACATTGTGTCATGGCAATAGTACAAATCAAGCTTTCTTGGGCCACCTGAGACCTACAGTCACACAATATGTGACTCTATATATGTCTATTGCATGAAGGCTTAGTCATTTGGGGCTAAGATGGCTATCCCTAAAAGATACTGCTGGAAATAATGACTGCCCTAGGTTTTACAATATTTTTCCACTTTCATAGTAAATGCTTTATATTTAAGCCACATAGCTAGGGGCACTATATTTTGAAATCTGTCGATACCAAAGACCTGCAATAATTCTTTTTACTGTTGTGTAGCACTGATGTTTACCCAAGGTATTCTTCATTAGTATTAAGAAAATAGTATATATTAAGAGCATTCCTTTGAAGTCAGACAGAATAGGTCTGAATCCCACCTACAGGACTTAATATTTGGCATTTAAGTGTAATTTTCTCCATGTGTGAAGTAGAGATATTGTAATATTTATGTCTACAGACTGCTATGAGGATCTAATGAGATAATATGTGTAAATGATAATAAAATGCTGGATATATCACAAGGGCTCCAAATATGAAAGCTATTATTATTTATTAATAGGAGTAACTTTTATTCATTTAGTGATTTTCAGTTTCCCAATAGTTTTTATATGCATGGTTTAATATTTTCCCTTATGACTCTGAAATTTATATTATTTATTTGTATTTTACAAATGAGGGCACTAATGTTCACAGAGAATATGTGATTTAACTAACCTGGGGTCATATGATAAGATGTAAAAGCCATTGGTTTCTATTTAAGATACCTCTGAAGGTTATATCCCCTACCTCTTTTGATTAAACTAGTTCAAATGGGTTGCAGTAACTTGCAACCAAAAAAAAATCCACTTAGGCAAGTGTTCACATCCAACCATTCTCCTCTCCAATTTCAATAGAATAGTTTCTCTTCTGTCGCTTCTCTTTTATTATATCTCCTTCTCTCTATGTGCTCCGGATCCACTCTTCTGTTTTGCTCTTGGTCATCAATACTCCTTCCTTTTATTCAGCCTCATTTTCTATCTCTTTCCACTTGCAATATAAACATCCTTACACCACTCCAGCTTTGAAAAACAACAACACATCTTTCTTGAACTCTTGGTTCTCTCAGTCCTTGCTATATTGTCACAATTACACTCAGCAGAAAACCTTTTTCCCTCCACTGCCAAACTTCTGAGAAAGACAGTCTAATCTCATAGTCTCCAATTATTCACCTCGTATTTACACCTCAGTCATTGCAATTTGCTTTTTGCTCTCAATGCCCTTCGTTGATAATTTTCAATTCTTAATTTTTTCTGGTATATCTCAGTATTTGACATACTTTAACTTCCCCTTACCTTTTAAAACCAGCTCTTTCCTTTGTTTCTGACATTTTATACTCTATACTATACACATTCTTCCTTATGAAACTGATTCTTACTCATCCTAATGACACACAGTTGTAAATGTAGAGCTGATACTTCTTCTAAACTCCAGTCCCATATACAAATACACACACACACATATATGTGCATTCCCATATGACACATGTATATGCATACATATCTTTGGTACCAGCCAGAAATCTCAAAGTCATCCATGAGCTTAGGGTTACTAAAAATCTTCTTAATTGATCTCTCTGTCTTTACTATCAGTCCTCCAATCCAGGATTTAAACTGTTGGCAAATGATTTTTCCAAAATATATATTTAACCACCTGTGTCCAGGCCTGCGGCCAACAGTAGTGGGATTAGAACAAGAGTGCAAATAGGGGTTCACATATAATATGTCTAAAAATTTAAAAGTTATACATGAATGTAACAAACTGTTAAATAAAATCAATTTTATCCTTCTACCTTAAAGAATATACTTTTATAACAAAAATATCATAATATAATGCAAAGCTATGTTTTATATAACTAATATCTGGCAGATTATCAGATAACTGAAAGAATCATTTATTACTACCTATGTCTAGATTTTCTGTTATTGGGATGATAATATTTACATAAGTAATCAAATAAAGGTATACAAAATTATTTTATAGTTTTCAATAAATTTTGTTTCTTGACTTTATTTCAGGAAAATCATAAATTATATAATTATGAAAATTTTCTTATAATTCAAGTTTTATTGTTAGCAATACCAAATCAGAAAGCTTTCCTTAAATTGCTGTAGCTCTTAAACATTTTTTTATTAATGGCAATTTGGAGAAAGTTTTCTCTGCCAAAGCCGTAGCAGTTGGAACTATCAACAAAATTCTTCAAGAAATACTTAAATCAGAGATGAACAACAAATTTTATATATAATATTCAAACTCTGAAGTGGGGCTACACATGATAGATTATTATTATTGCAGTAAATATTACTAAGTATTAGAATTTTGTTATATAAATCAATAATAATCATATCACAGTTTTAGTCTTCTCTTAAAGCAATATCTAAATCCATTTATTCATATAAAGCCTTGGTATCACATGTATACCTTTTTTATGGTGTATCATGCTTACTTCTTACATAATTTTTAGAGCTATAAATTGCTTAATAATGCAAAATACTCCTCAGTTGCCATATGTAACTATTGCATGTACCATATTATTTTGTGAGTGCCTCTATACCTTGAATTGAAATACAAAAAGAAGCAAAAATGTGGGTGCTTGGCGCAACTGAAAAGCAATAGAGTAATTTCAAATATCCATTATATTTATGATATCTGAAGGGAAGGATTTGACAAGTTGTATAAATGTGCCTTTTTTCTTATCTAAATATTTCTGCCCACAGTTCATAATGTCTATCAGCAATATCAATAGTAGCACAACCAACAATCCTCCAAGGCTTTTAGATGTAGTCATCCATTGTTTTGAGAAAGTATGGCAAAAATTATGTGGAGAAGCATTTCTCTGGAACCTGAATGGGTTTAGTCGCAAGAGTGGGTGTTTGGGGTAGATTACAAATAAAAGAAGTGACCATCCTTTCTGGTTTGCCTGGGACTGTGGGGCTTTCCTGGGATGCAGGATTTTCAGTGCTAAAACTGAGAAAGTCCCAGGCAAACTTGGACAAGTTGATCACTCTACCATGTGTATTTTTTTTTAATAAAATTTGTGTGTATGTTTGTGATATGTGTGGCTCCAGGTCAGGGATCCCTCTTTCCCATGTCTAAGAGTGGTGACCTTCCATCATTGACATCATGATAAAATCCAAACAGCTTAGATACTAGACATGACTCTTGTTGTTCCTTCTCATCTCTCTAGAGTTATCTGTCATGGCTCCTTCAATCCACACCTTTGTTCTATGCTAAATTTCTCATACTTCCCAAACCAGTTTTATACTCTCACACTCCTAAATCTCTGCACATGGTCTTGTCTTTTGGGAATGCTCTTTCCCCAATTCATTGCCTGGTTCATTCTACTTACTCTTTAAATCCCATCTCAAACATCACCTCTTCCAGGAAGCAATGTATAATCTCCCCCTCCTCTCAGTATAGCAGAGTGCTTAAGAGCGTAGTTTCTGGAATCAGGCTGCCAGTATTCAGATCCTAGCCCTGCCCTAACCGGGTATGTAACCTTGGCAAATAATTTAACTTCCCTGTGTCTCAATTCCCATCTGTCAAATGGAAATTGGAATACTACCTACTCATGAGGTTGTTGGGAGGATGAAGGAAATAGCGAGAAAAATCTTAATACACAGCAAATATTAAATACATGTTAGCTCATTATAATTCCACCCAGACACATACTGGATGATCAGTACATGTTTTTGAATACCTGGGAGGAGTTTCTGTTTTCTAGGAGATTCACAAATCAAAATGAAGAGAGATAAAGTGAATTGATCTGGCTTTAAAACTTTACTTCAGAGTTTCCAGGGATCAGGCAGTTGGTGTCCAGATGACCTGAAAGTCTAAATTAGGACTCTGAAAATGGTAAGATCAAGATATTTTCATTTGGAATTTGGAGTACAACTTCGGGGAATTTAGCAACAGTTGTCAGATGAATGGATGTTTGTCATTTAAAGGATACATCCTGTAAGTTAGGAACTCAGGCCCTAATTTATGAGAGAAAAGAATCAGTCTTAGAGAGGAGGACAGGGGAAAAAAGGCAGAATAGAAAGTCCTATTATCATCACAAAGTGTCAGTTGCCTACTGTATTCCAAAAACTATTCCAAAAACTAACAGAACCCCAGACTAAATGGGAACTATACTACTCATCCAGAAGGGGATAGGGTTTGGTAGAGCTATGGTTTGAAGCACATACCCTGGCTATCGTAACTAACAATCTAGTTTCCTGGACCTTATTTGCAAGGAGGTAGACAAACTGAACAATGTGGGAGTCCAGCAGGTGCCTGAGAGTCACTGGAGTTGGGGAGTAAGACAGTTTTTGGCTGTTAGAATGCTCCAAACCTCAGTCAAGATTAACTCTTATACTGCATTAGGCTAAGGTGGAAGGGCATTAGTAGGTCCAGATATATGGAGATAGGCATGACAAAATCCCTGGAAATGAAGCAGAGGTCTTTGAAACAGCTGTGTCAGAACTTCAGTCCAGGTCTGAATTCTGAATCTTATGCTTTTACCATTTTAAAACATACCAGACATCATTATTTGATGGAATAAATGTGTTCTAGAGAGTAAAAGTGGAGTGTATTGTGTTTCTACCAAATCCTTTTCCAACAATTTTTTTTTATATAAATGTGGCGATGTGTTTCTACTACAACAGAAAGGGAGGACATTGCAGTATCAACATGTCAAAACAGAAGATAAACAAACAGTTATTTCATTTTAACCTTACAAAATCCTGTAAGGTAGAACAGGAAGCTATATATTATTGCTCCACCTTCCCTGTGTAGAAAGGAAAATGAAGCACATTGGGGTCAAGTAATTTGTCAAAGGTCACCTAGCAAGTTGGTGAGACAAACACTCTTCCAATACCCTTTCCACCAGACCATGTTAGACCTAAAAGGTCATGACTACACACTTGTTTCCAAGTCTGAATTGCATTTTTGAGTATGGAACGAGGTGACTAATGGAAAAATAGTGTCTGGATACCTGTTGTTGAGCTTGGAAGAAACAGTCCTATTTAAGTCAATGACTGAAACAGGGAATAACCTGATGGAAGACTTAATGTTCCAAAGCCAAGTGCTGCCTGCCTGTGTCAAGATACATGCAGTTTTACCTCAACACTAAAGAGGGAAACATCTGTTACAATGGAGCTACTCCAATGCAAGAGAGATGAGAAAAAAAGGTTGATTATAACACTAACAATATCCACCTAATTTCATAAAAATGTACTATTGCACAAGAACAATTTGCCAGGTTATAAAAACTGCTGGATTAACCAGGTGGCATTGTTGGATGCAAATCTTGTTTTCCACTTGTCCAGTAGATATTTAAATGTCAACAGATGATTCCTCCAAGTGCCTTTCAGTTCTGTGGTTAATGCAAATGTTCTGTGGTTAATGCAAATGTTTAATTAACTTTATTGGCATGCTATAATCCAACCTACAAAAAGTGGAACTCCAAACATAATACATTTACATGTGTGCATATATATATATATATATATATATATAATATCTTTATGAAGAATGATAATGGATATATCCTTTCTATTTTTACTTCTTGATTCAAGTGCATTTTTCCAGTCTGTTTGCTTGCATCAGCAGATAAACTTGATTTAGGAGGACTTCTTTGTTGACTAACTCAAGAATCCTAAATAACTGATCTATGTAAAGGGATAGAGGTCATGAGAATGTCACACCTCTTTCCCTGCTTGGTGTCCTACTCCTCACTCATGCCTGCACCACTGTCTGCCTCATGAGCCCAGAGAGAGGAGCACTGTGACCACACTGATTTAATATGTGATTTTTGCTACATTCCTCCCCACAACGGGGGAGGGGACCTGGTGTGGCACTTGAGCTTCAATAAAGACTAAGTATTAGGATGAATCCTGAGATTCTTCTGAGTTAGATTTCATAGTTATTTTTTGTTAAGTTTGAAATAAAGTACCATGACATCTCAGTCTTTAAAAAAAAGTACAGGGCTTCCCTGGTGGCGCAGTGGTTGAGAGTCCACCTGTCGATGCAGGGGACACGGGTTCGTGCCCCAGTCTGGGAAGATCCCACATGCCGCGGAGTGGCTGGGCCCGTGAGCCGTGGTCGCTGAGCCTGTGCATGGGTTCCAGACCTAAAGAGAAATTACTTCTGTATTTTTATATCATTATCTACCTCAATTTTCATGGAGGATTGAGAGAAGATTTAGGGATTTGTTTGTATTTGTGGTCTAATCTACTAAATTATGCTTTTTAACTGAACCTCAAGTCAACTACTAGGATCCATTAAAATAGATTATGTGTGTAAATAGGAAGGAAATGAGATTAGATGAAAATGTTTTTATTAATGCTCATAGCTGATAGTGACATATTTTGACATATCATTAAGGTAATGGTAATGTATACACAGACTTCACAAATATTTGCAGAAGCATATGCATGTAAGAATATGCATACATACCAGGGAAAATAGGCTGGGCATCTGGAAGGAGACACGCTCTTCAGGATTAGTTGGGCACTGATTTTTATCCCCCTTCCCACCCAGTAAGGACAAGGCCTTTTTGATGCTGTGCTTGTTTCAAAACCAAAAAGAGTTCAGAATAAATGTTTCCCTAAACAGAAGCACTCAATTTATTATGTACATTTTTTTCACAATAGTGGTATAAGCCCACAGTATGATGAATGAACAATACAGTGGCAAGTGCTGACCGTTCTAGATGTGGTGAGACCTTGCCTCTCCATGAGTCAGTGACTGACAATGGAATGACCCATTAAGAACTCTAGGGACTAAGGGAGGCTCCAGTGATTTTACAGTAAGTCCCCTACATATGAACGAGTTCTGTTCTGAGAGTGGGTTCATAAGTCTGATTTGTTCATTAGTCCAACAAAGTTAGCCTAACACAATTGGCTATATAGTACTGTACTATAATAGGTTTATAATACTTTTCACACAAAGAATACATAAAAAGCAAACACAAAAAATAAAGAAAATAGTTTTAATCTTACAGTACAGTACCTTGAAAAGTACATTAGTAACAGCTACATCACTACTGCTTTTATGCTTGCTTCTGGACATCCTGGGATTGAAATAAAGATACTGTACTCTATACAGTACTGTAAAGTACACAAAAGCACAACCACTTGCAGAGGATGCACACATGTGGCAATGTACACCAGACATGTGAACTAACTTATGTGATTGGACATGCGAATGCACGTTTGCATCTTTGAAAGTTCGCAACTTGAAGGTTTGTATGTAGGGGACTTACCGTAATTAGATTCTGTTTTCCTGGCTATATGAATCTTACCTCAATCTGATACTCTCCAGAAATGTTGTATACGTCAAAGATAAGATGCATGGGTCATATTTGCAGGTAGGTTGCTTATAACAGCAAATGAGGTAGCACTAAAGAATCTCACCTCATACTTAGCACAATCAAGTTTCTTCCACCGACTCACATTTGTACTGTAAAAAGCTGAGTGCCCACATGTGCTTCCAGTTATCTTTTGGCTGAACACTGACAGGAAAATTGTACTAGTTTTTCATATCTTTATCACCTAGTTTTTGCCATCAATTAATAATGAGCAAATACAACCCCCCAAAATACTAGCAGTTCTTAGACCGTCAATAAGATATATATTTTCAGTATAAAGTTAACATAAATGTAGAGAATATGTGCTTTAATTTAGCTATTTATTTATATATTCAAGATAGGCATATAACTATAGTAACTAGAATTTCTATAGTCTGGTTCACCTTATAAGACATTTTCATTCCTATCAAAGTTATGAAATCACTTTTACTATCGTCATTTTTTTACAGGTGAGGAAACAAAAGCTCTGAAAGTTAACTGACTTGCCATAAGTTAACAGCTATTGAAAATGACCAGAGTAGGACTTGAACTCAGATACACTGATGCCACATTCCAAATGCTCTCCACTTTGCCATACTTATTCTTATATCTCTACTCTCAGCTACACAAGATGTGTTCATAATGTGTATTAGTGGTGTTATAATTTCTGCTAAGAGACAGAGACAGTCAAATCAGTGATTTAAAAGTCTGGTGAAAAATTAGTTGCATGACCACACCTGACTGCAAAACAAGTTTAGAAATATGGCTTTTATTCTGGGGGCCATATGCTGGGTCAGTTACATGTTAATAAAAAAGAAAGAAGAACAGATACATTCTCTGACACACAATGGGAAAGAATTTTAGATTCTTTGAATGATGCCTTAACAGTCCCCATTTATGTACTTAATACTATTTCCAATAAATGGCCTAAAAACAAAGACAGAAAGAAAATAGAATCTGCAAACTCTATTTAAGAATTAAATTATTTTAAGCAATAATTTCAACACAGACTATTTTTAGTCCCTTGGAGTTTAATAGGTTTTCATTTGTATATTGCATGAGCTTAATGGGTAGAGGGCTATTTATAACATCTATTTTTACAGTGTTCAGTTGAAACTCATGAGTATTTGAAATTGAAGTAAATAATTTTAGTGCTGTTTAATGTGTTGGCCAAAAATAATAATGGCAATTTTGTATTCTGCAATCATGTTGATAAACTGATTTCAGAAAAAGTAGTGAAGATGGAATTTGTTCATTTAATTTGAATATCTAAATAGGTTATACTCTTGGAATATCTCTCAACCATCAGAAGAAAATTATGGTTGGAAAGAAGTGCCTTGCCAATAGGCCGTAACCAGGTTAACTGGACATGCATTCTTTCTGGATTCCTACAGTTTTCTTTTCAATGAAAATACAAAGAGGCAGAATAGCCTCTTGATGCCAAAATGTAAGACATTTTACATTTCTCCACCTCAAAGCTGTCTTTACATGAGATTAGTTAGAAAACAGACACTGAATTTTCAGGTAATAAATTCCTCTGAACTAGGCATTTTCTGTTTTTCATTTATGGCATAAGTCAGCTTTCTGTGCACATGTGCTTGTTTTTCTATTGGAGTCAGTCATATACCTGCTTTTCAGCAACACTTTAACATGAAACAACACTTTAACATGAATTTCTGGCACAGGCCATGGGGGAGAGTCTGAGGGAGCAAGTTTCTTGGAGTTCAAGATTAACGTTAAGATTAAATCGAGTTTATTTCAGTTCTAGCTTTCCCCTCTTACAAATGAGCAGTTATTACAATTTCATCGGAATGTATATATTTTAATTTCCTCTAATGATTCTTACTCTTTTCAATGCATGTGACTCAATCATTTACAGTGGGGTGATGCTGGATAAAATTGTCACATGCATTGAAAATTGTAGAGAGGATGTAGGCACCATTTGATCTGTAGATTGGGCTTTGAATTTAGGGGATATTATTGGAATATTTTATTTTAATATAAATTTCTTTGAGGCCATATGTACTTTCTCAGGTCTACTGAATTTCTAGAGTAGTCAAGGTTAGAGAGAAAGGGTAGCTTGGCTTGGCCTGATTTCTAGTTGGATGGAACAGGAAGAGGATGAAGAGGAACTGGTGTTTCCAGAATTGTCTAGTTATATTTTTAGCCACTACGTGAATGTCTAGATTATTGAACATACTAATATTTAAATGTAAACACAAAACTGTACTCTAAAGCCACTCTTTCCTCCTCTAGTCTACTCTCCATGCAGCTGCAGAGGATCTGTTTAAAATTTGTCAAGCCCTTTGTCTACTCAGAACTCTACAGCAACTCCCCACTTCAGATAAAAAGCAAACATCCCTATGATGGCCTAAGAGCTTTCTCTCCCTCTCTCACATTCACCTCTGCTATTATTTGAACACACTAGGCAACTTTCCATCTTTAGGTCCTTGTTTTAGCTCTTCTCGGCTTAAAAAGGTTTCCTACCGAATATATCTGCTTATCTCACTTTTCATACTCTTCAAGTTTTTGTTCAAACATCACCCTCATAATGTGACCTTTCCTAACCACCAGTTTAATTTACTCCCCACCCAGACCCCTGATAATCTCTTTACCTTCCTTTGTTTATTTCTTAAATAATAGTTACTTTCTTCTAAGATGCTATAACGTTCACTTATTTATTATATTCATTGTTTATTGTCTGTTTCTTTCCTGCAATGTAAGCTCCATGAGGATATGAGGATCTTTGGTTTGTCCTATGCATCAAAAAGGCCTTAAAGGGGCTTCCCTGGTGGCGCAGTGGTTGAGAGTCCGCCTGCCGATGCAGGGGACACGGGTTCGTGCCCTAGTCCGGGAGGATCCCACATGCCGCGAAGCGGCTGGTCCCCTGAGCCATGGCCGCTGAGGCTGCGCGTCCGGAGCCTACGCTCCGCAACGGGAGAGGCCACAACAGTGAGAGGCCCGCGTACCGCAAAAACAACAACAACAACAACAACAACAACAACAAAAAAAGGCCTTAATGGTGCCTGACACTTTGTGGGCACTCAATGTAAATGAGTTGAATGAATGAATGAATATGACCAACTTTCCACTCCCAAATACCCTGCTCACACTCTTTCCATTTCTTTGTTTTTGTCTGTTTCTTCCTCTCACATGTACACTTATATACATATTAGCAAAAAAACATAGTAACCCATCCACTCAATATCTCCGATTCTGGTTAAATGGATATATAGCTAGAACTAGCAAATGACCACTTAGCTCTACAAAAGAACTCTCTACTACAGAGAGTCTATTGTGGAAATAACTGAAGACCAACCAAATGAGAGGAAGCAAGGGCTACTTATTCAGAGTTTGTTAGAGCGAGGAAGTTAGCCATCATCACTTACTGGTTTGGCAGATTCAAAGGCGGGCAAAGAGTGGGAAACAAAGGAAGGCTTCAGGTATACCCTGAGTAGAATGTGTTGGCAGAGAGAAGCTGTGGACAGGCTAACTGGAAGCGGGGTATCTTATGTGATTGGTTAGAGGTACATATTTCCTTTATCTGGTTAGTAATACAAGTTGGAAACTGGGAAAAAAATTGGACGCTTTTAGTTATTAATCAAGTCTCATCTTTTGGGTCCGATTGTCTGTCTCTTGGATTGTTATTAGAGATCACAGTCTGACTTCCTAGAAGTTTGCCTTACAGACAGCAGGCTGGGTTCCTGGGCTGTTTACTGCAGGTTGTGGGTCAGAATTCTATATTATATATAGTCTGGCCATTATCCATTTGTATATTGAGTCTCACAGTACACAAAACAAATAAACACGCAGAGGAACTTTTAAAAAGATAGATAAACGGTACGTTCTACACATCTATTACCAAAATCAAATTAATGGTCTCTAAATAATCTTTCTTAACAACTGTTATCACTTTTTCAAGTTCTCTTGATTTCTAGAATCTCAGTGAATTACTTACAGGCTGAATTTTTAAAAAAATCCCAAATGCAGTCCTTTCTGGTCCCCACTGAGTTTCTTCTCATTTGATTATAAAAATCTGTGAGTGAACCACTTAGACGCATTTGGGGATGATTTAACAATTCATTGATCATGTAAGCACTGGGCTAAGATCAGGATTCATTGACTTCCACCATCCCATCTTATACTGCTCCAGTCTGGTTTTCATGCTACAACTATCAACACATGAAAAATCCAGAGCGAAGGCAGATCTTACTAAAACATCGCCTCATTCAGTCCCTTCACTGATTTATTAATGCTCTGAGGGAAAAAAGTACGAGATCGTTAACGAGAACAAGACCTTTAAGTGGCTTAGCCTTAACCCCCTCTTCAGCTTCCCTTCATTCTTAAACCTTGGTTTTGTTGTCTAATCACTCTGGGGACAGCCACTTGGACTGGCCATGTTCCCTCTTATTACATAGCGTTTTCCTGAACTTTCTCAAGGCGTAAAACTTTCCCCCATCTCACCCCTCCAACATTTTGATTAGTTAACTTATTCTTAGGCTATAGATGTCAGCTCAGGCTTTAACCCTTTTACCAGCTGTATATCTCCCTCTTTATCACTATCAGAGCATCATGTATATTTTCAACTTAACACATCAGTTATTATGAAGAATCAAGCAAAAATGTTATCTCTGTCTTCTCTACTAGACTAAAGCTTTGGAAAGAAGGGAACAATTATTTTTTCAACACTATTTTGACCTCGGTGCCTAGCACAGTGTCTCTCATGTAACAAATAATAAATGTTTGTTGAATGAAAGAATCAGTTAATGAGTGTTAAGAATATACACAAGAGTAAAATAGGGCCAGTAACCTGAAGAAGCTCACAGTCTAGGCAGGAGTTAAAATAAATCAGACATAAATCATACAAAGTGATCCTCAAAGTATTATGAAATAAACGTAGAGGAGAGAACAATTAACTGCAAGAATCAGGTCAACTTCTCAAACAAGGTGCTCCTTGACTGGTGTTTAGGGTAGGATTTTTTCAGATGTTGAGAAAGAAATGAAAATCAAGATACTCACTTATCTATGCTCCCTGTAATATAGACCTTGTACATAAAATATTTATTTGTAATATTAGGATAAGCAACTATTCTTGATTATCCATAACAGTGTTCCTCTTTTCATTGGGCATGATGATTTATAGTTGAGTCATAAACTATATAAAATATTTTGAAAAGAAATACAATTTCTTTTGAAAAGGATTAAGCAGCTATTTCTTTTACTAGTCTTAGTATAAATTAAAAAGGAGGGAAAGGAAAAAATCTTTCCATAACGCTAATAAATCAAGTTATTTAAGGCTATTCTTTGAAGGATAGAGAAATATTGAACTGGGCAAACTGAGACCTGAAAAGTAAGAAAAAGTTTGGTTATGAGACAAGGCTTTATTAGGAGGTTTTTCCTACAGCACTCAGTCACCCTTGCTGTTTCTCAGTTCAGGAGGAAAAAACAACACCCTGTAAGTCACTGCAGAAAATATAAACTTTCCTTACTTCCAAAATATTTCTTCTTTGAAAAACTGTATATTTAAAAGCCAACAGTCTCATACTCTTAAATAGTCTTGCCTTTTCAAATAGTAACATTTATAACAAAGATTCACTTACCCCAAATGTTAAACATGTCTACAGCTTTTAGGAATCCATACATTTTAGGTAACTCTATACTCAGATACAAGCCTCTATCAATGGACTAGGGTGTATACTGAACAAAAGACAGTATACGGTGTTTTTATATGATACAAGCATATAAAAGTAGTGACGTTTCCTGATCCACAGATTTGCTCCTGAGAAACAACCACAACAAAATCCTTAACATTGCAGTGATGGTCTATTCCCATTTACTGTATTTTAGAAGACACCGGAAGAGAAATACGATGTAATGAGTTCCCTTTAAGTCTTTACTTATAGGCAAATTATAATATATTCTTAATCACGTCTGAATATTCAACAATTTTTCCAATAGTTCTACCTGGTTAGATTTCAACTGAGTCAGCCACAGAGAGTAGAATTTGCAGCCTAACTGGAAAAATTGGGGCAGATGTTGAAACACATTTAGACTAAACAGAACTGACATTTGAAGGTTTTTCAAAATTTTACATTTCTAATATTATTGTCATGGAAATGAGAGAAGAAATGATGACAATGCCTTTTAGTAAGAGAGCCAAGCAGTCCTCTATCTGATATGCTAATCATGAAGACGTTGAAATATCTTAAGCCCAGTGGGTTTGTGCTTCCTTTTTCCCCCTTTAAAGCCTAGTCAAATACCCTTAACCAGCTTTTGATGTGTTGATAGATGTCACTTTATTGGAAGAGAATAAAAAAGCCTTGCCATTTAATTTTAATGTAAGTAAGTTTTGATTATGCTGTATATTGACAGAAGACAATATAGTGCAAAGGCTTTCCATAGGGATACATTTTTGAATGGAAGTTTAATGCCCCTGGTATGACTCTTCAGCTCTGTCTCAGAGCCAACTTAAGAGGTTGTGTGTATACTCTCCCATTCCCTGTAAAAACGATCTATTGATATATTGTAAAGAAGATATATCTGTATCTAAGACTAAATCCACCTATAAAGTGCTTTAATTGCCACATTCATCTTTACAATACCAATCGTTGATTGGGCACTCAGTGAAACTTAGTAGAATGATTAATCTTTACATTTTTCCCATGCTTTTATTATTGACTTGTGGAAAGGTTACTTTTAAAACCAGAATTACTCAACCAAACAAGTGCCATTCTTGGTGTTTAACTTTTATGACTTATGTATATTGGCCAAGTATGCAACTTTTTTTTTTCCCCCAAGGGAACTCATTGAAAGGATACCCATACAGCTAGTTGACCAAATGTGACTTCCTGCCCAGGTCCATAATCAAACTCTTCTTACAGTTCTGTATGAACATTAGGTGTCAGCACAGTGCAATCTACTGCAATTATCCCCAGCATGCTATTTCCTAAATCAGTATAAAGTCATTGAAATTTATTTTTGCTTTCTTGATAAATAACCATCTCCAATATGGTTGGAGATATTTCTCATCCTTCATTTTCCTCTTTTAGATTTTACAGTGCCAGCTATTATGTCAGAGGCAGAGTCATATTACAGGGGGCTAATTTTCTTTTACTTAGAGATACATTTGGTCTATTTACATCAAAGAATAATGGGAATGATAGCGAAGGCAAGGGAAGCTATTTCTTTAGCTGCAATGATACGCTTTTTGTGATTCATTAAAATATTTTTTGTTAGGTATACATTAAGTATATGTATTACAATATTCTTTTATTTTAAACATCTTTATTGGAGTATAATTGCTTTACAATGGTGTGTTAGTTTCTGCTTTATAAAAAAGTGAATCAGTTATACATATACCTATGTTCCCATATCTCTTCTCTCTTGCATCTCCCTCCCTCCCGCCCTCCCTATCCCACCCCTCTAGGTGGTCACAAAGCACCGAGCTGATCTCCCTGTGCTATGCGCCTGCTTCCCACTAGCTATCTATTTTATGTTTGGTAGTGTCTATATGTCCATGCCACTCTCTCACTTTGTCACAGCTTACCCTTCCCCCTCCCCATATCCTCAAGTCCATTCTCTAGTAGGTCTGTGTCTTTATTCCCATCTTACCCCTAGGTTCTTCATGACCTTTTTTTTTTTCTTAGATTCCATATATATATATGTGTTAGCATAAGGTATTTGTTTTTCTCTTTCTGACTTACTTCACTCTGTATGACAGACTCTAGGTCCATCCACCTCACTACAAATATCTCAACTTCATTTCTTTTATGGCTGAGTAATATTCCACTGTATATATGTGCCACATCTTCTTTATCCATTCATCTGATGATGGACACTTAGGTTGTTTCCATGTCCTGGCTATTGTAAATAGAGCTGCAATGAACATTTTGGTATATGACTTTTTTTGAATTATGGTTTTCTCAGGGCATATGCCCAGTGGTGGGATTGCTGGGTCGTATAGTAGTTCTATTTTTAGCTTTTTAAGGAACCTCCATACTGTTCTCCATAGTGTCTGTAACAATTTACATTCCCACAAACAGTGCAAGAGTGTTCCCTTTTCTCCACACCGTCTCCACCCTCAGAATGGGAGAAAATATTTGCAAATGAAGCAACTGACAAAGGATTAATCTCCAAGATTTACAAGCAGCTCAATAACAAAAAAAACAAACAACCCAATCCCAAAATGGGCAGAAGACCTAAACAGACATTTCTCCAAAGAAGATATACTGATTGCCAACAAACACATGAAAGAATGCTCAACATCACTAATCATTAGAGAAATGCAAATCAAAACTACAATGAGATATCATCTCACACCGGTCAGAATGGCCATCATCAAAAAATCTAGATACAATATTCCTTTTCTTTTTTTTTTTGCGGTATGCTGGCCTCTCACTGTTGTGGCCTCTCTCGTTGCAGAGCGCAGGCTCCGGACGTGCAGGCTCAGCAGCCATGGCTCATGGGCCCAGCCACTCCGCGGCATGTGGGATCTTCCCAGACCGGGGCACGAACCCGTGTCCCCTGCATCGGCAGGCAGACTCTCAACCACTGCGCCACCAGGGAAGCCCTATTACCTTACATTTTTAATTTATTTTTGTAGCATACCATTTTGATTCCCTTCTCAGTTCCTTTTGTGAATATTTTTGAGTTATAGTCTTAGTGGTTACCTTTGGGATTATAATTAGCATCTTAAATTTATAACAACCTACTTTGAAATTAATACCAACTTAGCTTTAATAGTATACAAACCCATCTCCATTCCTCCCCCTCTACATTGTTATTTTCACAATTACATTATTATATGCTGTGTGCCTATTAAAAATAGGTTTATAATTATTGTTTTAGGCATTTGTCTTTTAAATTATAAAAGAAACAAAAAGTTACAAACAAAAAATACAATAATATTGGTTTTTATATTTACACATTTAGTTACTTTTAACTGTATTTTTTATTGTTTCATATGGCTGTAAGTTATCGTCTAGCATCCTTTCATTTCAGGCTGACAAATTCTCTTTAGCATGTTTGTAGGATAGGTGTACTTGCAATGATCAGCCTCAGCTATTGTTTTTCTGGGAGTGTTTTAATTTTTCCTTCATTTTCAAGGGCAATTATACCAGATATAAAATTCTTGGTTAACAGGCTTTTTTTTTTCTTTCAGTGCTTGAAATATATTATTCTGCTGCCTTCTGGCTTCCACTGATTCTAATGAGAAATGAAATGTTAACCTTAAAGATTCCCTTTTATGTGATGATTCGCTTTTCTTATGAGGCTTTCAAGATTCTTTCTTTGTCTTTGTTTTTTAATCATCTGATTATAATGTGTCTGTGGATCTCTGTTAGATTATCCTACTTGGAATTTGTTGAGCTTCTTGGATGTTTAGTGCTGTATCTTTCATCAACTTTGGGAAGCTTTTGGACATTATTTTTTCAAATATTCTTTCTGTCTCATTCTCTTTCCTTTTCTTCTAGAAATCTCACTATGCGTATGTTCGTATACTTGATGGTGTCCCACAAGTGTCTTGGGCTCTTTTCAATTTTCTTCATTCTTTTTTTCTGACACTTCAGACTAGATGACTTTAATTTACCTAACTTTAAGTTTGCTGGTTCTTTCTTCTGCTTGCTTGAATTTGTTTTTGAAATCCTATAATAAATTTTTCGTTTAAGTTATTGTACTTTTGAGGTTCAAATTTTCTTTTTGGTCCTATTTTATAATTTCTATCTTCTTACTGATACTCTCTTTTTGTTAAGATATTGTTCCCCTGCCTTCCTGTAACTTTTTTGCCCATGGTTTCCTTTACCTATTTTAGCATATTTAAGACAATTGATTTAAGGGCTTTGTTTAGTAAATCCAATGCCTGTGTTTCCTCAGGGACAGTCTCTGTTAAATTCTTTTATTTTTCCCCTGTGAATGGGTCATATGTTCTTGTTTATTGGAATATCTCACAAGGTACTGTTGAAAACTGGGCATTTTAAATATTGTGATATGGAAACTCTGGAAATCAGATTCTATATTTTTCCAGGATTTTTAATTTATGCTCTATGTAGGGTTGCAGTTGTTTGTTTAGTAAGTTTTCTAAACTTTTTCAGTAACCATTATATTTTTTATTGTGTATGATCTCTGAAGTCTCTTTTTTTAAGCTTAGTGATTAGCTATTGGTTTGACAGAGATTTCTTTAAATGCCTTGATTCAAAAAACAAACAAAAACAAGAAAAGAAAAATTTAAAGTCCTCCTTGTTGACATACTCCCTTCACACATAGCCAGGCAATTTTAAACTTTGCCTTAGTTTCACTTTTTTTGGGTCCTTTTCCAGATTTACTGAGATACTACTGGGCTCTTGATTTTATTCCATCAGTCTATGTGTCTGTCTTTATGCTCATACTGTACTGTTTTCATTACTATAGTTTTGTAATAAAGTTTGAAGTATGATGACTCCATTTTTGTACTTCTTTCTCAGGACTGCTTTGACTATTTGAGATCTTTTATGATTCCATACGCATTTTAGAATTTTTTTTCTATTTCTGGGAAAAACGCCATTGAAAAGTTAATAGACATTATAATGAATCTATAGAAGGCTTTGGGTAGTAAAGACACTTTAACGATATTAATTTTCCCATCTATGAACATAGAATACCTTTCCATTTACTTGCATCTTCTTCAATTTTATTTTCAAAGAAGAAAGTTTTACTGTATAGATCCTTTACCTCCTTGATTAAATTTATTTCTAACTATTTTGTTATTTTTGATGCTAATAAATGTAAATTGCCTTCTTTATTTTTCACATAATTTGTTATTAATGTATAGAAACAAATAATTTTTTAATGTTGATTTTGCATCCTGCAACTTCACTGAATTCATTTATTAGTTTTAACAGTTTTTTGTGTGTTTGTGTGGAGTCTTTAGGGTTTTCTATATATAAGATCATATAGTCTGTGAAGAGAGACAATTTTACTTCTTCCTTTCTGATTTGGATGCCTTTTATCTCTTTTCTCTGCCAGATTGCCCTGGCAAAGACTTCCAGTACTGTGTTGAATAGGAGTGGTGAAAGTGGGCACACTTATTATGTTTCTAATCTTAGAGGGAAAGCTTTCAAGTTTTCACTGCTGAGTATGATGTTAGCTATGGTCTTGTCATATTGTCATAGTGCACTGAGTTGAGTTACATTCCTCCTATATCCAATTTGTTGAGAGTTTTTAATTATTAAATGATACTGAAATTTGTCAAATGCTTTTTTTGCATCTATTAAGATAATCATATAATTTTTATTCTTCATTCTATTTATGTGAGTAACACATTTATCGATTTGCATATGTTGAACCATCCTTACATCCCAGGACAATCCCACTTGATCATGGTGTATGATCCTTTTAATGTGCTATTGAATTTGGTCTGCTAGTATTTTGTTGAGAATTTTTTGCATCTATATTCTTCAGGGATATAGGCCTATAGTTTTCTTTTCTTGTAGTGCCCTTTTCTGGCTTTGGTATCAGGGTAATCCTGTCCTTATAAAAGTGTTTGGGAATGTTTCCTTTTCTTCATTTTTGGGGGAAGAGTTTGAGAAGGATTGGTATTAAGTCTTTTAAAAATGTTTGGTAGAGTTCACCAATGAAACCATCTGGTCCTGTCCTTTCTTTTTTGGGAGGCTTTGATTACTCATTTAATTTCCTTACTCATTACTGGTCTGTTTCTTCTTGATTAAGTCTTGGTAGGTTGTATGTTTCTAGAATTTTACCCATTTTTTTTTTTAGGTTACCCAATTTGTTGGTGTATATTGTTCATAGTATTCTGTTATGATCATTTGTTTTTCTGGGGTAACAGCTGTAATGTCTCCTTTTCATTTCTGGTTTATTTATCTGAGCCTTCTTTTTTTTTTCTTTGTTAGTCTAGCTGACAATTTTGTTTATCTTTTGAAAAAACAGCTCTTATTTTCTATTGTTTTTCTGTTCTCTATTTCTTTTATTTTTGCTCTTATCTTTGTTATTTCTTCCTTCCACTAACAAGGGGCTTTATTTGTTCTTTTCGTAGTTCCTTGACATGTAAAATTAGGTTTTCCATTTGAGATATTTCTTTTTTTTCTTAATGTGGGTGCTTATTGCTTTAAACTTCCCCCTTAGAACAGCTTTTGCTGTATCCCATAGATTTTGGTATGCTGCGTTTCCACTTTTTTAAAATTTTCTTTTTGATTTATTCTTTGACCCATTGATTGTTCAGTAGTATGTTGTTTAATTTCACATTTTCTGAAATTTCCAGCTTTCCTCCTGCTACTGATTACTATTTTCTTACCATTGTGGTCAGCAAAGATAACTGGTATGAGTTCAATTGCACCCACTCCCCAGTCATGCAGCACACCTCAGTGTTTTTGATGAGGTGAGAAAGAAATGGGTCTCTTGCAAGTGCTTCACATGGCTGGGAAGCCATGTGCTCACTCATATGCTCTTGCCCTCCCACATGGGAGATATCATGGGCCTGAGGGAACTTCTCTTGGCTCTAGGCTGTGCCACCTTGGGAAGGGGTAACACAGGTAGAGTGAAACTGTTCTTTAGCCTCTTCATTGCATCTAATCTGGGATTTTTTTTTTTGCTTTAATGGTGTGCTGGAATGCTTCTGCTGGACTGCTGGACTTCTACAAAGGTACTCTCACACATGGGTGATTGTCAAAATCAGTGCCACTGGGGGAAAGATGGTAGACAACTCATATTTATCCATTTGATCCTTCATTTCTTGTTTTCAGTGACCCTAAAGATCGGCCAGAAGTAGAAGCATATGTTCTTCTCAGGTGTTTTCTGAGCAGCATCCTGCTCTGTGCATGCATGTGGCTTTCTAGATTCCCCAGAATATGTGGAAGATTTTAAAGTCCTTATACCTCAAAATATATTCTCCAGATTTTCCATCCAAGCTTTCAGCATGTCTATTGCTTTCCACAACTATTATATTATTCCCCAAGCAACCTGTTCACTTGCCTTTTAGTGTTTTTGATGAACATGCTCCACACAGGCATTTCTCTGCACTTAGCTCTGAGTTAGGTGAAACCAAGGTTAAACCCTTGCATCAGTCCTTCAGGGAACCCACAGATGGGTCAAAACAAAGTTCCTTGGGAACAAGGTCCATTCTGCTCCTTCTAGAGCCAGGTACTCACAGGAGGAACATGGGCTGCAGTTTTTAGGACTGCCAATATCCTAGAGAGTAGGGTGGAACAAAGGTAAGTTAAAATGCCAAAAACTTCTCCTATCATATTTCAGTGGCCTTTCTCCTGCTAAACATTCATTTGTTTGCTTTAAATATTTGACTATCTTCCAGAGTTTCTATAAGATTGTGTCTGACAGATTTGCCAGTTTTTCAGTGTTTCAGGTCAGTGACAGACCCCTGGAATTCTCTACTGTGCAGTTTTTGCTGACCTCACTCTTGCTGTGCTTTATACTCTGTCTTTTAAGCATTTTTCTATTTATATTTGTCAAGGTCAGGCGATCTAGAAATCTCTAAACTTGAATTAATATAAAAAGTCTGGAGGTGGAATCCCTGGGTCACCTTGGAAAAGCAAACACAAAACTATTATAGAATTTTCTTCTGTGCATTCTCCACCCTAGCTGCACAGTATTACTCTACATAAAGCCCCACTGAAGAGCAACACACACTTGAAACTAAATAATAAACACATGAAAGGAAATCCACCATAAATAAGATTTAGAAGACTCAGCTACAACAAGATTAGACAATCATGATCTTCAAAAAACAGAAATATTGTTTGAATATGTTTTAAAAGTTGGTTTATATGGTTGTACTAATTATACAGAGAGAGATGATTGATAGGACTCTGGAGACTCCACAAGTCATACTCATGTGAGGTGTTAAGTGAAGCTAAATAATATTAAATAGCAGTAGAAACAAAGTGTAGACAAACATTGGAGAGGTCTGAGACTGCCTAGTGCAGCTCCCAGAATCCTTTCTCAGTCACACAGGGGACAGTAGGATACACTGTTGACTGCTCGTCATTGCATTGCTTAAATGCTTTCACTGCTGCTCACTTACAATAACCGAGAAGTCATTTCCAAAGACCAAATGTGGGTACGGTTGGAGCTGCTGGCACTTCTATCACTTGAGCATCATTGAGGTTGTAGGACCCCAAAAGTATCCACTGGGTAATGGCCCTTTGACACTCTAAGCTAGACTCCTGTTGTTCAGAGCCTCATTCAAATTCAGCCTTTTTTTCCTGGTAACTTTGTTAGTGGGGGCTAATGTTATAAAACAAAACAAACCAATTAATTTTTGTTTCAATTTCTGAGCTGACAGAAACAATAGCTTATTTTTTGTTGTTTGAAGAATATTGCTAACGTCACTGCCCAGCTAATTCCTATGAATGTTACCATGTATTCTTGAACCTCTATTTTAGCTGGTTAATTAGCCAGTCCCTTGATAGTGACATGATTAATCAAAATTTCTAATTGTCTTAACTTGATCTTCGATTGAGATCAACATTTTATCATCAATATATGTAATGCATAACAGTACATTTCAACTGAATCAAATCAAAGCCTCTTTGCAACCGGTTGTGCAAGTAACAAGAGGATGTAAATAACCCTGTGGAAGCTCAGTAAACCTGTATCAGATTCTGTCCAAAAGAAATGCACAATGATTTTGACTTTCATCTGTAATTGAAATTTAAAAAGAAACCATTACGTAAATCAATCGATCAACCACAGGATACCAATCCTCCTTAGTTTGTTGCAAGGTTGAAGTGTTAACTCCCTATCAGCATGGCCGATGCTGTTGGAGGAACCATTTTATCCAGTCCTCCATAGTCGACAATTAACCTCCAGCATTCACCAACTTTTCTTACAAGCCATAATGGATTACTAAAAACGGTATCTTGTGGATGACAATATACTTGTTTTAACATATCCTTAACCAAATCAGGAATTTATTGGTGACCAACAGGTATGCTATGTTGCTGTAAATTAACTTCTTGAGTGGGGAGTTAAGTGTAAGGATTTGCATTTAGCATGCCCAATTAAAATAGGACTTAGAGCAGATTTTTACAACATCCCTTTCCGCATTTGTCTGAGTAAGGGAAGAACTTCACCTCCCTCCCATTCAACATGTCACATACATTCCAATAACAATAACACATTCTGGTAGAGTTGATACACATCATAAATGACTTCTGTTCATAAATTTCTACTTTAAGCCATATGTTCAATTTTAAGTTATTGATAATGTATCACATCTCCATAACTTAATTATGTTGCCCTTTTACTTTATATTATCAAGTTTAGATTATGACAATATGTTATGAGCCAGTGTAGAAGAATTCCAATAAAATTTCTTCATCATGTTTGTGACATTTCACCTACATACCAGTGCAAATGGCCTCAGATACCCTGCTATGGACAGCACCACCATCCTCACGCTGGGACCAACCTGATATCCTGCTATATCTTCTTTAACTCACATTGTTGTTGTTGTTGTTTTCTAACATCTTTACTGGAGTATAATTGCTTTACAATGGTGTGTTAGTTTCTGCTTTATAACAAAGTGAATCAGCTATATGTATACATATATCCCCATACCTCCTGTTTTAATAAGTGCTGGTTATGAGGATCCATCTTTTTCTTTCTTTCTTTCTTTCTTTCTTTCTTTTTTTGTATCACCATAAGATTTTAAAAATTCATCATGGTTAAGATAAATTGAAAAAATCTCTATAATTTTTGAAGTTAGTGGAGCAGTTGGACCTCATAATCTCTCTAGCAATCTATTAAAATTTTAGTACTTATTCCATCTATCACTTCATTTTTCATGACTTTTTAAATTAAAATTCGGAACCATTCCACCCTGTTTAATTATCCTGAGATTTTTTTCATCGCTTTTAATCTTAATGTTCCTTTTGTCCCCTGAATATTCCTAATCTTTTTTCCCATCACTTAACCCTTTAAAAAGAGTTGAGCCAGTAGGTCTGTGATAGCATTATTCATGGGCTTTTCCTTCCAACAGGAGGGTCACATAAGAATCTCAAGCATTTAAGCCCCATTTATCACATCAGTCATTTCTTGGGTCTAAGGTCTAAAACTGGAGCATACTTTATCATTATATAATCAATTTGAAAGTGCTTTCATTTTCAACATTTCAGCACTCTCAGGATTATACAATTTTGTATAGAATGGTGGAGTTGGACTATTCCCTCTCTCCAAGTATTTTTGCATAACCCTCAACAGATTAGAAGATTCACATTTCTGTGAAAAGTACACTGCATGAACCTTTGGAATGATCCCACCATTAGGGTATCTCTTAATCCCCACCCTCCCCTTCACCACACCCAAAGCCTATGTAGTCTTTTTAGTGTTTATCAGTTACTCAGGCTAACATTCTGATCAAAAGAAATATTTGTACTACTCCCTGCTTTCATCATGTCCATTCTCATTATAGACAGAGTCAATGGTGGTAACTTGGCAGATGAGAAGCCCCGTGTTTTTTCTTAGTTAGTCTCACTTTTGCCAGAGCAGCCAAAAGCAGCCAAGGCACAGAATTCCTGGCTGGCTTCCCTTCTGTCTGAATTTCTCTTTTCATCCATTTAGGTATTTCCCTCAGCTCCAGATCTACCCACTTCCAAGCTGATATGTTTATCCTGCTGTCAGTGGTCAAATGTAGGCTAGCCTGGGGGAGCTAGTCTGGCATCAGAGTCCTTCATCCCCTATTCCTTTATCTTTCTTTCTTCCAAACAAAGCCTTCTCCATTCTTTAATTATAGAACCAAGGGCCACTCCACGTAACCTGCTCAGAGGACTAGCTGCGGCAATTACACAGCATCAGATAATTGAAAGAACTCATGCAACTCCATAGGATACACTCATAAAGCTTCAGTAAAAGTGAAAGATATGACACAGCAGAAGATAAAAAGCATAGACAAACATGAGAAAGAAATGGAGATTTCTAGACACAGCTTCCAGACTCTTTTCTCAGACACAGGACATGCTTCATCTGTGGATCATATGACCACCAAGATAAGTGTGGGAAACCATGATTCAGCAGAGCCAAGATGTATAAGGTCACTGGATGAGTCTTTTACACTCCACTGGTCATGGAGCTAAAACCAAACTGGTTTTAAACAGGTGAAATAGATACAAGCCATTAATCTATACATTTTCAATAAACGAAGTGGACAAACTGGGACAGAGTGTCTCCAGTGAAGCTGGGGACTCTACACAACACATTATAAATTACAAGCTAGTAGATGTTATATCTATCTTGGTCAAGGGTCAGTTTTGTGGCATCCGTGGACCAATGGATAGAGATACCACAGATCAGCCTTTATTGTTTTCCATAACTTTCAAAAGTTGTGTGTCAAAGAATTTCTAGTGCTAGTATATCAAAAAATAGAAAAGTATAAACTTTTAGGCTTCTGAATCATGTACTGTTTAGAAATCATATTAAACTCCTATTATAGACTACAGGTATACCATTTAAAAATATATACCTATATCCTGTATTGATGGTTTCAAAACAAATAATTCGATTAACTAGATACTACTAGAAACCCTTTTGGTGATTGTCTTGTAGAGTCAAAATCATTCCTTATGTGCTAAGCCATTTAAGTGACAGAGAAAACATAAGTAGACACAACTATAAAATGCCTTGAGATGAAAATATATATTCCTTAATCACTTAAAAAAATACAAATGTCAAAGCTGAAAAGAAACAAAAAAGAAATGAGCTATCAAGGCATGCAAAGACACGGAGGAAACTTAAATGCATATCACTAAGGAAAACAAGCCACTCTAAAAGGGCTACCTACTGTATGATTTCAAATATGACACTCTGGAAAAAAAAAAAACTATAAAGACAGTGAAATGATCAGCGGTTGCCAGGATTTGTGGGAGGCAGAAATGAGTAGACAGAGAGGGCAGACGATTTTCAGGGAAGTGAAATAATAGTATATGATGCTATTTTGGTGGACACATATTATTATACACTTGTTCAAACCCATATATTGTACAACACCAAGAATGAACCCTAATATAAACTGTGGAGTTTGGGAATAATGATGTTTCAGTGTAGGTTCATCAACTGTAACAAATGTACCACTCTAGTGGAGGGAGGAAGGTTGTGCATGTATGGAAACAAGAGGTATATAGGAACTCTCTGTACTTTTATGTGAACCTAAAACTGCTCTAAAAAATAAAGTCTATTAAAAAAAAAAGATAGATGGAAAACGATACACCAGACACATTATAACTATAAGTAGACTGTTATTACCAGAGAAAATAAGGATACTAGGATCTTTATTTAGGGTAAAGAATTTACTACATTTTATAAAAAGAAAGTTTATCAGATAGCTATATCAATTATGGACTTTAATCTACGTTTCCAGCCCCTAGAGGCTGCCTATATTCTTTGCCTCATAATCCCCTTTCTCCATCTTCCAAACCAGCAATGTTGCATCTCTCTGATGCTCCATCTCTCTCTCTTTCTATTAAAAAAAGTTAGGGGGCTTCCCTGGTGGCACAGTGGTTGAGAATCTGCCTGCCAATGCAGGGGACACGGGTTCGAGCCCTGGTCTGGGAAGATCCCACGTGCCGCGGAGCAACTAGGCCTGTGAGCCACAATTACTGAGCCTGCGCATCTGGCGCCTGTGCTCCGAAACGAGAGGCCGCGATGGTGAGAGGCCCGCGCGCTGCAATGAAGAGTGGCCCCTGCTTGCCACAACTAGAGAAAGCCCTCGCACAGAAACGAAGACCCAACACAGCCATAAATAAATAAATTTTAAAAACAAAGAAAAAGAAATAATTAATTCTTAATAAAAAAAACAAAAAAAAAGTTAGGAAAACAGAGAAAGACAAATATCATATGATCCCACTTATATGTGGAATCTAAAAAAAGTGGTACAAATGAACTTATTTACAAAACATAAATAGAGTAACTGATGTAGAAAACAAACTTATGGTTACCAGGGGGAAAAAGAGGGAGGGATAAATTGGGGGGACTGGGATTGACATATACACACTACTATAAATAAGATAGATAACTAATAAGCACCTACTGTATAGCACAGGGAACTCTACTCAATACTCTGTAATGACATATATGTGAAAAGAATCTTAAAAAGAGTGGATATCTGTATATGTATAACTGATTCAATTTGCTGTACAGCAGAAACTAACACAACATTGTAAATCAATTATACTCCAATAATTGTATTTTTTTTAAGTTAGGAAAAGGTAGTTAAAGTTCTCTGTTCTTAAAATCTCCTATCATTAGATCAGGTCCAGCTGCATAATCCAGGATGGTCTTTCCATCCTAAGGTCCTTAACCTTTACCATATCCACAAAGTCCCTTTTGCCATTTAAGGTAAGACATTCACAGGTTCTGAGGATTAAAATGTGAGAGTCTTTGGGGGGCATTATTCAGCTTATTACACCTTCCAAGTTCAAGTTGTTGGTCAAATTAATCTCCTTGTGACTGTACAACTGAAGATCTTGATTTTTGCTGGCTACTGACTGAAGACAGCCCTCAGGTCCTAGAGGCCATCTGTAGTTCCTTGTCATTTGGGCTTCTCCAGAGTAACCACTGAAGGAGAATCTCCTGCTCCAGTCTGCTATGTCACAGTCTTACATAACATAACGTAATCACATGAGTGATGTCTCATTACCTTTGCCATATCCTATTGGTTACAAGTAAGTCACAGGGATGCACCTCACTCAAAGGGAGGCAGTTACACAAAGCTGTGGACACCAGGAATAGGAAAACCTTTGGAGCTAAACCTTTAGGGTCTGTCTCCTCACTAGTAATTGCACTTCTTAATATACTCTGAGAAACTCTCAGAGGAGGTGTGTTAATTGAAGTATTACTTGTAATAGTGAAAAACTTGAAATAACCCAAATGCCCATTATCAGGAGAATGGAACAATAAATTGTGGTACATTCAAATAATGAAATACCAAACAGTAGTTAAAATGAATGAACTAGAGTCTCATGTATCAACACAGAGAAATCCCCAAAGTGTATTTTTAATTCAAAAAATATAAATTGTACCAAAAATCATATTGTACCACTTATTTAAAGCTAAAGACAAGAAAAATGATATAATGTTTTTATTAATAAAATCTGTGCATAAAATTTCTAGAAAATGTTCAAGGGAATGTTAAATGCCAAATTCAGAATAGTGGCTATTTCTGAAGGGGGAGAGTGAGTTATAGAATCAGGGAGAGAAATACAACTGATCTTAACTGTGCCTTGTGCTATTTATTTATTTTAAAAAACTCAAAACAAAATGAAGCCAAACGGTAAAATTTGACAAAGGTGACTGTGAGGTGCAAAGATATTCAATATTTTCTACTGTTTTTTGTATATATCTGAAATATTTTAGGAAAAATAGAATACAGATGCATTGAAACAGCAATATTTAGTATTTAAAACAAGGACTCTGGTTCAATCCCAACTCCTCCACTTACTAGCTATAACCCTGGGGCAAGTTACTTTACCAACATGTGCCTCAGTTTCCTTTGAATTGGTTACTGAGAGCATCTGCCTCATAGGATTGTGATGAGGACAAAAAAAATGAGTTAATACATTTAAAGCACCTAAAGTTGTGCTTGGCAATGGTGGTAGTTTATATTATGTGTCAACTTGGCTAGGCTATGGTGCCTAGTTGTTTGGTCAAATACTAGTCTAGATGTTGCTGTGAAGGTATTTGTGGATGGGATTAACATGTGCAATCACTAGACTTTAAAACAGATTGACCTCCATAGTGTAAGTGAACCTTTCCAATTAGTTAAAGGCCTTAAAAACAAACACAGAGGTTTTCCAAAGAAGAAGGAATTTTATCTTAAGGCTGCAGCATAAAATTCCTGCCCGAGTTCCCAGTCTTCTGTCCTGCCTCGCAGATTTTGGATTCTAGACTGCACCAGTAACTCTTACATGAATTCCCAGCCTGCCGGTCTGCCTTATGGATTTCAGACTCACCAGCTTCCACAATCATGTGAGCCAATCCCTTAAAATAAATCTCTCTCTCTTTCTCTGTCTCTCTCTCTCTCTTTCTCTCTCTCCTCTCTCTCCCTCTCCCTCTCTCCCTCTCTCCCTCTCTCCCTCTCTCTCTCTCTATATATATAGATATATATATATATATATATATATATATATATATATAGAGAGAGAGAGAGAGAGAGAGAGAGAGAGAGAGAGGGAGAGAGGGAGAGGGAGAGAGAGGAGAGAGAAATATATATATATATATATCCCATTGGTCTGCTTCTCTGTAGAACCTTGACTAGTAAAGCAGCTTGGTATCCAGATGTTCTCTGTTATCCTCTTGGTCCGTATTAGCACAATGTAATGGATAATATGAACTATTTATATATTTAACTTCTTTATTGGGGTATAATTGCTTTACAATGGTGTGTTAGTTTCTGCTTTATAACAAAGTGAATCAGTTATACATATATGTATGTTCCAATATGAACTATTTAAATGGTTTGGGGGTAATTTAATCTCCAGATTTTCTTTCCTGTTTTTATTGGATGTGGCCCTTACTGTGTTACCTTTACAAAATTTTCTGTGGTTTGAAACTGGGTGTTTTCTAGAAAACATATAGGATATGTTTTCCTATGCACAGAGAGGTTGGAATTTCAGTTTGAGTTACTGCAGTTAAGATGAAGAATTAATGAAATATTTAAAATATGATGTTAGTTAAATTAATATGTGTGATGTAAAATGCATTCTTGACAAAGTCACAGAAACTTACGGAAAGATGTAAAGATGCACTTTGTGGCCGCTAGAGGGCATGCGACATCTGCCACATTTTTTTTTTTTTTTTAAACCAAGGACTTTTGATTGCAGAAGTAGTCGCATTTTGTCTAAGAAATAAGGAAATGGAGTCCAATTTATACTTAAACCATCATCATTGAAATATAAATACTTAAGCTTAATTAAAAGTGAGTTCATTCACTTAAAAGTCACTTTTCTGCGAATTTTCAATACATAGGAGTTTTCTTCCCCCAACAAGAGATTTTTAAATATAGCAATGTATTTGACTCTGAATCAATGAGTAAATAAGTAAAACTAAATTGTAAGTTTCTTGAAGATAGACATAGCCCCCACTTATCCTTGAATCCTAATATATTTTTTGACTGTTACATTTATGAGCATAGATTTTTTTAATTTTAAAATTCAGATTTATATTAAAGCCAACATTAGGTACTTTAACAGGTATATAGTGCAATTCCATAGATATCACCTTGCTAGATATATTATAAGGTGATAGTATCAGTCAAATCATATTCTCTAGGAATTCAGGGCCAGGTGACAGCCTGTGGTGTGTCAGAGGTAAGGCCTACCTGCCTAAGGCATCTCCTCCATCTGCCTGTTGCTTGTTGGGGAATCCTCTTAGGATCTTCTGCTGATTAAGCCTCAGGCCCATTTCTTCTTTCAAGCATTGGATACTTTGCCCCCATATTCTGTCTTCTCCAAACCCCAAGGGATTGAACTTATTTTCCTTTTCACAGACTATTACGTACTCCATTCCATGAAAATGTTACCTATGACAGACCTAAACGCCATTCCCTGATCTACTGTTTTCCCCAAACCATCTCTTTCTTTTTAAAAATTTTCATTTAATCTCAGAGAAACCTTGAGCTTTTCTGCTTTAGACACTGACACATACAGACTAGATCTGATGTGATTTCATGCCTCATGCATTGTACATGTAGAGTCACAACAATTATTTCTTTTGTTTCATTAGGTCAAAGAGTTATGAAGACCTGTAAATATGTCCTTTGAAAATTATTTGTATTCATTCCTTTTCCTCTCTCTTTACTGCCAACTCTTTGTTCAATCTCTCATGGCCTTGCATCTGAATTATTACAACACTTTCTTAATTGGTATCTCTTACTCTCTTTCCCTTTTTGAATATCCTTCTATAAAACTACCATGTCAATCTTGTTTAAATAATGATTTCATTATAATACTCTCAAGCAAATACATCCATAGTGATTTTTTACTACCACACAAATGTGAAAATCCTCTGATATGTAAGCTCTCCCAGAATATCATCCCATCCAATATATCAGAACTCATTTCCCTGACTCCCCAATATGCATCCTTACCTAACGAGTCAAGCCTTTTTGTCACGACAAAAAGGTGACTTTCATATCGTAGCAAGTTTAGACTTTCTAATGTTCGTATATTTCAACATTTAGCTTCTCTAAAGCAGACAATATTTTATTAGCTTTGTATTTTCAATGCTTTCCATAAAGGCAGCTCCTAGAAGAAGGACAATCATTGTTGATTGAATGTATAAACCTGTAAAATGGCATCCAGGCTTTTGGATACAATGTTCTCTATATGTATCTATTATGTTCATCCGGTCTAATGTGTCATTTAAGGCCAGCATTTCCCTATTGATTTTCTGTCTGGATGATGGATGTCCATGGATGTAAGTGGGCTATTATTTTAAGTTGATGATCTCTTATGTTCAAATACATTCTAACAACCCTGCATTTTTACTCTCCCCACCGTGTTTAACCTTTTTGACATCATGTTTTACATATTTTTGTTTCATGTATCCCTTAACTACCTATTGTGGATATAGATGATTTTACAACTTTTGTCTTTTAAGCTTCCTACTAGCTTTATAAGTGGTTGATCTACTACCTTTACTGTATTTTTGCCTTTATCAATGAGACTTTTCTTTCATACTTTTCATATTTCTAGATGTGGTCTCTTCTTTTCTGCTTAGAGAAGTCCCTTTGACATTTCTTGTGAAGCAGTTTAGCGGGGCTGAATTCTTTTAGTTTTGCTTGTCTGTAAACTATCTCTCCGTCAAATCTGAACGATAGCCTTGCTGTGTACAGTATTCTTGGTTTTTTCTTTTCATTACTTTAAATACAGTTGACCCTTGAACAACATGGGTTTGAACTGCATGGGTCCACTTACATGCAGATATTTTTCAGCGAATATGTGCTATAGTACTACATGATTCACAGTTGGTCGAACTGGTAGATGTGGAGCCACAGATACAGAGGGCCAACTGTAAAGTCATATGGAGATTTTCAGCTATGTAGGGGTTGGGGCCCCTAACCCGTACACTGTTCAAGGGTCAACTGTACATCCCTTCTCTCCTGCAAAGTGCGCAACCCCACTGGCCTTCAAAGCAGAAATTCTGGGGGGTTCGTCCTCCCAATGCAGGACCTCTGGACTGGGGAACTGGATGTTGGTCTTGGACCCTTTGCCCCTTGGGGAGAACCTCTGCAATTGTGATTATCCTCAATTGCCTTTGTGGGTTTGTGGGTTGCCTACCTGGTGTGTGGGTCTTGACTGTACTATGTCTTTACCCCTCCTAACATTTTGTGGTTCCTTCTTTATATCTTTAGTTGTGGAAAATGTTTTCTGCTAGTCTTCAGGCCGTTCTTATCGATAGTTGCTCCATAAACAGCTGTCATTTTTGTTGCTTCTGGGAGGAGGTGGGCTCAGGGCATTCCTACTCTGCCATGTTGGCCACACACCCTCAGGACTGCATTACTTTTTAGAGGCTTCAGGGCAGAATCTGTTTTTTTGATTTTTCCAGCTGATAGAGGCTGTCTGCCCTTCTTGGATAGTTAACCCTTTCCTCTTCAAAGCCAATAGTGGCCAGCTGAGTCCTTCCTGTATTGTATCACTCTGACACTGACACTTCTGGCTCCTTCCTCAGCATTGAAGGACCCTTGTAATTACATTACTCATTTATTTTAGATAATCCATGACAACCTCCTTATCTTAAGGTTAGCTGACTAGCAAACTTAATTATATCTGCCACTTTAATGCCCCCTTGCTATGTAACATAACACAAGTTCTGGGGATTAGAACAAAGATGTATTTCAGATGAGGGCATTATTCTGCCTATCACAGTCTACCCTCTAGCACTGAAATAGTCACATCTGTCTCACATTCAAAATATATTCATCCCATTTTAATATCCTCCTGAGTCTCAACGAATTATAGCATCAACTCAAAGTTCAATACCTCATCTAAATATCATCATATCAAAAGCCCCAGATCTTGTTATCTAAATCAGGTATGGCTAAGGCACTGGCTGTAATTCATCCTGAGTCACAATTCATCTCTAGCTGTGAACCAGTAAAACTCAAGAAAAAAGTAATTTGCATCCAAAATGAAATAGTGGGTGGGCATCAGACAGTATTTTATAAACATATTATTTTAAAAGGGAGAAAACAATTTTTTAAAATGTCACTGGTCCCAAGCAATTTTGATATCATCTGGGAGAGCTCCATTTGATTTCAAGTCTTGGAAATATTCCTTTGTGGCTTGTGGCTCCACTTTCTGGGCTCCTGATTCTGCCCTAGGAGACATATTTTCTTTCTCTTCAAAGATAGAGTATGTTTTCAGTCGATTATTTTATCAACCTGTTGGGGATGTGACAGCAAGTACTCTCTCTCTCTCTGTCCCTTTTGGCCCAAGCTGGTAATTTTTCTATTAGTATAACATTATCAAGAACTTTGTGGGTCTCCCATGTATGCTATGAGAAATCACTTCATTAGAAAAGAGTGTTCTCCACAAGTTTCTCTTGGAAAACCATATCTCTACTCTTGACTTCTGCTGATATGGCCTAGGGTGCCCACAAGTCACTTCTTTTTTTTTTTTGCGGTACGCGGGCCTCTCACTGTTGTGGCCTCTCCCATTGCGGAGCACAGGCTCCGGACGCACAGGCTCAGCAGCCATGGCTCACAGGCCCACCCACTCCGCGGCATGTGGGATCTTCCCGGACCAGGGCACGAACCCGTGTCCCCTGCATCAGTAGGCAGACTCTTAACCACTGCGCCACCAGGGAAGCCCTCACAAGTCACATTTTAATCTCTTCAAAGAGCCCTCAGTGTGACTGAATACTCTGATCTTTCAATCCTTCTGAGGCACTAGAAAAAGTTTTCAGCCACTTTTGGCTTTCTCTTAAGAGGATGCTTTCCTGAAAGAAAATCTCGTAATTTTAGCATTTTCTGCAACCTAGAAGGATAAGAATTTCCAAAATCACCAAGTCCTAGTTTCTTTTTGATTAACTGTTAACAGTTAAACTATATCTTCCCTCTTGGTTTTACTATAAGCATCATGAAGAAACCAGGCTGCACCTTTCACACTTTGCTTGGAAATCTACTCAGTAAATTATTCAAGCTTATCACTTACAAGTTCTGCTTTCCACATACCTAAAGGATACAATTCAGTTAAGCTTCCTGCCACTATATAGCCAGGATTTCCTTTTCTTCCGTTTCCAATAACTAGTTTCTCTTTTCCATCTTAGCCCTCACTGGCAGCATCTTTAATGTCTATTATTTCTATAAATATTCTGTGTCTGATGATTTGGGTATTCTCTAAGACAGAATGTTTTCTTTACGAAGACCCTCCCTTCATTCTAAGTCTTCACTAGCGGAGCTGTTAACATCCATATTTCTACTAATAATCTGTTCAAGAAATGTAGGCTTTTTTCAATTTTTTTCTTAAAATTCTTCCTCTACCTATTTCCCAATTCCAAAGCCACTTCCACCCTTTTAGTTATTTGTTACAGCAGCATTCTACTTCCAGTTACCAAAATCTCTATCAGTCATGGTTCAATCAGACAAGTCGGATCATTAGGCGATATATATTGAAAGAATTATTGCAAAGAACTGACTTATATGATCGCTGGGGCTGGAACTCTGTGAGGACTGAAAATGTTGTCCATAGATGGAATTTATTTTTCATCATAGCAGTTTGAGCTCTACTTTTAAGGCTTCTCAACAGACTGAATCAAGCCCATCCGGATTATCTAGGATAATCTTTCCTACTTTAAAGTCAGCTGATAATGGATTTTAATCACATCCACGAATGCCTTCACAGCCACACCTAAGGTTTGTGTTTTATTAACTAATTTGAAACTACAGCCTAGTCAAGCTGACACATCAAACACATCAAAAGATTATCATACCCCGTTATTCTAACATAATTATTATTATAATTTTGTCTTTAAAAATGTACCATTATAGACAATTATATTCATCATGTATATCATGTTGATATTTACTCGGTTTGTGTAAATAGGCTATCATAGGCTTTTCCCATGATACTGAATATTTTTCCTAATTAAAATAGTTAATGACTGCATAATATTTAGTCCAGTTCTTAAATCATAATTAATAATTTTCTTCCATTTTTTACCATTGGAAATTGCACCATAACTAATTGCATAATGATACTTTTTTCTATCTTTTGATTTTTAAAGGCATATACCTCAAAATATAATAATCAAGACAAAGGATATGAATAAATTGATTATGTTATGAACTTACCTCATTATTACGTTGGAAGAGTAATAAATTCTTCCTTACCTACTTGAAAGGTATAGTCAGATTATGTTAAAATGTTTAATAAATTGTAAAGACCTATACAAAAATGAATGGATTATTGTTATTATAATACATTGTGATATAAAATGGAAACTAAATTAGGGTTCAGTAGACAGTAGACTTATAGACTTTGTGGGACACATATGATCTCTGTTACAACTACACAGCTTTGCCACTGTATTGAGAAAGCAGCCATACTTAATGTGTAAACAAATAGCTACGCTCCAATAAAACTTTATTTAAAAAAAGTAGGCAAGGAGCCTACTTTTAAGTTCATCTAGACTGGAAATATTCATTGGGAAGCTGAAATACAGATATTGAGTTTGGAAGAAAGGGTCAGGCTAGTAGCATAGCTAACCTTTAAGTGGAAACTTGGGGATGACAGAGAGCAACCAAAGAGACTGTGTAAAACAAGAAAAGGGATGATCCCAGGAAAATAAATCTGAAGAATTTTAATGTGTTAAATTCCTGATACTTTTTTGGGAAAGAATTTTTCCTGAATATTTTATCAGGATAGCTTTATATTTAGCCATAGTAAGAGTGTATCTTATTTCTATAACTTTCCTACATTCAAACACTGATACTATATAGACAGATGGGAATGTCAAAAGAAGCTATACATAACAATTTAGCAGATAGTACCACCTCATCATTCCATTAACTGGAGGAGGGTATTCAGGGAGAGCAGAGGATATGTGAACCCTGCATTTTGAAATATGAACCTTGATCCCAACAGGTCCCTGATATTATTATGGTCCCTGATATTATTATGTTTAAGTCCACAATGTGACAGAGCAATAAATCATAAATCAAAAAATGAAAGTCAAAGAATTAAAAAAAAACTTATTTTAGAAGTTTTTCTACTTCATTTTCGCAGACATTTTTCATGGCTGCACAGTAGCCTGAAATTGTCAACTGCTATAAACGTGGTGATTAGAACTTTTGTTAGCTTTCTTCCACAATCATCAAACCTATCAGAAGAGAAGACAATTTTCTCCATTTTCATTTTCTGGAGCCTTCCTTCATTTTTTCTTAAAACCTTTTTCAGTGTTCTTGATCCAAATTAGTGGAATCATAAACATCCACGTTTACAAGGGAAAAAAAGTACTTTTTTAAAATCACTGACTTCTCTCTTGAATATTCATGCAATTGGGAGTCAAATGCTGTATCTTTGGACTCATAAATGATTCTCAATTTGGGCTTCTTTATCATGTCAGTTCCTTAGTGCATTAACTCATCATCATTTTCGCAGACCAGGGTATCTCTATCTCAGCACTATTGACATTCTGAGCTGTAAGATTCTTTGTTGAGGTAGCAGGAGCTTTCCTGAGGTTGTAAGATGTTTAGGAACAGCACTGGCCTGTACCCACTAGATGCCAGAAGCCTCCCACTGCCATCACCATCCCTAAACAGTGAACATTTAAACATGTCTCCAGATATTACCAAATATACACTGGGCAGCAAAATCACCTCTAACTGAGAACCATTAACCTAGACTAAACATTGCTCTTGCCCTGAAAAATAAAGTTTTCAAGCAAGACCCAAAATAACCAAATTACTTCCAAGTAACTTTATTCTAAAACAAAGCACAAGAATATTTATAGAAATATAAACACAGACAGTACCCAACAAAGTAAAAATAACAATGTCTGGCATCCAGTCAAAATTATCAGACATTCAAAGAAGGTGAAAACTAGAACCCATTATGACATGAAAAATTAATTAATTGAAACCTACCTAGAAATGATACAAGTGGTAGAATTAATAGACAAAGACACTAAATAGTTATTATAATTGTATTACGTATGTTCAAGAAGCTAGAGGAAATATGTGATACGTAAGCAGAAACATGCGCAATATTAAAAAAACCCAAATCAAAGAGGTAAAAATTAAAATGTTTCAGATAAAAATACATTAAACAGTATTAATGGTAGATGAGACATTGCAGAAGAAAAGACTGTTGAACTTGAACATATAGCAATAGAAACCAACCAAACACACACATACATACACACACACACAGAAGGAAAAGAGGCTGAAAAAATGGACAGATCTGGGAAACTTAATAGTCAAATATATGTGTAATTACGGTTCCTGAAGGAGAAGAATGAATAGAGAATGAACAAAGATATTTGAAGAAATAAATGCCAGATATTTTTCAAACTTGATGAAAAGTATAAATCCATAGAACCAAGATAATCAAGGAACCCCAAGTACAAGAAATGAAGAGAATGACACTAAGTTATACCATAGTCAAATTAATTTAAAAGAGTGATGAAGAGAAATATTAAAAGCAGCTATAAGAAAAAGACATATAACACACAGAGCAACAGAGATAAAGATGGCAGTAGATTTTTCATTGGAAACAAAGCAAGTGAGACTGCAGAGGAACAATAGTTTTACAGCATTCTCAACCTGGAATTCTCTCTCCAGTCAAATTATCTTTGACAAATGAAAGATAAATAGGCTTTGCTAGATATATAGAAGCTGAAATATTTCATAAGCTGTAGATTGGCAATCCAAGAAACGTTAAAGAAAACCATCAGACAGAAGGAAAATTATACCAGGTGGAAATGAAGAATACCAGAAACAGTAACCATCTCTGCAGTTGAGGTCTTTTTTCTAACTATTTTTGAGTCTTCATAAACGATTATTAACTGTTCAAAAGAAAAATAATTAAAATGCATTATGATATTTATAACATATAGAAGTAAAATGCGTGACAATAGTACAGAGGTCAAGGTGACAGAAATAAATATATACTGTCATAAGTTTTTTTTTTTTTTTTTTTTGCGGTACGCGGGCCTCTCACTGTTGTGGCCTCTCCCGTTGCGGAGCACAGGCTCCGGATGCGCAGGCTCAGAGGCCATGGCTCATGGGCCCAGCTGTTCCATGGCACGTGGGATCTTCCAGGACCGGGGCATGAACACGTGTCCCCTGCATCGGCAGGCGGACTCTCAACCACTGCGCCACCAGGGAAGCCCTGTCATAAGTTTTTTTATACTCTTTGTGATGTGGTATAAAATCAAAATGAAAGTAGAATGTAATAATGAAGCAGGTATACTACAAATTCTAAAGCAAACGCTAAAATAACAACAGAGGAGTTATATCTAACTAGTCAACAGAGGAAATAAAATTAAATCATGAAAATATTCAAGTAATTTAAAAAACAGAAGACAAAGGAAAGTGTACAAAGAACAGATGGGATACACAGAAAATCAGTAGCCAGTAGCCAGACGAAAGGCTTAATTCCAACCATATCAACAGTATGTATAAATGGTCTAAACACCCCAGTTAAAAGTCAGAGATTGTCAAGTTAGAATAGAAAAAGAAAGACCCAAGCCCATAAAAACCCCTTTAAACATAAAGACACAAACAGATTAAAAGTAACAACAGAGATAAAGATATATCATACTAACTAATCAAAATAAAGCTGGAGTGGCTAAATTAATATCAGAAAATGGAGATTTTAGAGAAAAAAATATAACCAGGAATAAATTAGGTCATTTTATAATGATAGGTCAGTTCATCAAGAGGACATAATAATGGTAAATGTTATATACTAATAACAGAATTACGAAAATATAAATAAAAACCTGATTGAACTGTAAGGAGAAATAGGCAAATCCAGTTACAGTCATATCTTTCAACACCCTTTTCACAATAATTGATAGACCAGGTGTTCAGAAAATGAATATGTTTAGATAGTTTCAAGTGCATATAAAACGTTTAACAATATGGTCCACATTCTGAGCTATAAAACAAGTCTCAGTCAATACTAAAGGATTCATGTCGTACAAAGTATCACACCACATTGGAAATAAATTAGATAGCAGTAACAGAAATATACAAGGAAAACTGCCTAATTTTGGAAACTAAATAATAATTCATACATTCAACTCAGTACAATGAGGCAACAAAAGCCTCTGAATTGGAAAGGAAGCACTAAAATTGTCTTTATTCGCAGGTCACGTGATTGCATACAAAATCATAAAGAATCTCTGAAAAGCTTCTAGAATTAATAACTGAGATCACCAGGGTGGCAGAATATATGACGAATAGACAAAAACAATTTGTATTTCATTAGAATAACAAAGAACAACTGGAAACTGAAATTTAAAAAAAAGTTCAGTTACAATAACACCAAATATGTGAAATACTTAGATATAAATCTGAAAAATCATGGAAAGAGCTGTACACTAAAATTTACAAAACTTGTTGACAGAATTTTAAAAAGACATAAATAAATGGCAATACATACTAAGCTCATGCATAAGGAGACCCAATATTTTTAAGATAACAATTCTCTCATATTGATCTATGGATAGTGCAATCCCATTCAAAATATCAGCAGACTTTGTATAGACATCGACAAGTTGATTCTAAAATTCATATGAGGGGACTTCCCTGGTGGCACAGTGGTTAAGAATCCACCTGCCAGTGCAGGGGACACGGGTTCGAGCCCTGGTCCAGGAAGATCCCACATGCCGGCTGAGCAACTAAGCCTGTGTGCCACAACTAAGCCTGCACTCTAGAGCCCGCGAGCCACAACTATTGAGGTCGCGTGCCACAACTACTGAAGCCCTTGTGCCTATAGCCTGTGCTCCGAAACAAGAGAAGCCACTGCGATGCAAAGTCCAAGCATCGCAACTAAGAGTAGCCCCTGCTCACCGCAACTAGAGAAAGCCCGTGCACAGCAACGAACACCCAATGCAGCCAAAAATAAATTAATTAATTAAAATAAATGAATAAAATAAAATTCATATGAGAATGCAAAGGACCTAAAAGAGACACAACTGTGAAAGAGAAGAGTAAAGCCGGAGGAGTTTCACTCTCTGACTTCAAGACTTATTATAATGCCATAATATAATCAAGACAATTTGGTATTGGCATAAAGATAAACAAATAGATCAATTAAACAGAGCAGAACATCCAGAAACAGGCCCACCTATATATGACCAAGTCATTTCTTCCCCGAAGTTGCATTAGCACTCAGTGGAAAAACAGCAGTCTTTTCAACAAAATTTTCTGGCACAATCAGATATCTACGCCCTTCCCCAACCCCCACCAAAAACAAAGAAACAAACAAAACAAAATTTTGATCCACACCTTGTGCCATATAGAAACGTTAGTCCAAAATGTATCAGTGATTTAAGTGTAAGAGCTAAAATTATAAAACAACATAGGAGAAGTTCTTTATTGCCTTGAATTAGGCATAGATTTCCTAGATAAAACATGAAGTGCATAACCCATAAAGGAAAAAGATAGAAAATTAGACCTCATCAATAAAGACATGGCTGAGAGTATGAAAAAAAAAAAAGCATCAGACTGGGAGAAAATATTTACTTAGCACATTGCTGATAAAGGACTGGTATCCCAAATATATAAAGACCTCTCAAAATGCAAGAATAAGAAAACCCAGTCTTAAAAACATAAGGATGGTTTAAACAAACAGTTCACCAAAGAAGATATATCTATACAATGAAAAGATACTCAACAGTATTAGTCAAGCACAGGAAAAAGTGCTCATCATTAGCCGCTATTATTATTTTTTTTAATAGACATTTTTCAGAGCAGTTTTAGGCTTACAGAAAATTGAGGAAAGTACAGAGAGTTCCCCTCTTTCCCCATGCAGTGTCCCCTATTACTCACATCTTGCATTAGTGTGGTACATTTGTTGCAACCCTATCCAATTTTAACAGCCCTTCAGATGCCTCTCAGCCTCGCCAAAGCTGAACAACCTCAGCATCTTAGACTTCTCATCCTCTGCTGTCTCCTCCGGTCATACTTCTGTCATCATGCCTCTGAAATAAGTGAACCCCGGTGGTCTGACCTGGGTGGCAGGCAGCCTTTGTGCAGCCTGAGATCAAGTTACCTCTTTCAGCTGCTGCCTCACGCTGTGGGATCACCTGAGGCTTGTGGTGGACTAAGACCTCTGGATCTTTTTCCTTTTTTTCCTTGTTTTGCTTCAAAACAATTGTATGCATTTACTTTTTTATTATAAAAGTAACAGGATGACATATAAAGGCTTTAGAAAATAGAGGAAGACACCCCCATAACACAACTGCTTAGCTTTTTGGTATGTGCCCTCAGAGTCCTCATCCACATTAACTGATGTGCTTATCTAGCTGTAACCAAGGACCATGCACATTCTCATGCCGAGCTTGGTTCATGTGAACCGCTGCCAATTCCTATCTCGTATTTTTTTTTTTTTTTTTTGTGGTACGCAGGCATCTCACTGTTGTGGCCTCTCCCGTTGCGGAGCAACAGGCTCCGGACGCGCAGGCTCAGAGGCCATGGCTCACGGGCCCAGCCGCTCCGTGGCATGTGGGATCTTCCCGGATCGGGGCACGAACCCGTGTCCCCTGCATCAGCAGGCGGACTCTCAACCTCTGCGCCACCAGGGAAGCCCCCTATCTCGTATTTTTGCAGCACACTTTTTAACCTGAGTGGAAGAATTTATGTCCATCTTTTTTTTTCTCTCTCTCTATAAAACACCCACTTTAATTTAAAATGGATAACTAATAAGAACCTGCTGCATTAGCCATTAGTGAAACACAAATTAAACCCTCAATGTGATACTACACATTACCACCGTATTTAAACCAGTTTTTCTCGGCACCACTGGCCTTATGCTCAGGATAAGTCGTTGTTATTGGGGACTGTGTTATGCATTGTGGGGCTCAGCAGCATCCCTGGCCTCCAGACTCCAGAAGCACACTTCCCCTTCAACTTTCTCCAGGGATTGACAAGTGTTCCCTGTGGGACAAAATCGCCCCAGGTTGAGCACCATTGGCCTTTATATGGCGATCACTTCCAGGGTGTTCTCACTGTTGTCAAGTCTTGTCCCGCTATCACCAGCTCCACACTACTGTCCAATTTATCTTCTAAAAACCAAATCTGATTATATCCATTTATTCCTTTAAAGACCTCCTGGCTCTCAACTGCCTTCTAGGAAAAAGCCATATTCCCCACAAGTGTCATGGTTTTCATTTGTTTGCTTGTTTATTTACCTATATTCTTCACCCTATATGTTCTCATATATAGACTCTGGGTTGCAGCAAGTCAGAGCTCCTTGCTGAATATCCTTGCATCCCTTTGTGCTTTTGCAGTTCAGAGCATTTGGGCCTAGTGCTTCTTCCACAAGGAAATACTCTCCTGTCACTCTATCTACTCTCATTGAGCAGAAATCTGTTCACCTGAAATCTTACGATACATAAAGTACATCTTCTCTGTGAAAACCTTACTGACACCACAAAGCAGTATTATATTCAGGTTCTTAGAGTGCAACTGCCAGAAAAAAGGTGAGGAAAAAAAGAAAGCTTTGTTGTTACCACGAGGGTCTATCTGAAACTGTGAATTTGTGAGCTCTTTGGCAGTAAGCAGAGTTTTATATGTTACATGTATATAAGGGTGCACTAAGATTAGTTAATTGTTCTCAGTACTCACAAAAAGATATCCTCTGAGAGTAAGCAAGTCCAGGAAAAGTACATTGGGTGGTCTTAGATTTTTCAAAAAACACAGCAATTTAAACCCTAGGCTTGCAATTCCTTGTTACATATGAGTTGTAGAAATGTGTTAACTCTCTAAGTTATTAACTTCATATGATGAGTTTCCATAGCACCTATTTTTCATACTTTAATCATAGACAGTATTTTTAATACTATATTTTTCCATACATTCTTGTCTGCCCAATTCAGTTATGAATTCCTCAAAAGCAAAGCCTGCACCTAATTTATCTGTTTTATTCTCCGTGTAGCACTGCCTATGTATGGTTGTGTTGTATGTGCACTGTTCTGAGCAAGGTGGTCATTGGGTATCAAGACTGATACCCAATGTGTGTGCTCTAGTGAAGAGCTGCAACCATTAGAGGAAAAGGGAGATTTTCTCTAAATTGTGAAAAGACACTTATAGACTAGCTACAATGCTGCTCTAATGTCTAGCATAGCTCATGGTAGGTACTCAAAGATTTGTTAAATGCAGATTCCTTTAACAGACAAATCAAAGTTTCAGGGCTCTACCCAGGCCAGCCATCTCAGAACATCATTATCTAAAGTGACAGGTAGAAAATTTAAATCAGATACAAAAGTGTGTATTAATATGCAAACTCAGGCAAGGAGAGCGTTAGTTCAGAAGGGTAAACTGAATGAAAAGTGAGGGAACATTAGAGAGGCACTTAAGCAGACAGAAGTGACACTAATGCCAGTAATAACAGTCCAAATTAATTAACTTATTTTTGTTGAATGTTCACCTTTAGTAAAATGAAGAGCAACAAACACATCTGACTTCAAAGACTTAGTATAAAGAACTGTATAAGTACTTTCATAGGAACACAGTGACAACAATTAATGAAAAGCTACCTGTAAAAAGAAATTCTTTTAAAACATTTATTTTTTCAGTTAAAGAGATGAATAATATAAAGATAACATAGATGTGAAAATTTTCATTTAACCCCAACCTTTAAAAACAAAATAATACAGGTTTAGACCAAATGTATGTTTTGGCAAAGTTCAAATTTTACTGAAATCTGATAATGGCCAAGTATTTTATGCATTTCCAAAGCCAACTGGCTAAGAATCAAAATAAATTTTCATTTGGAAATTGGAAAGTCTATATAGTGAGGCTTCCTCTTACCAAACATCATTCAGGTCACTGAAAAAAGTTTCATAAACATGAAAAGTCTAATAGTATTTTGACAAACTCTGGGAAGAGTGAGGAAACGCTAGGTCATCCAAATCCTCGAAAAGGATTACTCTTGATTTTAACTGTTTCTTTTTTTTTTTTTTCCACAAGATTATATGGGGTTTTCTAAAGAATAAATTTTTCATAGAGAATCTCCAGTTATATTCCATGAATCTTAGGTTATATTCCATATAGACTAAATTTTGAGTAGATACTTGTATTTCCATTTTTGATAATAAGAATGGCCACCAGATACCTGGATATCTGTTACTTGTGTATCAACGAGGGTTTAAGCAAGAAATAAATGTCACACGCACATTCGAAGAGATTTTTTAAAAGTGAGCGTTTGAAAAGGCATTGGTAAGCTTTATGAAAACCACAAGGATAGTGTGGTACTTTAGGGGCTAAAAGAGCTGGGAGCCATTATTTTCCCACTTAAGGATAAGAGTGGGAACAGTTATGAGCAATGGGCAAGAGAAAATGGGGTTGAAGGCTGACTTTTGCTGTGACCTTCAGCTCTGGACCATAGGCAGCCTGCAGTGACCCTGATGCAAGGGAGGAGGGAATAGCTTGACCTCACTCACTCTCCTTCCCCTCACCGGCTTCTGATGGTGTCCCCTTTCTCTGAACCAAACTGAGAATCAGCATCTTATTCCTTTAGTGCATGTAGGTTGCTTCCCAAGAAACCCAATCAGGGTAAAGAGAAGAGGAGAGTAAATCTAGATGAGCAAATGAAAGATACCTAGCATACTTGTTTAGAATTTTAAAAGATATATATTAGAACTTAATTGTACTTTTCTTGTGTTACATTTTAAACTGTTGTTTCACTAAATAATTTTGCTTTTCCTTTATCACATAGTTACCTAGTAGTTTCTTATGAAATTGATCATTTTAACCTAAAATGATGGTGTAAATATAGAGAAGTATTTATATTTTTGTTCTTTTCTAGCTAAGCAGCATTGAGGGGAAAAACAAAAATATTTATATAGAAAATGCAGTAATTTTAGATTGGCTCAGGTCTTAAAATCCTTTTACTGAGATTTCAGAGGAGTTGAAAATTTTAACACTTTCAGAATTATTTTGTGACAGCTACGAAACACAGCTGGGGTGACAGAACACATACTGGGGGCATGGGCTGCCGGAATCATGAATCTTTAGTTTTCATGACTCACCTGTCATTTGGTTGGCATGGATTATCACCTGGATCACCTTTAGATGACTTTGTGACATATTAGTCATCATCTCTCATGGGCATTGAGTTTTTTACCTAAAATATAACTTTATAGAATGCAAAACAAGTTTTAAATGAATATAGAAATGGAGATATTGTGAAACTGTAGTAAAATTTTACAATTTCTTTTATAGCTTTTAATTTTGCCTTGTCCTTCAAAATAAGAATTCCCTCTGATATTGTACTAAATTCAGGACCTTGTATTTCAAGTAGTTGGTATCCACCAGCAGCTATTTCAGTACATTATCTCAGGTTTTTGTGAATCTTTGTGGCGTGGAAACTTCAGCAATCAGATACATGTATTCGCTGTTTTTGAGAGTCTATCACTTTTGGTCTCAGGGACAGAAGCAGTTGTCTTACATGTAGAGTCTCCTTGCCAACATGAAAAATGTTACCTTCCCCCCAGTACTGGAGAAAACAAGAGAAAAATGATGCACGGTATCCATTGAAAAGAACCACTTAAATTTACTTCAACTTTGCATGTATAACGCATGGTGAGTGAGTCCAGCTAGTTTTCTTGAATAGTTTTAATCTAGGCGGCTATAAGGTTTTAAAGTCTGAAGTGATATACACACATACCTCTTTTTATTGCACTTCACTTTATTGTGCTTCACAGATACTCTGTTTTTTACAAATTGAAGGCTTCTGGCAACCCTATCGGTGCCATTTTTACAAAGCATTTACTCACTTCGTGTTACTGTGTCACATTTTGTTAATTCTTGCAATATTTCAAATTTTTAAATTATTATATTTGTAACAGTAATCTGTGATCAGTGATCTTTGATGTTACTACTACGACTTGCTGAAAGCTCAGATGATGGTTAGCATTTTTAGCAATAAAGTATTTTTAATTAAGGTATGTTCATTGCTTTTTTTTAAGATATAATGGTGTTTCACACTTAAAAGACTTCAGTATAGTGTAAACATAACTTTTTCTATGCATTTGGAAAGCAAAAAATTCGTGTGACTTGCTTTATTTGCTCTATTGTGGTGGTCTGGAACCAAGTCCTCAATATCTCTGAGGTGTGTCTTTATTCATGATACCATCCATCACTAGTTAGTACTGCCAGTCTCGTCATGTTGACTTTTAGTTCCAGGTTGTTCCATCCAAAACATTTTAGTTTCTTCTAGAATGGCAAACATCAGCTGCTATATAACTCACCACAATACTCATATTAAATATAAACTCTTTAATTAATTATAATTATTAATAATATAATTATTAATTATATTAATTAAATATAAACTATAAAGTTTTTGTAGGTCATAAATTAAGACAAGATGCCCAGAGTTTGAATCAAGTAATTCCTGTGTGGTACCATACGGGAAAATGCACTCAGGATGGATTTATCAAACTTGGACCATGTGTTCTGCATTATCCATTAAGAGCCTTTTTCTCCCATATGAACAGGGTGTAGAAATTCTAAATAGACACTGTCATTGGCATTGCTCAATGTTAGAACACCTAAACTCTTACTTAAGATGGTTTTTGACTTGATGCCATATTATCATGCAGTCTCTTGGAGTTACTCTGTGGTAAATCCCAGCAGAGCTGATTCAGAAGTGTTCAAAGATGGAACAATAAAAAACATGAACTTTTACTCTCAAGACTTAGTCATAATAAATTTTTAAGAGAACTCAGTTAATAATTTTAGCAATAATAATGTCTTTATTAAGTTATTTATTTAATTCCTTAAGAGTATATGATTCAGGTCCCAGCTTTTGATGGTCTAATTATATAAAATTTCATATAATACTGAAAGACTAAGTCCAAATATGTTGTTTCCTTAAGTGAAGTAGTGGATTGAAAAGCAATATTACTAAATACCTCCCTTCTCTTTATTGATCATTTTCTCCCAAATAACTTTACAGAGAGACCTCAAATTCGAAGATTTCCATGAATATAAAAATGGATTTTTTATAAATTATTCCAGGTAAATATATAAGAATTTATGCCATGTTTTCATTTATTTCATCATACATGGAGATATCCCTGCCCTATTTGCCATCAATTTGTTATAGGTTTCTGACAACCCAGAAGATATGATTTAATTATTCATGCACCCATACATTTGACAGGAAATACACATCTGTAAACATGAAATAACTATAAGGAAGAAGGATATGGTTTCAGATTAGTAGACTATTCTGTCTTCCATTGTTCACATAAAAAGGAAAAAAAGAACTTGAGCAGCTCACTATCCGTCTACTCTTGCTGACAGACCAGAAGAAGACTTAATCAAGCTCCTGAAATCTCCTAAGCCAGGTGAGCCACAAAAAAGTATGAAATCATGAGCAATAGCAAGAGTCCACTATCATTCTGAAGAATTAATGAGTTATGAAAGACAGTTATAAATTTTCTTAGAATATTTGTTTGGGGTTTGTAATAATTATTCAGTAAATGAATAAATGCCTCTCTGCAAATTCAGTACATAAAAAATTCCAACCTACACCAGTACCAATGTTCATGAGAAACATTATTTTGGCTGCTCTTTTTTGGCTGCTACCTTTATAAAAACTAGAGAATATAAGATGCCTCCATTCTGAAAGGGTATTTAACAAGTTTATAAATATAAACCATCAAATAACAACAATAACAGACCATAAGAATTATATAGCAAAGTGTGGCTTTCTAGACTGATATTAGATTAAACTTTCCGCTATTAACACAATATTGAGCAGGAAACATATTACAATCATGAGTATTCTAAGAATGTGCCTATATAGGAATTCAATCCCTTTGTTTACAGTCTTTGTTTTCATCTCCCTCTGCATAATGATTTGTTTAGATTTCATATTTATTTGGGGAGCAGGAGATGTTTTGTACACTGAAACATTACGATTTAACTTATTTTTTATTCAAGGAAACAGGAAATGTTTTTGTACACTAAAAAAGTTATCTGAGTTTATAAAACAGTAATTTTTAATTTTATATTGTGATTTCTATAATTTCACTTCTTATATTCTTCAGTACTAAGACTCTGGTTATAAATAACACTTCTAAATCAACATGAGAGACCTCATATACTTCTTCTTTATTTTATGACCAGGATTGTCAAAAAAGCAGACGCTCAGCACTCATTTTTATTATGGCTTTAAATTTAAATTCTACTTCAGAAAATGGTGAAGAACTATTAGTGGGGAAACTTGGCTAGGTGTCCCAATCACCTCTGTGGAAATGCTGTGATTTCATCTATTAAAGGCATTAAAGAAAGGATTCCTGAAAAAGAAAGGAAAAAAGAAAAACAATTCCAAAGAGCCCACACCTTAGGATGGGGCTATCACAACGCGTAGGTTTTATACATGTCATGAATTTGAAGCCCAGTGAGCATCCAATTGGAGATGTCAATATTCTGTTGCATTGGAGGTCAGGAGCTCAGGAGACAATTCTCAATTTTGTTATGCAGGTTTACCAACCATTTGACTAAAGATGGTAATTAAAGCCATGGGTGTATATTAGTTTGCCAAGGGAGAATATGCAGAGTTAGATGAAAAGAGAGCCTAAGAGAACATTTAAAAATAGGGCAACTCAGGAAATAAATTTGTCAATATGAATTAAGAGTTATACAAACTTTCACATACTTTAATGAAAAAATATCACTTTAGGAATTCATCTATAAAACTAATCTTTAATTTAGAAATAACCCCATGCTTGAAAATGTGTCATTAAAAATAATAAAAACAAAAATAGGGAAATGGCAATAAATAATATTATATCATTTAAAAATATATTATACAGTCATTGAATTTTTACAAAAGTGTTTTTAGTAACACAGACAACTATCAATAGTTGTCATAATAAGTAAATGGAAAAACAGGCTATGAACTCACTCATCCAATTTGAATACAACTAGTTCAAATATACACACACACACACAAAGAGACTCGTAAAAATTTTCCTAGTGTTTCTCAGAATAATATTCCCTTGGTTACATTCTAATCTATTTCAAATATTCTACAAAAATCCCTATTTTTATTTCAAAAACTTTTTTTAAAATTTCAATATTTTATAGAACACTGCAGTTACTTATGTCTGCACAGCATGTGTAGCCACTCATTTTGGTAAAAGAGTAACACTCTTTTTTGTGATGTTTATTGGTTTTAGTTGTGGTAGGTTCCCCGATCTACACAAATTTGAGTAGAAACCAAGAGCTGACCAGAGTACCCCATTTACATCAATATAGATATTGGAGCATAGATGGGCATGTGATTCAAATTAGAGTAATCAGCCAACCTTGGAAATTTTATTGGAATAACTGAGAAATGGCATTCTATTTGATTTGGGACTATTACTGTAAATCTGATGTAAGTCTAGAGCTGCTGGTGATCATTTTTACTTGAGAATGAAACTGACACAAAGGAATAAGCAGCCTAGAACTGGAGAAAGAGACCTGTTATTTGCATTCCTGGATCCTGCTGTGCTGAAATGGGTCACCTTTACCTGTTTCCGTTCAATGATGTAACAATTGGGGGAGGGGGTGTAAGCTATTTTGATCTTCTATCATTTACAAATGAAAAAATCTAACTGAAATCATAACAAATGGACAACCCTGATGAATCTATTTTAGAGGTCCTCTCTCCCCAATTCTAATCCAATGACATTAGAGAGAAGACCTGATGGAGAGTAGAAGGCAGTGGGGGAGCAGAATAGCAGGGCTGAAATCCAGAAAGGGAGTTCAGTTGCTCCATTTACACCTTATTTGTTGAGATGATGCCTGGTACCCACATTAACACTAATATTCTCTAACCACACCACCGCAATCTACATCAATCTGAAAACAAGGGATTAAAGAGGACACCAATGAAGTCAAATCATTATCTAAAAGGAGTAATTAATGATGTATCCATTCACCAGCTATCACTATCCTGGGATTATTCTAGTTAAGGACCAGGAGCAAGGGACTGGATAAGTGATGGATGTGGACGGCTCTCATTATTTCTCTGCTGTGCCTTTTGTATAGCAGTGTTTTTAGGCCCCTTTTGTTTTTAATAAGTAAGTTAATAACACTTATTTTGGCTAATTCTAATTGTACTGAATGTAGTGGTGATTTTTTATAAGAAATCCTCCCCCCCCCCCCCCGCCAATTCCTAGAGCCAACTCAGAGAATACATGAGCAACAACATCACAAAAAAGCAAAAATAAAGCAAATAAAATAAAGAGAGAAAGAGAAAAAAGTGAAGAAATGAAAGGTTATCGGGAGCAGTTACTAGAACCCTGAACTAAGGAGACATTGAGATTAAACAAAAAGTTAACTTCCTGGCTAAACCAAACATTGGACAGTCTTTTTATCTAATGAAATGTGGTTTATTTTCCACATGCGGTTTATACTATCACAGTCCAGGTATTTCTCCTCAGTATTTACTATCATAATATTTGTGATTTTCCATTATTTTTGACCTTCCTTATTGCTTTACCTAAACTGCATATGGCTTTCACTACCTGACTTGTATGGATTTTTTTTTAAGCATTGTTAAATATCATGGCATCTGCTTGCCAAGGAAAAAATTAATTAAGAAAGTTACTAAATTATAGAAAATGTTTTATAACCCCAATATGCTGAAGATAAAGGTTATTAGTAATAATTATTTAAAATAGTATAATTATTTAAAAATTCAATTAACAATCAATATAATATAGATAAGATTACATACTCAGATAGAAATACGCATTAAGAGGTAACATATGAATCACATTCAAAATATATAACAATAGTGTAAGTCGCATATGCTGTTTACTTGACAAGTTAACCCACGTGGTAATATCAGAAAAACTGAATCTAGACTAGTAATAATGCTGAATTTAATGGATTTGGTTAAGAAGGAATGCATAGATAACTTTAAGGGAACTATAAGAGTATTAATATAAGTCACTAGCATCTTCCCTGAGAAATTTTAAAATCAAATGAACATAAAAGGTTGTTTCTTCTAGGTCTACTTTCTAATAGTGAATGCACTTTGAAAAACAAATAACCAAAGCCTTCTTACTCTGTTTAAATTGTGGGTATTTGTCATTCAAAAGTAGAAAGATTTCATTTATTTTTCAGTCCAGGAAAAAGAATCACACCCTGAGAGTCAATCATCAAAATTTATGCAGTTTTCAAAACACTGAAAAACAAATCCAGGCTCTTAGTTGAATTAAGTTTGGCATATATTCTGTGGCCAACAAGAGTGTTTATAAAGTAGTGGAAAGCTTAAAGAGCATAGTAGTACTAGTTTAGAATTCTAAACAAAAGTTTATAACAAATTCAGTGATTTCATAAAATGGACACATTTCCCAGGAACATATTTTTAAGGTAATTAGATTTCAATTAGTAGTTACTTTACTAAGTAGAACTACATTTTCTATCAATGTTAGTGAATGCGATTTAAACATGTGAATTTTGATGAGAGGAAAAAGAGTAACTAGAAGACACTTTCTCTGCAATTTTTCTTCTCAGTATAAAAATATCCTAAGTGTATATAGTAAATTATAAAATATAAGACCCTCACCTACCTTTCGTAACCACCCTGAAAGAGTAAGCAGACTTATTCATGTTATGTCAAACATATTTTTATTCAGAATGTCATTATCCTCACAGTTGATGCATCAGTGGGTTCTGGTTCTGCTCACTTGGTAGTAATTAGGTTCAAAGCAGCTCCCTGTCATTGCCTGGTCCACCATGTCAATGAGCATATGTGATGCAAAGAAGGGAGGAATTAGTCAGATGAACATGGTTTATATTTTTTATTGGCTGGATAATCTAGGAGAAATTACTCTTCCTGAAACTCTAGTTGAGTCATTTGCAAATTGGATATAATAATACCATCTATGCTTGAGTGTTGGGAAGATAAAGGGACTAATCTGAGTGAAGCACTTTCATCATACTGGACACCTAGAAAGACCTCAATGAAGTAGATTCTCTTTTGTCCTTGAAATGCCATTTCCTCTATCATCAACCTACGTTCTATCAGCTGGAATTAATCACTTCCTCTTCAACAGTACACCTATTGCAATATTGTGTTATATCTGAAAACACATCTCAACCAACATTTGGAGCTTCCACACCTATCATGAAACGGTGAAACTGTTAAATTTTACACTAAATTTAAAAGGTGAAAAAAAGCAACGTTAGAATTATAAAGCAAAGCCCAAAATTAAAGTTTGAAGAAAGGTTAAAATTAGATCAAAAAATTTTAAATCAGAAAAATATTAAAACAGAAGTATCAAAATGTATAATTATGACAAAGCCAAAATTATAACAATAAAATCGGTAAGACAAAAATATAAGACTACTAAATTTGTGACTGCAAAAAGGCTAAAAGAGATAAGACAAGAAATAAAATAATAGTTTTTAAAAGTTGTAACTTTTAAAGCATTTCAGGAATGAATTAAAATAGATAACAATTGATAAATCTAAAGAACAAATATTTGCAGCAACGTAGATGGACCTAGAGAGTATTATGCTTAGTGAAGTTAGAGAAAGGCACAAATACTGTATGTTGTCATTTATATGTGGAATCTAAAAAATTAAACAGACCTATGTATATAGAAAAACAGAAATAGACCTCATAGATATAGAAAACAAACTTGTGCATACCATCAGGGAGAGGGAAAGAGGGAGGGTTAAGATAGGAGTAGGGGATTAAGAGACAGAAACTACTATGCAAACTACTAAATACCTAGCACAGGATATATTGTACAGAATAGGGAATTATAGCCATTATTTTGTAATAATTTGAAATGGAGTATAATCTATAAATATGTATATAAATCTATCTATAAAAATCACTATGCTTTATACCTGAAACTCATATAGTATTGTAAATCGACTATACTTCGATAAAAAAGGAATAGGAAAAAAAGAAAGTTAACTCTAACTGAATTAACATTACATGTACATTAAATCAACTAATGTGCTGTTACTTTTTCATTAAAAAAGATGATTAAAATAAATAAAGTTATTAAAACATATTTTAAGGAACTAAAAGAAATAATCATCTAAAATATTAGAAAGTTAAAGGAGTCTAAAACAAAATAAAATTTTTATTTCAAATCAAAATGATAAAAATGAGAATGTGAATAATATGTAATCTTAAAATGATATGACTTGAAAGCTAAAATCAGAAAACCTAAATTATGAGAAAGGTAACATAGTCCAAAGGAGAAAATGATTTAAGACACTGTCACTCAATGTTTTTCAACATGCCAAAATATCGCCCAAATATACAGCAAACAATCAGGAGTAGAATGAAGAAAAACTCCCAGAACATTTTGCCCTGTCCTCCAGGCTATGGGCTCAATTTCGAACAAATGTTAAAGAGGACAAGTTTAAACAACTCTCCTAAATAGTTTGCTCCATGATTTCTCTGTCTTCTGCAAGGCAAAATAGTCAGCAAAGCAAGGTAAGGACATTGGATGTTCTGAATGTAGAATCATGCACAGAGATTGTGTTTGTGGGTGGACACCATAAGGTAGAGAAAACGGAGAGATAGATGGAAGAAACTGAAATTCCTGAGTGGCATGTTGAGAGTCCTTTCTCCATCACGGTGAATGAGAAGATATGAAGAGTGTGGGTGTGAGAGGGAACCAAGGAAGGGACACGAGTGCATCTGAATCACGTGGTTTAGGGACAAATCCCGAGGGTTAACGACAACCAGGGATAAATTTGTGATGTCAGGGAGGCTACCTAAAGGAGCCTTAAGGTAAAGAATGACTAATTTTTTTTAAATTTGATGCTATTCTGGTACACTCTTTCATCACTCCCTATTTGGAATAAAAGTTTAATATACTACAATGCTTTATAATATTTTTGGTTACTAGAAATAAAGAAATGAATTTTATGACACATGTGAGGCAAGGTGGAAAGAAAGTCACGGGAAACAGAATGTGTAATAAAGATGGAATTCAGAAGAGAAAGGATGTAAGTATCAGATCACTAAGAGACATATTAGTTACCTACAAATCTTGAGAAATTCTGTAAAGTAGGAAGAGGGAACTATATTTCTTAGTTTGGGGGACTGGGACCTACAGTTAGTTACTTTATTTATTTATTTATTTATTTATTTATTTATTTATTAACATCTTTATTGGAGTATAATTGCTTTATAATGCTGTGTTAGTTTCTGCTTTATAACAAAGTGAATCAGCTATACATATACATATATCCCCATATCTCTTCCTTCTTGCATCTCCCTCCCTCCCACCCCTCTAGGTGGTCACAAAGCACCTAGCTGATCTCCCTGTGCTATGTGGCTGCTTCCCACTAGCTATCGATTTTACGTTTGGTAGTGTATATATGTCCATGCCACTCTCTCACTTTGTCCCAGCTTACCCTCCCCCCTCCCTGTATCCTCAAGTCCATTCTCTAGTAGGTCTGCATCTTTATTCCTGTCCTGCCCCAGTAAGTTATTTTAAAAGTTCAGTGGTAAGGGTGACTTCAGAGGATTGTAAGATTTAGGAATACATGGGTTACTGACCCTTGGATTATATAATAAACTATTAAACCTACTTCCTAAGTATTTCCTTAAAATACCTATTTTACTTCATTTCTACTCTCACCACCAATACTGAAATGTTCTCTGAACTTTTCTTGACCTTTACACTTTTTCTCCTTTTCAATCTATCTTCAACTCCCATGATTCATCTTTCCTAGGTAAAGCTAGCCAAAGTGAACACTTCAAAAATAATATCTGAGATTTTCAGTTTCTAAGTAGGCAACAATAATATTCATGTGGCTTATGACATATTTGAACATAATTCCACCATATTATTAAGGTTTTATGTTTACCATGCTTATTCTTCATCTTTTTTCCTCTTTATTTATCAACAGTTAGATTGGTAAAAAAGGTTCTTATATTTTTAGTTCAACCTAATATATTATTTTAGGGGTAGCCCTTAAATTTTTAGCATGCATGCCCAAATTTTCTTCTTTCTAACCAAGTCTAAAATTAACTTCTATTTCTACCTGTATCTGCAGAACTGCAGGAGAATAAATTTCATTTGTTTTAATCCAACCAGTTTGTGGTACTTTGCTCCAGCAGCACTAGGAAACCAACACACACCATTTTCCTACTGGCCTCAGGGTGTTCTTTCCTCTACTTGAAAATTCTGCACCCAGAGCTTTTCACTAACTTAGTTAAATCCATCTTAGAAATTTCATTTCAGCTTACTGTTACTTTCTCTCTGCCCTCCTTTACCAGGTAGTATCATGTCATGTACTCTCACAAACTCTGCATTTTCTTTTTTTTAATATAGCATTTCCCACAAATGTAACTAAGCCTTAACAAAATTGTTGTTTACTCTTTATCTCCTCCTCTAGAAGCTGAGTCAGCTCCATGCACAGATACATGTTCACCACTATACCCTTATCAACTAAGACCGTATCTAGTCTATGGTAGATTTTTAAATAAATATATATTAAATGAAATAATTAATACACTTGATAGGAAGGCTAATTTCAGGGTACTAACATTCCTAATTTTGAAAATGTATCTACTCAGGAATAACAAGTTGAGATATTTTTAACTTTAGAAGATCCTCAAATGCTACATACACATACCATTGTCAGGTTAATACATAAAATATATATTTCTTATTATGGTGCTTTCTTTGAAGGGATTTAATTATAGTTTCCATCAATGTCAAACGTCCATCAGAACCACAGTCATAGCTTAAACAACATTTGATATTTCTGTCTGAATATTTTTTACTTCATTGAGAGAAATCTCATTTTTGTTCAACTTTTACCTGAGTGTTCCTTCATAGACATTCACCTAAGCTATTCTTTATGTATATATAAACACAGAAGTTCCTCAAGTGGTAGTGAGAGAAGGCAAGTGTAAGGGTGTGTAGAAAATAACCACACTAGGTATCAAAATTTTTCCCAATTCCAGGGAAATGGCCTGGAGACGGTTGCTACCAACCAGGAAGCACAGAGAATGTCATAAACTGAAAGCATGATTATAAATGAGCATGGCAATGATTCTGTAGAATGGGGTTGGGGAGAGGAACACAGAAATTTATGAGCCAGAATACTTACAAATAGTCAAAACTTGGTCAGATGAACAACAACAAAAAAGGCCTCTTGTGGTTTACAAACAGAACTTTGGAAAAAGTTTTTCTGTCACTGCTACAAAATGCCTTCATAGTGAGAATTCATTAATCTTGGCAACCCTTATTTGCTCAATGGAGACTGATTATAGCAACTACATCCAAGCACGGCCTTTCCCTACTGTTAAGCCTTTAAAGCAATGAGCTTCAAATCTGCATTCCTCCAAACAAGAATACACTGATGAGGAAATCCTTGGTGAAATAATAAGAGTTTTGAAGTAGAATAGGTGGTAATAAATACTTTATCTCTCAAAGTTTAAAATCAGTAAGTCACAAATACTTTTTGGTGACCATAAACAGGAAGAATTTCCCCTTATATTTGAAATGCTTTCATTTAATATTCAACACCAAAATCATTTCCACTATTTCTTTTATATCTAAAATAACACATGCCCTTGAGACACAATCAGCTAAAATAAGTGTGTCTTTCTTCTATTGCCACGCCAATTCTTATAAGGACTGACGTGAAATGGCAATGTTGAACTCTTTAGTGAATGAGGTGTTCTGTATAGACACATAGTGCTATTACTTATCATCTAAACCAAGTTTTTCTAGGATTTTAACTTAAGTCATTAAACACTTTAATTACTTTTTAGTGATGGTTAACAATATGTAACTCAAGGAAAATGAGTTATCCTGGGCCTATTCTCTAAAGAACTAAGAATACATCCTTTCACGCATCAGAAGTTTTGCATTTTTACTTTAAAACCACATTTTAAAAATTACAGCTGATTAAGGTAAATGAGTTTCTGAAAAGGGCATTAAGGAGATCCACTATGAGTTAAAGACCTGGACATCAGTAAATTTAAACTTGTGATAATCATTTTAATTATAAGTATACAGCATTACTATGACATTCTCTGTAAGAAGATATCACAAACTCATAGAAAAAAATAAAGTACATTTTTCTCATAAATCTTCACCACTCTTGTCTCTGACTGAAAACTGGCTGGGCAACTTCACTGATAGCTGAGCTTTGTTAAGAGTCTGTGTTTCATTCAGTTGGGGATCAGCTGACGTAGGCTGAATCTATGCTTCATGCTGCAGATTTTTAGATCAGCCATGTAGCTCTCCCCCAAGGATATCCTGTCCCCTTGGACTAGAGGGCTAGCTAGCTGCATGTTCTTCTCTTGATGGCAGAAATTCCAGAGAGCAAGCCCATTCATACCTTCACTTTCTTTGCTTTTGGCCAGGTCCATTCACTTATATTCATCAGCCAAACTCAAAGAGTGAAAAGTGAGCCGAGCCCACCTTTTGTGAAAGGGCTTGCAAAATTATGTGACAAAGGTTATGAATTCAGAGAGTGGTGAAAAATTAATATACAATAATTCCACCTGCCACAGGGATCTTTTAAATTTTATTGGTAATTTGATTCTCAATTGTTCTTCAATAATAGAAATGACGGAATAATTGGGTGTGTTGGTTAAGACTGAAGAAGAGTCATATCTTTAATTTGCTCTACTGTTACTCTTCTAAAGGAGATCATTGTTGTAAATATGCATTCTGGGCATGCAAAATAGGAGAATCTAATATTGGAAAGTATAATTATTAAAAGAATAGATAGGTAAGAATGATTTCTAGTGTTCCTGAATATATGGGAGTACTGAAAACCAAGGTTTGCCTTAACACAGACAAGCAAATTAAAAGATCTTCACTGCCCTAGGAAAACTACAGTCCTTATAACTCAAGGGTTGAAAGATTTATTTCCCTGTGGACCAAGGTTACAGCAGATCAATTAATAGAGCCATGTTCTTCTCTTCTGCTGCCATGTGCAGAAAGAAAAATGTGTTGATTATGCCATTTCAGCATACTGTATACACAAAGTCAACTTTATGGGCTGGTCTAACCTACAGTGCAGGACTCAGAAATTGGGAACCAGAAAATAATCAGTCTCTGTCCACTTGGCAGCATGAACTATCATGAAGTCCAGTGGTTGGCAGACAGGATCTGGAGCCCCGAGTGGCTCTTGCTTCACAGCTTCTGATCAAAGGAATGAAGCTCCCTAAACTCAGTGAAGTTTAAGAATCAAATTACTATATAACGTATGCTCTAAAATTTACAAAAGGCTTAGAGTAATGTGATCTTTCCCTTCCAGGGAAGGAAATGAGCACCATTAAAATGTTTAGGTTTTACAATACTGCAAAGGATGGAAAATGCCATTAATATCATCAAATCACCCATAATGGGTTCTCTTGCAGCATAGGGCTCATTTTCTTTTTGGCCTCCTCCACTATAGAATGACTTTTCTGTGTGGAGCCTCTGTTAGGTTAATGGCAGACTTCTTGTGTACTAAAGCAATAAATCAGCCCCTTATGATTAACCTAGGTTCTTTTAATTTTGTATTTTTTAGAATAGTATGAAAAGATGTAATATTCTTTGAATAATTTCTATTTATTCAAAGGACTTATTAGTTCTAAAATACATAATTAAGTAAAAGTAATAGCTCCTTTCCAATGTGATATGATAATGTTGCAGAGTATATCTTTGTGCTTTAGAGCTGAAAGTGACCTTGGAGACATTAAATCTAGCTTTTCATTAGTGTAGGAATCTCTTCTAAGACATCTCTTAAAGAATGTCACCCACTTTTTGATGTAGCACTTTTGGTGAATGGGGCTCTTGACAAGAGACACAGAGAAAATGCATCAAGAAACCTGACAATATCTATAAAATAAACTGTAAAACAAAACAAAAAAGAAAGAAAAATATAGAAATGGATAGATAAAATATTTAAACCCATTAATAAGAAATGTGAAGTATGTTCACTTCAATTTTCAATTCTAATTTAATTTCACTGTGTATTTGTATCTCTTCCTCTAGATTGTAATTTTGAAGAAAGGAGGGGCGATGTGAAAAATGAATAGTCAGCTATATTTATGCTGTGGAAGAAAGAATTTGGTTTTTTGGAACACAGCCTGCGATAGCAGAACAACGTCTGGCAAGAAACACGTTATGTTTGGCTGGAGAGTCACTGGCACTATCAAGAAATATTCAAGTGGATATTTGAGAGAGGAGAAAGACCCAAGCAAAACCACAAACCAGGTGGGACCAAGAGAGGAACAGGACAATGGAAGTATGGTTTGTCAGTCAACAGAGAGTTAACACACAATTTTGTGCCTCTTCTTTAGGTCATAGAACTCATATTACCAATTGTCAGATTTCCCTTAAATTAAGGAGTTAGGAAAAATTCTCAAGATGTACAGGTGGACATATTTGCTACTTGCTTTCAAAATGTAAGATATAAGAACATTCCAACAGGGGCCCAATTTTATTATGTCACAAGCATATGAAAAGTAAGCAGACATTTCCCTGGGCTTTTCTCCTTTAGAAAGTAATAAATTGTCAACTGGCATAGAAAGATTAGATCCTAAAAACTGATTCTCCCATAAATACCAGCCATAAATCTAGACAATAAACAACAGCAACAAAAATACCTGAAGGCTCTGGAGACTGAATGAAAGCAGACAATTTGTGGAGAAGGGTCAGAACTTGGAACAAACATCCAACAGAGCAAGTTTCTTTTTTCTTTTTCTCTCTATACTGAGGGTATATGCAGTTTGACCTTGACTACAATGTCAAGTGACTCCAATTCTGATAGAAAGTTTCACCATCTTTCTGGAACTATATATAGTAAGTATTCTTGGGGCAAGAACAGCCTCTGAAGATTGAGAAAGAAGCTCCAGAAAAGATGCCCAGAGGTCCCTAATTTCACACCACACATAAATTCACCATTAAGTCCATGCTGTTTCCTGAACCACTTCTGTGTAGGGCAAACTGCATGCAGATAACAACTAAGGTTTGAAGAACTGAACTGACATCTGAGTTGCTGCCCAGATTTCTGTCTAACCAAGTTAGTCATCTGATAAAAACAAACATATCAACACTCTGGAGATTATAACATAACCTGAAATCCACACAGTATCATATTCACAGTGTTTAGGATATACACAAAAATTACTTAACATAAATTGAACCAGGACAATGGGACCCAACCTCAACGGAAAAGACAATCAAAAGATGCCAACCCGAAGTTAACAGAGATGCTGAAAATTGCACTACAAAAACTTTAAAACAGCTATTTTAACTCTGCTTAGTGAGAATAAAAAAATTTAATCAGCAGAAACCTCAATTAAATAGAGTCAAGAGACCAGAGGGGGAGCTCTCAGGCCCTGCAACAATAACAAAGCCTGACAGGAAGAAGACAGACGGATTTCCTAGCAAGGACTCAGCCAATGAAAACCCACAGACTCTTTGCTTACTATAGCCAGCCCAACTTCCTTTTCCCCTCTATAAAAGAGTTTTCCTTCCCTTGCACATGGCTCACCATGGCTGCAGATCCCGAATCGCAATTCTTTGCTGATCCCAAATAAACCTATATTTGTTGGAGAAATATCTGGCAGTCTATTTGTTTTAGGTCAACATTTTGGTGGCCCATAGGAGGACCACAGAAGGCCCCCAAAGGCTCTGAGCCTGGTGAGCAAATAGGTGTGGCGCTCACAATTCAGTCCATTGTCACTCACTGCTTTCTCACTTATCCTGAAGGCATGTTTTTCTCCTGGATTCGAGCTCACACTCTCTTTGCATTTGAAGCTATCCAGGCTTCATTCAGGATCTATTTTAAGGGTTTGTCCTTTATGGTTAAGACCTTGCTTTGTATGTGAGTACTCTCCAGTCTTTATTCAGGATTTATTTTAAAGTTTTATTCATTCTGGTTAAGACTTTGCTCTGCATGTGTGTACTCCTTTGGCAGTTCAATCTGATTTTGAGTTCAGACTGTTACAACTGAAGCTGGCTGAGACACCTTCGGCCCACTCCTTTGGGAACAGGGGCTGCTTCACTGAAACTGTGCTGTTTTTTCAGGCTTTGGTCCTTTCCCTTGGAATGGGACGGTTCCATGGTTACTGGCTGAAAAGCTTTTGGCCTGGCCACTCTGGGACAAGCTGTTTCCTTAGAACTGGCTCATGTTAGGCCTGCAGGCTGTCTGAGTTGCAAGATGTTTAAATTTATGTGTTTGAGCTGTAAGCTGTTTAAACTGTTTGAAAATTATTTTTTCTCCAGAGAAAAACCTCTGAAAAGTGGTTATCTAAATATTTCAGGGTGCCCTCCTACAGGAACTCTGGATGATTTTATGTTTAAAAATCATGGTCCCTCCTTAGGGACCCTGGCCCTAACTAAATGGACTGACCTAATCAAAGGCAATTAGAAAATCAGCGGCCATTATGGGGAACTTCTGAAATCCCCACACTTAGTTACCTTATAATTTGATTACAAGAGCTCTAAAATCACAAGAACTAAATGGAATGCCTATTTTGAGGCATCCCAACATTAACAGGAGTCTAAAATTACCTCTATGCAAAATAAGATTTTAAGATTAACTGAGACAAAATTTTTTTTTTTAATTAAAAAAAATAAAAGAAAGACAAAATGGCTCCCAAAGATTCAAGCTCTTCTTCCTTGGTTTCTTTGTCTCAGGCTCTGCCTTTGGTGCCATCCTGTCTCTGTCCCTCAGCTCCTTGTGGTCAGACTCCACCTCTTGTACCACCTTCCTCCTTCCTTTCTATGCCCACCTTGCCTTCTTTATACCCTCAGTTCCCCTGTACTAATTCTCTTGCCAAACTTCCCTTTTTCTCTGAAACTTTTCCCACTCCCTTTTCTTCTGTACCGATCAGAACCTGTCCCTCTAAAATTAAGTCTTTTGAGTACCTATAGGCTATACCCTTAATTTCTTATATTCCCTGGACCAAAGCAAGCCATAGTCAAAGATTTTTCCAAAGTAGCCAATGATCCTCACAGATTTTCTGAGGAATGTAATGTAGTCATTCAAATTTATCAACCTGGTTTCTCCAACTTACATTAGTTAGTTCATATGCTTGTCAGTGAAGGCCAGGTCCAGTATTCAATGAAAACCACTAATGGGAAAAATCCTGAAAGGTCTCTAGAATCACAACTGGGGGATCAGCCCACTCACTTATTAAATGATCAGTTTTGAGAAATCACTAGATAACTTCATCAGGCAATTAATTCCTAGGGTTTTTCCAACCCTGTTGATTGGAACAAAATTCAGCCTTGCACACAAAAATCTGATGAACCTGTTCATGACTATTACAACCAACTTCAGATTATTTTTTAAAGAAAATTCTGGTTTTCCTTCAGATGTTCCACCTGGGTAGTTTTTTAAAACTCTGTATTTATTAATGGGCTGAATCAGGAGCTTTCCCTTCAGTAAAAAGAACCAGGATAGAATGGGAAACTCTGTCCACTCTGAATTTAGTTAACCTGGCAAACCAGTTCTCTCACACTCTGGATGAGTCACCTAAAAGGAAGACTGCTAAAATTCTTAATCATCATTTCTAGCTATTGAAAGCTCCTAAATTAAATCAAAACCCTCCAAGTTTCTGCTATTATTGCAAAGAGCCAGGACATTAGAAAAGAAAACTGTTACAAATTTAAGTGCCTCAGGCACTTTCAGCCCTCAAATCAGCCTTTTCTCTGTCCTCCCAATTCTCGATGGGGCTCTGAGAAACTACAGGGGCTCTTTCCAATCCTCTCTCCTAATCAGATTGGAGAAACATTTCTCCAGATTGGAGATGAATTTCTTCCAGTCCTAATTGACCTGGAACCATACTGTCAGTGTTCAACCTATTATAAAGCAGTCCCCACCTCAGAGTACTAAAATGGTGCACACAGTGGGATCTCTAATGAATTTGAAGAGGTTCCTGTCTCTGAACCGATTGCCTTTTGTTTAGGCCCTTTGAGAGATACACACACTTTTCTCCTTAGTTCTTCTGCCACATCCATTTACTAGGCTGAGGCTCCATAGAAAAGTATCATGCTGAAATTTCTTTATCCCAAAAGGGGGAAATTTTTTTGGAATTTGACAGTAGTCACAAAATAACCAACCAGGTGGATTAAATGACCCTTTGACATCTTTTATTTGTTTTGGCTCTGACTGTACAAGAGCTGATTCTTGAAACACTGATCATTTGTTCTTATTGAATCAGCTACCATCCTCCTTATGGGCAAAATATCTAACTGATATTGGCAAAATTCATAGTGCATGTCCCATAAAGATTCAAATAGATCCTCTATAATCTCTTCACAGAATTAATCAATATCCTGCAAATAAAGAAGGCCTTGGAGGCATAAGGCTGAAAATAGAAGATTACAAGAATTAAGGTCTAATTATCCTTTGTATTAGTAACTGTAATACTCCTATTTTACCGGTGAGAAAACCTAAGAGCTAAGGATGAAGGGTTGTGTCCAGGACCTCTGAGCAATAAACAATATTGTTATCCCTCCATACCCTGTTGTCCCTAACCTTCATATGTTGCTAACATCCATTCTCACCAAAAGTAAATTCTTCACTGTAATTGAGTTATACGTTTTTTAGTATTCCTGTTGATAAAGCTAGCCAATACTTTTTTGCCTTCACTTGGGAAGAAAAACAATTCACCTAAGCAGTAATGTCTCAGGGTTGTACTGAGAGTCTTTCTTATTTCTCACAATCCTAAAGGCTGATCTGGATGACATGAAGTTCCCTCAGGGTTCTACTTTGCTACAGTATGTGAACTATTTGCTTCTTTGCTCTTTTCTCAAGCCTCCTTACAGGAAGACAACATCCATTTGCTAAAGATTTTAGCCTTAAAGGGAAGTAAAGTCGCCTAAGAAAAATTAGTTTGCTCAAACCCAGACTCAATATTTAGGGCATCTGATATCAGAACAAGGGCTACACCTAGATCCAGTTGGACTTCATGGTGTCCTAAGTTTCCCAAAACCCAAAACTAAGTGCCAACTGTGAGGTTTTCCTCGGCCAGTTGGTTACTGCTAAAGTTGGATTCCAAATGTCTCTCTTATGGCCAAACCTCTGTATGCTTTACTAAATAACAACCCTGACCGCATTTTATGGGAAAAACCAGATGACATGGCTTTTAAGGCCTTAAAGGAGAACTTACAAACACCTCTGCCCTTGGGCATTTCAATTATTAGATTCCCTTTTTCCTTTTTGTATATGAAAAGGAATAGAATGCCCTTGGGGTACTTGTCACAAAACACAGAGGCCACCATTAGGGTATTATAGCCAGCAACTGGCCCCTGTGGCACGTGGATACTCCCCCTGTTTTAGAGTCATTACAGCCATGGCTCTTTTGCTTAAAACTGCCAAGAAAATTATTGTGGGACTGCCTTTAACAATTTTTGTACCATATGCAATAGAAGCCCTAATGAATTGTCATCACACTCAACATTTCTCAGTTGGCTGCCTCATCTTCTATGAAGTCCTTTTGTTAACTGGTTCTCACATAATTCTTTTATATTGTAATAACCTTAAACCTGATATTTTTCTCCTCTCAGTCACCAGTGAAGTTCCTTATGACTGCTTAATGCTGATGGATCACCTCCCAACCCTTCATGATGATCTACAGGAAATACCTCTGAGTAACACTGACTTCTTATAGTTCATTGATGGTTCTTATTTAATAGATGGGGGTGGAAAATACTGTGCTGGGTATGCTATGGCAACTCCTTTTGATGTTGTTGAAGCAGCATCTTTACCTATTGTTACTTCAGCCCAAAAGGCTGAATTATATACTCTTACGCAGGCTTATACTTTAGGCAAGGACAAAACTGCAATATTTATATTGATAGTAGATACGCTTTTGAAGTAGTCATGATTTTGGAATGCTGTAGAAGCAACATAGCTTCCTCACTTCCAGCAGAAATAAAATAAATAATGTCTCCTATGTTCAGGAATTATTGAATGCAACACTTTTTCCTACCACTTTAGCTATTATTAAGATTCCAGGGCATTATAAACTTGACTCTCTGGAAGCTAAGGGAAATCATCTTGTTGACACTTTTGCAAGGAATGCTGCCCTTAATGGGACCAATAGCAGCCAAACCTCTGTCACAGTACAAAGGGATATTTCCCCAAATGATAACTTAGAAAAACTGGCTAGAGAGGCCCAACAATTGGCCCCCAAAAGGGAAAAACAAGATTGGAAATTCAATAATTGTTGGTTTAATAAAAAGAGAAAGCTCTGGTTTGGACCAAATAACCCAGTCCTACTGGAGACTCTTAAAACTCCCACTCTTCACCACTGTATATGCATTAAACCATTGGTCTACTGACAAAATGATAGCCTTCATGAATCAATATTGATAAGGAAACTAATAAGCCTGCAAAACCTGCCTACCTCATTTGTCCCAATTGTCTGAAATACAAACCAAGAAAGCCTGTTTGTACTGTTCCCAGACATTTTAAACTATCTAATGGACCATCCAAGATATGGCAAATGGATTTCATACAAATTCCTCTATCTCATAGATATATATTTTAGTCATGGTCTGTATGTTTTCACACTGGACTGAAGGTTTCCCTTGCAGACAGGCTACTTTCTCTTCTATGACTAAAGTTCCTTTGAAAAAGATTACCCCTACCTGGGGAACTCCTCTCAAAATTCATAGTGATCAAGGAACCCATTTTACTGGCCAGTAAATCTTTGACAAATCCATGTTGTTTAGCTGGTTTTATGACACTTTCACTGTGCTTATGACTCTCATTCCTTTAGTTTAGTTGAATGCACTAACGGCATTAAGACTCAATTGGTAAAATTTGTAGAGGCCCTCCAAACATCTTGGACAAAAGCATTGCTGTTGGTCCTTCTAAATCTTACATCCACCTCCTCTTTGGAAACTCATAAACTCTCACCCTTTGAGATAGTTACAAGACACCCAATGCACTTGGCTTCTGCTTCTATTGAACCACAACTTATAAAAGGAGAGATACTCTAATAATGCAAAGGCCTCACTGCTTCTATTAAAACATAAGCATGTCTTGGTAGAGCAACCTCTTCACAGTGCTTTCTTGGAAGTTGAAGACCTTAAAACCTGGCGATTGAAAAAGACACGTCCAGAAGAACTCTCTTCAACCTCACTGGAGAGGCCCCTGTCAGGTACTGCTAACCAACTTTTGTATCACCAGACTCCAAAGAATATACTCTTGGATGCAAGTGACACAGATAAAGAAAACTGAGCCCTGACTGAAACTGCACATCATCTGATGACCTGAAAGTAAATATTTCCCAAATCTTTGATGATGACATAGCACTTCAGATGATCTGAAATGTCTATTATCTTGATAATATCTGGACTTTAGATAAAAAGTACCTGAGAGTGCTTCCCTGGTGGCACAGTGGTTGAGAGTCCGCCTGCCGATGCAGGGGACACGGGTTCGTGCCCCGGTCCCGGAAGATCCCACGTGCCGCGGAGTGGCTGGGCCCGTGAGCCATGGCCACTGAGCCTGCGCGCCCGGAGCCTGTGCTCTGCAATGGGAGAGGCCACAACAGTAAGAGGCCTGCGTACTGCAAAAAAAAAAAAAAAAAAGTACCTTAGAGTACTTCCTACTCCTACTTGTTACTCAAATGTGGCCTTAATAGGTTTCCAATCTGTGCACTTTGCCTCTGATGTGAGACCCTACACCCAGGAAAGCTTCCTCCTGGCATTGAGGGACAAAAATCCTCTGAAACTGGAAAACCTGGCACTTCATCAATGATGATTCACAGAACTATCTTAATCAAAAGGGGGAAATGCAAAAAAATATATTAATAAACAGACACTTCAATTATATAGAGTTGGTAGGCCACAAGAGGGAGCTCTCACACCCTGTGACCATAGCAAAGCCCAACAGGGAGAAAGACTCTTCTTCTTTCTTAGCAAGGACTCAGCCAATGAAAATTCATGAACTCTTTGTTTACTATAGCCTTCCCAACTACATTTTCCCTTCTATAAAAGAATTCTCTTTCCCTTCCATGTGGTTCATCATGGTTGCAGATCCTAAATTGCAATTTTCTACTCATCCTGAATAAACATACCTTTGCTGGGGAAATATCTCGCAATCTATTTGTTTTAGGTCAATATGAGGTAAAAGCAAATGTACTCATTATAAATGAAAATACATAAAGTCTTAACAACATGTAAACTATTAAAAAAAACCAAATATAAACTTTAGAATTAAAATATACAATATCTAAAAGTAAATTCACTGAATAGTCTCAATAGCAAAATGGGAAATGATAGAGGGAAGAGTTAATAAAGACAGATCAATCGAATATACAATCTGAAGAACCGAGAGGAAAGGAGATTAAACAAAACAAACAAGTAGATCCTCAGAGATTTGTGGAAAATTTTCAAAAAGCCAATTATATGATCAATTAAAGTTTTAGAAAAGGAGGAAAGAGAAATGGGCAGAAAAAAATTTTTGAAAAAATGTCTGAAAACTTCCAAAATTTAATGAAATACATACATTTACAGATTCAAGAAACTTAGGAAACCCAAATATGATAAAGTCAAAGAGAACCATACCTAAGACCATCATAGTTAACCTGCTGAAAATCTTGAAAGCAGTCACAGAAAAATGACACACTAATTTCATAGAGAACAACAACAAATTGAATACTAGCAAATCAGAAATCACAAAGGCTAGAAGACAATGGAGCAACCCCTTTAAAGTGCTGAAATAAAATAAATACTAATCAAAATTCTATATCCAATGAAAGGATTCTTTAAGAATGAAGACATTCTTTTTAAAAATTAATTGAATATTTGTGCTTTGCTCCATTTCTGAACTCTCTGTTTGGTTCCAATGATCCACTGACGTATTCTTACACCAATATCACACAATTGACTGCAACAGCTTTATAGTAAGTGTTGAAATCAGGTACTATATATAAGCTTTCCAGATTTTTTTTTTTTTTTTTTGCGGTACGCGGGTCTCTCACTGCTGTGGCCTCTCCCGTTGTGGAGCACAGGCTCCGGACACGCAGGCTCAGCGGCCATGGCACACGGGCCCAGCCGATCCGCAGCACGTGGGATCCTCCCAGACCGGGGCACGAACCCACGTCCCCCACATCGGCAGGTGGACCCTCAACAACTGCGCTACCAGGGAAGCCCAGCCTTCCAGATATTTTTTTCAATGTTGGTAAAACCAGCATGACCTTTTTGTAATAACCCTTCATGTACTGCAATGTGGAAAGTTCCCCTACCCAGAAATTTAGGGCAACTGTAGGGCTTATCTTGTTTACTTCCCTTCTATCATATATAGATAGATCTTGTTCCTGTGCTGTTTTTGTACAATGTCTGAAAACAATTTTATTCTGTATTTTTTCAAGTTTCTACTTATTTACAGAAAAGCTAATTCCAGTCTCAGTTACATAATTATGGCCAGAAACATAGTTTGTTTGCTCTCGTGTTGCTAATCATCTAAAAACAATATACAACATATTTGTTATTATTTTATGAACGGTACCTTTTCATTCATGTTTGTAATGTGGGTACAGAGTAATCACCTCCCTAAAATGCTTCACATTCAATTATTAGATTGTTCTAAATTCTAAATGGCAATAACAGTCTCAAATCTGTGTTTGCACCTTTTTGAACTTTCTTTACAATTATGGAGAAAAACATTTTTTCAAGTATAATTCATAATCAATGTATACTTTTATAGGATAAACTAGTTTCTTAATAAATCTTTAACCTCATGAGAATGCCACCATGTTTTACGTTATGTATTACTAGTCTAATGACAAGAAAATAGAGATAAGCTTAATATGTAGAACAGTTTTGTGCCAAATGAAATCAAAATGATTTCATGTACTGTATAAATATTTTATGGTTCAGAGAGACTTGTGGTCCTGCTTATTTTAGGCACTTATCTTCACAAGTGGTCTCAGAGTTGTGACTTGCAAAATGAGCAGCCCACCTCCTATCTGCAGGGGGTCTTGGAAATTGCTTTAGGGCTTGAACAAACACGGAGTTCTCTCCAGCATTTTAAATCAGGCACAATAAAAATCCATGCAAGTCCTCTAATATCACAGTTGTCTATCTATTAATTTAATTTGGAGGGAACTAATTAGTAATCAACACCAGGAAGAGTGTCTGTGACCATCATTGTAAAATCTGGGCCCAGTATTCACTTTATCTCTTAGCAATGTCTGCATATCCCTCTAGGGTTTTGCTTCATTGCACTTGTCTTGGCCTCTGTCTCTGAATTATAAACAATGGACTGAGATAGGAAGATCAGGCTAATCTCTGGAATGTGGCCTCTGACACCAGGCTACATCTCCATTATACAACTGCACTGAAATTCCTCTGTCAGACAAAGGATGGTACAGCATGGGTTCTTAGGGAAACATCTTGGATTGGCAGATGTCCCTGACTCCTTAGGCTCATCTGAGGCTTCTTCAACATAATCATCCTCTCTTTTCTTTCCCCTCTCCCTTCCTATTCATCCCTCCCTTGCTTCCTTCTTTCCTTCATTCCTCTCATTCTCTCATATTCTGTTTTTCTCATTTTCTCTTTATTTATTTTTTATTCCACACAACGAAGTGTACACTTGAGTGATGTCCAGAATTTAAACCAAAACCACAATAATTATCAAACTCAGGGAGTACCTTTTCCCCCGTGCCAAGAATTTAAATAAAAAACTCCAGATTCTCTCAGAGAAATCTTGTATGAATGGGACATTAGTTTTTCACATTTCCTAAGTGTGTACTAACCTGTTTAAAGTATGCTCTAAGAGTTTCCTGGAATAGGTTGTGGGTACGAGTTTACTTCTTCAGTGACAGTTTCACAAGGCAAACTTTGGCTAAATGTCTACAGTAGTGTTTTGGACTGTTTTTTATTATTACATCTATATTCCACTTACTGCAACTCTGATGTTTTCCATTCTTTAGTGTTCTCTATTGAAAAAGTCCTTAAAATTTTCATTGTCTATTAAAAAGTATCTTTAAAATATTCTTCCTTATTTTACATAGCTTTTTGAATCACTGCATTGACCAGTTGAATCTAATAGGTTTGACACACAAAATCCACGACATATTTTTTAACCTACTTGGGTTATATTTAAATACCTTCTCCAGGCTGCATCACATGGGCAGATGTGCCCTTTAATACTCATGGGACCAAAACAGAGATTCTGATAAAGAACAGGCTCTTCAGTGTCCATTCTAACTCTTCAAAATAATATAGAATATTCCAACCTGACTGTAAATACAGAAATGAATTTATTCTTAAATATTTTGCTACCCAAAGCTAATTTTCTGCAAAAGAATACAAGTATAATGTCTGATGACTAAGGGAATTTCTCATACCTTGTAAGTCAGTTTGCTTTCCTAGAGGAGATTTGATTCTACTCTTGACAACACTTTGGTAAATGTAATATGTACAGGACAATGAAAGGGCTATAAGAAAACAGCATATTTCACTGACTAACAATGGTTATTCCCTTTGTGAAAAGACTTTCCCCTCAAGTTTTTATATAACGTCATTTATGGCTATTACGTGCGCATACAAATAAATTTCATCCTGAGTTTTCTTTTCAAGTTTTTCAGCTTCCCTTGTCCTACCTCTTTTCTCAAGAAAGTCACACAAGTAATGAAAATATTACTTTGCTATTTAAACAGTGCTAATTGTCTTTTCCAATCTCCTCCCAATAGAGTTGTATCAAATTTTGCTTACATTATTATGACCATAAAATGTACTTCACAGCTAAGTCATAAATACTATTATGATAATTTTTCCTTTTCTATGCTTCATTTTGTTTTCTTTGGTATTAATAGTTTCTTTCCCTTCTTCCTTTCTCTCTCTCTCTCTCTCTCTCTCCTTAACTTATATTCTCCTTGCTTGCACCAAGTTTATCTTCTTAAAGAACATCTAAAACTTTCTGAACTTATATCCTTAACATGACTCCCAAGGCCCTAAACAATCTTGCTCCTGCTATCTCTCCAGCCTCATTACGCTATTTGGCCCGTGGATCCCTACACCACAGCAGTCCTGACTCCACCTCCCTGCCACCCCCTCACCACAAGAGCTGCTGAATTCAGCTCCAAGTTTCTTTCTCTTCAGGTCCTTTGTACATGCTATTCTTTCCCTCTTTGCTGCTTAATATTTCTCATCCTTGAAGACCAAAATAAATTATATATTCCTAAGAAATGTCCTTGAGTTTCTTTTTTATGTTTTTTAACATTTTTACTGGAGTATAATTGCTTTACAATGGTGTGTTTGTTTCTGCTTTATAACAAAGTGAAACAGCTATACATATACATATATCCCCATATCTCCTTCTTCTTGAGTCTCTCTCCCACCCTCCCTATCCCACCCCTCTAGGTGGTTACAAAGCACCGAGCTGATCTACCTGTGCTATGCAGCTGCTTCCCACTAGCTATCTATTTTACAACTGGTAGTATATATAAGTCCATGACCCTCTCTCACTTTGTGCCAGCTTACCCTTCCCCCTCCCCATGTCCTCAAGTCCATTCTCTACATCTGCATCTTTATTCCTGTCCTGCCCCTAGGTTCCCTGAAACCATTTTTTTTTGATTCCATATATATGTGTTAGCATATGGTGTTTGTTTTTCTCTTTCTGACTTACTTCACTCGTATGACAGACTCTAGGTCCATCCACCTCACTACAAATAACTCAATTTCATTTCTTTTTATGGCTAAGTAATACTCCATTGTATATATGTGCCACATCTTCTTTATCCATTCATCTATAGATGGACACTTAGTTTGCTTCTATGTCCTGGCTATTGTAAATAGAGCTGCAATGAACATTGTGGTACATGACTCTTTTTGAAATATGGTTTTCCCAGGGTATATGCCCAGTAGTGGGATTGCTGGGTCGTATGGTAGTTCTATTTTTAGTTTTCTAAGGAACCTCCATATTGTTCTCCATAGTGGCTGTATCAATTTACATTCTGACCAACAGTACAGGAGGGTTCCCTTTTCTCCCCACCCTCTCCAGGATTTACTGTTTGTAGAATTTTTGATGACGGAAATTCTGACCAGTGTGAAGTGATATACCATTGTAGTTTTGATTTGCATTTCTCTAATGATTAGTGATGCTGAGCATTCTTTCATGTGTTTGTTGGCAATCTGTGTATATTCTTTGGAGAAAAGTCTATTTAGGTTTTCTGCCCACGTTTGGATTGGGTTGTTTGTTTTTTTATATTGAGCTGCATGAGCTGCTTGTAATTTTGGAGATTAATCCTTTGTCAGTTGCTTCATTTGCAAATATTTTCTCCCATTCTGAGGGTTGTCTTTTCGTCTTGTTTATGGTTTCCTTTGCTGTGCAAAAGCTTTTAAGTTTCATTAGGTCCCATTTGTTTATTTTTGTTTTTATTTCCATTTCTCTAGCAGGTGGGTCTAAAAGGATCTTGCTGTGATTTATGTCATAGAGTGTTCTGCCTATGTTTTCCTCTAAGAGTTTTATAGAGTCTGGCCTTACATTTAAGTCTTTAAACAATTTTGAGTTTATTTTTGTGTATGGTGTTAGGGAGTGTTCTAATTTCATTCTTTTCAATGCAGCTGTCTCTTTTTCCCAGCACCACTTATTGAAGAGGCTGTCTTTTCTCCATTGTATATTCTTGCCTCCTTTATCAAAAATAAGTTGACCATATGTCTTTGGGTTTATCTCTGGGCTTTCTATCCTGTTCCATTGATCTATATTTCGGTTTTTGTGCCAGTACCATACTGTCTTGATTACTGTAACTTTGTAGTATAGTCTGAAGTCTGGGAGCCTGATTCCTCCAGCTCTGTTTTTCTTTCTCAAGATTGCTTTGGCTATTCAGGGTCTTTTGTGTTTCCATACAAATTGTGAAATTTTTTGTTCTAGTTCTGTGAAAAATGCCAGTGGTAGTTTGATAGGGATTGCATTGAATCTGTAGATTGCTTTGAGTAGTAGAGTCATTTTCACAATGTTGATTCTTCCAATCCAAGAACATGGTATATCTCTCCAGCTGTTTGTATCATCTTTAATTTCTTTCATCAGTGTCTTATAGTTTTCTGTAACCAGGTCTTTGGTCTCTTTTTTTTTTTTTTTTTTTTTGATTTTTAAAATTTTATATTGAACTACGTTTACACTTCAAGAAATGTTGCCATAATAGGGAGCTGCTGTATATCCCTCAGGGTTTCTCAGTATTAATGCAATCAGTTTATCAGTCACTTCCTTTATGATTAGTGCTTTTTTCGTGATTTCTTTAAGATTGTTGGTTTATGTCTATTTTTCAGGCTACCTCGAAAAGCCTACCCAAGTAACTAGTAAATTGGTTTCCTTGCTACCTCTTTCCTAAAATAGTACTAACTTCATTCATGTAGGGACTTTAGTTAAGAGAGGAGAAAATTTTCTTAAGTGACTGTGTGACAATGATCCCATGATACATTCCCTGCATCCCTGAGTCTCTGTCCCTATGGGGACTTAAACCACTCTTCCTTAGTCCTTTAGTGATAAGCTCTTGCTCAAAGAAGGCTGGGAGTTGGTCTTAGGAGGAGGCCACTTAGTCCCTTAAGGTTAGACTCGAGAATCCAAGAATGCGATAGCCTGGATGTGAGAGGAAACGTGGGAAGAAAATGACATACACCTATCTGTCCTCTCAGGGTCAGGAAGTCAGCCATGCAAGAGCTCTCCGTTCTAGCATCTGTGCTCCTTAAGGTTATGAGCTGCCTAGGTTTGGTCTCCTTAGGTAGGTTTATTCCTAGGCATCTTATTTTTTTTGTTACAATGGTAAATTGGAGTGTTTCCTTAATTTCTCTTTCAGAATTTTTATCATTAATGTATGGAAATGAAAGAGAGTTCTGTGCATTAATTTTGTATCCTGCTACTTTAACAAAATCATTGATTAGTTCTAGTAGTTTTCTGGTAGCCTCTTTAGGATTCTCTATGTATAGTATCATGTCATCTGCAAACAGTGACAGCTTTACTTCTTCTTTTCCAATTTTGATTCCTTTTATTTCTTTTTCTTCTCTGATTGCTGTGGCTAAAACTTCCAAAACTATGTTGAATAATAGTGGTGAGAGTGGTTAACCTTGTCTTGTTCCTGATCTAAGTGGAAATGGTTTCAGTTTTTCACCACTGAGAACAATGTTGGCTGTGAGTTTGTCATATATGGTCTTTATTACGTTGAGGTAAGTTCCCTCTAGGTCTACTTTCTGGAGGGTTTTTATCATAATGTGTTGAATTTTGTCAAAAGCTTTCTCTGCATCTATTGAGATGATCATATGGGATTTAATTTGTTAAGATGGTGTATCACATTGATTGATTTGCATATTGAAGAATCCTTGCATTCTTCTGGGATAAACCCCACTTGACCATTGTGCATGATCCTTTTAATGTGCTGTTGGATTCTGTTTGCTAGTACTTTGTTGAGGATTTTTGCATCTATGTTCATCAGTGATATTGGCCTGTAGTTTTCTTTCTTTATGACATCTTTGTCTGATTTTGGTATCAGAGTGATGGTGGCCTCATAGATGGTGGCCTCGTAGAAGGAGTTTGGGAGTGTTCCTCCCTCTGATATATTTTGGAAGAGTTTGAGAAGGATGGGTGTTAGCTCTTCTCTAAATGTTTGATAGAATTCGCCTGTGAAACCATCTGGTCCTGGGCTTTTGTTTGTTGGAACATTCTTTTATTTTTTTTAGTATTTATTTATTTATTTATTTATTTTATTTTTGGCTGTGTTGGGTCTTCGTTTCTGTGCGAGGGCTTTCTCTAGTTGCAGCAAGCGGGGGCCACTCTTCATCGCGGTGTGTGGGCCTTTCACTGTCGCGGCCTCTCTTGTTGCAGGGCACAGGCTCCAGACGTGCAGGCTCATTAGTTGTGGCTCACGGGCCTAGTTGCTCCGCAGCATGGCATGTGGGATCTTCCCAGACCAGGGTTTGAACCTGTGTCCCCTGCACTGGCAGGCAGATTCTCAACCACTGTGCCACCACGGAAGCCCTGTTGGAACATTCTTAATCACAGTTTCAATTTCAGTGCCTGTGATTGGTCTGTTCATATTTTCTATTTCTTCGTGGTTCAGTCTTGGAAGGTTGTGCTTCTTTAAGAATGTGTCCATTTCTTCCAGTTTGTCTATTTTATTGGTATATAGTTGTTAGTAGTAATCTCTCATGATCCTTTGTATTTCTGCAGTGTTAGTTGTTACTTGTCCTTTTTAACTCCTAATTCTATTGATATGAGTCTTCTCCCTTTTTTTCTTGATGAGTCTGGCTAATAGTTTATCACTTTTGTTTATCAAGGAAGCAGCTTTTAGCTTTACTGATGTTTGCTATCATTTCCTTCATTTATTTTTCATTTATTTCTGATCTATTTATGATTTCTTTCCTTCTGCTAACTTTGGGGGTATTTTGTTCTCCTTTCTCTAATTGCTTTAGGTGTAAGGTTAGGTTGTTTATTTGAGATCTTCCCTGTTTCTTGAGGTAGGATTATATTGCTATAAACTTCCCTCTTAGAAGTGCTTTTGCTGCATCCCATAGGTTTTGGGTCGTTATATTTTCATTGTCATTTGTTTCTAGGTATTTTTTGATTTCCTCTTTGATTTCTTCAGTGATCTCTTGGTTATTAAGTAGTGTATTGTTTAGCCTCCATGGGTTTGTACTTTTTACAGATTTTTGCCTGTAATTGATATCTAATCTCCTAGCATTGAGGTTGGAAAAGATACTTGATGTGTTTTCAATTTTCTTAAATTTACCAAGGCTTGATTTCTGACCCAAGATATGATCTATCCTGGAGAATGTTCCATGAGCACTTGAGAAGAAAGTGTATTCTGTTGTTTATGGATGGAATGTCCTATAAATATTAATTAAGTTCATCTTGTTTAATGTATCATTTAAAGTTTGTGTTTCCTTATTTATTTTCATTTTGGATGATCTGTCCATTGGTGAAAATGGGGTATCAAAGTCCCCTACTATTATTGTGTTACTGTCGATTTCCCCTTTTATGGCTGTTAGCATTGGCCTTATGTATTGAGGTGCTCCTATGTTGGGTGTATAAATATTTACAATTGTTATATCTTCTTTTGGGATTGATCCCTTGATCATTATGTAGCGTCCTTCTTTGTCTCTTCTAATAGTCTTTATTTTAAAGTCTATTTTGTTTGATATGAGAATTGCTACTCCAGCTTTCTTTTGATGTCCATTTGCATGGAATATCTTTTTCCATCCCCTCACTTTCAGTTTGTATGTGTCACTAGGTCTGATGTGGGTCTCTTGTAGACAGCATATATATGGGTCTTGTTTCTGTATCTATTCAGCCAGTCTATGTCTTTTGGTTGGAGCATTTAATCCATTTACATTTAAGGTAATTATCAATATGTATGCTCCTATTAGCATTTTCTTAATTGTTTTGGGTTTGTTACAGTAGGTCTTTTCCTTCTCTTGTGTTTCCTGCCTAGAGAAGTTCCTTTAGCATTTGTTGTAAAGCTGGTTTGGTGGTGCTGAATTCTCTTAGCTTTTGCTTCTCTGTAAAGTTTTAATTTCTCTGTTGAATCTGAGTAAGATCCTTTCTGGGTAGAGTAATCTTGGTTGTAGGTTTTTGCCTTTCATCACTTTTAAATATGTCCTGCCACTCCCTTCCGGCTTGCAGAGTTTCTGATGAAACATCAGCTGTTAACCTTATGGGGATTCCCTTGTATGTTATTTGCTTTTTTTCCCTTGCTGCTTTCAATATGTTTTCTTTGTATTTAATTTTTCATAGTTTGATTAACATGTGTCTTGGCGTGTTTCTCGGATTTATCCCGTATGGACTCTCTGCACTTCCTGGAATTGATTAACTATTTCCTTTCCCATATTAGGGAAGTTTTCAATTGTAATCACTTCAAATATTTTCTCAGTCCCTTTCTTTTTCTCTTCTTCTTCTGGGACCCCTATAATTCAAATGTTGGTGTGTTTAATGTTGTCCCAGAGGTTTCTGAGACTGTCCTCGATTCTTTTCATTCTTTTTTCTTTATTCTGCTCTGTGATAGTTATTTCCACTATTCCATATTCCAGGTCATTTACCCATTTTTCTGCCTCAGTTATTCTGCTACTGATCCCTTCTGGATAATTTTTAATTTCATTTATCATGTTCTTCATCATTGTTTGTTTGCTCTTTAGTTCTTCTAGGTCTTTGTTAAACGTTTCTTGTATTTTCTCCATTCTATTTCCAAGATTTTTGATCATCTTTACTCATTACTCTGAATTCTTTTTCAGGTAGATTGCCTATTTCCTCTTCATTTGTTTGGTCTGGTGGGTTTTTACGTTGCTCCTTGCTCCTGTGTGTTTCTCTGTCTTCTCATTTTGCTTAACTTACTGTGTTTGGGGTGTCCTTTTCACACGCTGCAGGTTCGTAATTCCTGTTGTTTTTGGTGTCTGCCCCCAGTGGCTAAGGCTGGTTCAGTGGGTTGTGTAGGTTCCTGGTGGAGGGGACTAGTGCCTGTGTTCTGGTGGATGAGGCTGGATCTTGTCTTTCTGGTGGGCAGGGCCTCATCCGGTGGTGTGTTTTGGGGTGTCTGTGTCCTTATTATGATTTTAGGCAGCCTCTCTGCTAATGGGTGGAGTTGTGTCCTGTCTTCCTAGTTGTTTGGCATAGGGTGTGCAGCACTGTAGCTTGCTGGTCGTTGAGTGGAGCTGGGTCTTAGTGTTGAGATGGAGATCTCTGGGAGAGGTTTCACCATGTGATATTATGTGGAGCCGGGAGGTCTCTGGTGGACTGATGTCGTGAACTCAGCTCTCCCACCTCAGAGGCACAGGCCTGACATCTGGCCGGAGTACCAAGAACCTGTCAGCCACATGGCTCAGAAGAAAAGGGAAAGAAAGAAAAGAAAGAAAGAAAGAAAGAGAGAGAGAGAGAGAGAGAGAGAGAGAGAGAGAGAGAGAGAGAGAGAAGGAAGGAAGGAAGGAAGGAAGAAAAGGAAGGAAGGAAGGAAGAAAACATAAAATAATTGAAATAAAAAATAAGTTTTAAAAAGTAATAAAAAAATTTAAAAGAAAGAAAGAAGAGAGCAACCAAAGCTAAAAGCAAACCCAGTGACAAGAAGCGCTAAAATCTATACTGAAAAAAAAAACCAAAACGGAAAGACAGAACTCTAGGACAAATGGTAAAAGCAAAGCTATGCAGACAAAATCACACAAAGAAGCATACACATACACACTCACAAAAGAGAAAAAGGAAAAAAATATCTATCTATATATATATCTTTGCTGCCAAAGTCCACCTCCTCAATTTGGGATGATTTGCTGTCTATTCAGGTATTCCACAGATGCAGGTTACATCAAGTTGATTGTGGAGATTTAATCCGCTGCTTCTGAGGCTGCTGGGAGAGATTTCCCTTTCTCTTCTTTGTTCACACAGCTCCTGGGGTTCAGCTTTGGATTTGGACCTCCCTCTGCGTGTAGGTCGCCTAAGGGCGTCTGTTTTTCGCTCAGACAGGAGAGGGTTAAAGGAGCAGCTGATTCCGGAGCTCTGGCTCAATCAGGCTGTGGGGGGGGAGGGGTACGGATGCGGGGTGAGCCTGCGGCGGCAGAGGCCGGCGTGACGTTGCACCAGCCTGAGGCGCGCCGTGCGTTCTCCCGGGGAAGTTGTCCCTGGATCACGGGACCCTGGCAGTGGTGGGCTGCACAGGCTCCCGGGAGAGGAGGTGTGGATAGTGACCTTTGCTTGCACACAGGCTTCCTGGTGGTGGCAGCAGCAGCCTTAGTGTCTCATGCCCGTATCTGGGGTCCACGCTGATAGCCGCGGCTTGCGCCCGTCTCTGGAGCTCGTTTAGGCGGTGCTCTGAATCCCCTCTCCTTGCGCACCCCCAGACAATGGTCTCTTGCCTCTTAGGCAGTTCCAGACTTTTTTCCGGACACCTCCCGGCCAGCCGTGGCGCACTAGCCCCTTCAGGCTGTGTTCACGCAGCCAACTCCAGTCCTTTCCCTGGGATCCGACCGAAGCCCGAGCCTCAGCTCCCAGCCCCCGTCCGCCCCGGCAGGTGAGCAGACAAGCCTCTCGGGCTGGTGAGTGCCGGTTGGCACCGATCCTCCGTGTGGGAATCTCTCCGCTTTGCCCTCCGCACCCCTGTGGCTGCGCTCTCCTCCGTGGCTCTGAAGCTTCCCCCTCTCTGCCACCCACAGTCTCCGCCCACGAAGACGGAGACTAGCATGTGGAAATATTTCCTCCTTCACAGCTCCCTCCCACTGGTGCAGGTCCCGTCCCTATTCTTTTGCCTCTGTTTTTTCTTTTTTCTTTTGACCTACCGAGGTACGTGGGGAGTTTCTTGTCTTTTGGGAGGTCTGAGGTCTTCTGCCAGCGTTCAGTAGGTGTTCTGTAAGAGTTGTTCCACATGTAGATGTATTTCTGATGTATTTGTGGGGAGGAAGGTGATCTCCACATCTTACTCTTCTGTCATCGTGAAGGTCTCTCCTTGATTTTCAAATTAGATTAGGTTCTCCTGTTTTTGGTTCCCTAAGCTATATTTCAGATGGAGATGGAAGTGAATTTGGGTTAATTCAATAAAATGCAAGTAAAAATCACCTTAATCCTTTGACAGAGTTGATGTTATTTGTTTAGTTAATGTAGATAACTGACAATAGAGCACAGAAAGCCCACACTGGCAACCTTACTTCAGTAAACTACTCATCTGTTTCTATTATAATTTTTACTTTTATCTAGGTGATACATGAACACAATTTAGAGAATCATATATTGATAGGTTTACAAGCCTTGTAAAGAAAAGAGCAGTGTACTACCTACCCCACCAATCACTCACTCTCAAAGGGCGATTCAGTTCAATCCTTTTGCCACCTCTTTTGGTAATTTCCTCCATATTTCTAATAACAAAGTATAGACCTGAATTTCTATGCCTTGCAATTTTAATGTCTGTATTGCCTTTCACTATGGAAGATGAGAAGTTAATTTTCTTTCACCCCTCAGCAGCCTGCCTCTTCTACACAGACTTCCCAATCTCCCATCCTCCTAATAGCACTGCATCATAATTTTGTATAAACTTGCATTTTAATATATAATGTGCATATAACATGCATATTATTATAAATACACTTCACAGGTAAGTCATGATACTATCATTTTTCTTTGATACACTTCATTTTGTTTTCTCTAACTTGATCCTTCCTTCTTTTAATATCCTTATATTTTTTATTTTTACTCATTTTCAATTTTATCTACTATATATATTTCCCCAACATTCACTGCCATCTCTTTTTGCTACTATGTTGAATTCTTGTTCTCTCCCCTAAATGTTCTTTCCTTTTTTTGTATCACACCTTCAGTGTTTTCTATTAATGTGTTTTTTTTTATATCTCTGAAAAAATTTGCTTTCTTTTTACTTTTGTTTCCATTCCTCATATGTTTCTTCCAAGTTTGTTGTTTTTATTATTTACTTCTCATATAAGAGACTTTACTTAAGTATTTGGTCACTTTTAATTATGGACATATTTAAGAATACAACAATTAAAAAAAAAACTATTTAGAAGCTTTGTGTAATCTTATAGTACTTACTACTGACTCTGAATTCCATTGTAGGATAATCTATCCAGGCTGATTCTTTGGAGAATCTCCTACATGAGAAACTTTAGATTTTGTTTTGTTTTGTTTTGTTTTGATTTTTGTTCTGCTTAAATTTCTCAAAAAAACCCAACTCCCAGTCTTCTGCCTGGATGTTGAATGTTTGGCAGCTTCTTAGGGTCTACTAGCTAGTTATCAACTTAGCATTTTCAATCTTCCATGCTTTACTTACATTTGTTTTTTTCAGTTGATTCATTAAAAATAATTTTATTATCATTGTATTGACATTTTGGCAGAGGACAGACATAAATGCATGAGTTCACCATGCCAACCTTAAACAGTAGTATACTCATTTGTTTCTAAGCACAGAATTACATAACAATTAAAAATATTTCTATATTCCCAATAATTAGAATGAATAAACTCACTTAATCAGCGATACCAATCACTACTTGTCTTTTTTATTTTTTTTGTAGGCTCATAATAATAGTTTAAGCATACATTAAAATATCTTTCTTTACACTTATGTAACAGACTATGTTGGATGGGCATGAACTGGGTCATGATACTGATGAGAAGTGAGGCAAACCCGTCTCCTGTTATATTATTTTTCATCCACTGATTTATATCAGGTGTGGGATACCTGCTGATCAAAGTAATTGGGCCTTCCCACCAATGGCATTCAGGAATATACCAGGAAGCCCACAGAGGTCAGATTTTAAAAGACAATGGATTTCTGAGAGAAAACTCACCATAAACTACAACCAATAACATCCTTGCACACTGCTGGTAAGTGGTGGGTCTGACTAATACCTGAACCCATCCTGACCAGAGAGCCTGTGGTATTTTTGCTATGTGAGATAAATAACTTGGGTCAAGTATAAAGGAAGAATCATTGCCTCCTCCAATATATTGAAACCTGATTTGAATAGACATAATGTAGAACGAATATTCTCTTTGCTATTTCTCAGGAGTGACAAAGTTGATGCTTACTATTGGGAAGATTCAGACATTATATACAGTGATTTTAATTTGTACCAATGAGTCAAAACATGGTCATATTACTGCATAGAGGGATGATAAGTCTAATTCTCTAATTCTTGCTTAGAATAACTTTTATATGGAACATGTACGTGGAGGCAATCAAATAGACTGGTTGAAACACAGATTTGATGTCAAACAGCCTTGGGTTTCAGACACAACTCTCCAAATGGTAACCATGTGTGCCCTTAGGCTAATTATACATATTTTATAAGACACTTTCTCATTGGTACATTAAGGAGCATATTAGCATTTACATTACAAAGATATTAACAGAGTATTATCATATAGTAAATGCTCAGTAAATTTCAATTATTATTGTTTTGCTATTATTATTGTTCAAGTATTTCATAAGGCAAAGTTATAGTACTCTATGAAATCAGGAGGCCTTTTTGTGCAGGATTTTCTGTACATATTTTTCAAATATTTCTCAGAGCTAAAAACTAACCAGGATATTGGATTTGTATACAAAAGCCACTGCTCTTCTCTCTATTATGGCAAATCTACAATGGTCTAGAAAAATTTAGGTGAATGCAGTGGGAAAAAAACAGCCTGCTCCAGTCCCTCCTATGTGCACCTGGCACCCAGATCTGGATTAAACATTCCTAATACTGAAGGCATTTAGGAAACTGGGGGCCCCTCGAGCTAACTGTGAGAAAATTCTCTTGATAAATTGAGTCTGTGGATTTTTTTTCTTTTTTTGTAACACCCTTATAATCCTAAAACATTTACAACAGAACTAGGCTTTACACAAGCTAATGCCATGCTTGTCAAAACAGTTCAGGAGAGTCTGAAAAACAAGCTCATGGGAAGAGATGGATCTCTGTGGGAAAAGAGCTAAAGCAAAATAGGAACTTATAGCAAATACTTAGAGATTAGAAGCAGCAAATGTTTAACTGAGCAGATGTCTGTAATTTAGACAAAGGCTTGAAGATTAAAAATGAATCAGTTAACCTTTCTTGGGCCATATTGGAGGTGGAGAAACTTTTTCAGTCAAGGAACAAGTAGTAAGTATTTTAGGCTTTGCAGGCCAAGAGGCAGAATCAAAAACATAATATAGGTACCTTTATAAAAAGATAGAAAACAAATTCCACAAAAATTTTATTGAAAAAATTCAAAATAAAAAATAATAATTGAGTACCATTTCCTTTTTGGAGTAAAAGTCTACTAATGAAAAGAATAAAACTCGTTCTTGAGGATACAACATTTTGCTTAATTAGGGTTCAAGGTCAGTGTTCCCTATCATCAAGTTGATTGTAGATCTTCATTTGTGTTATCAGTTGTGCTCATTTGTGTACTGAATTGTGTCTCCTCAGAGTTCTTATGTTGAAGCCATAATCTCCAAAGTGACTGTATTTGGAGATGGGGTTTATAAGCATATAATAAAGGTTAAGTGAGATCATAAGAATGGGACCTTAATCCAGTAGAACTGGTGTCCTTATAAGAAGAGGGAGAGAAAGCAGGGATGTGCGAGCACATAAGAAAGACCATGTGAGCAAAAAGGCATCTGCAAGCCAAGAAGTGAGTCCTCACCAGAAACCAACATTACCAACACCTTGATATTAGACTTCTATCCTCCAGAAATGTGAGAAAATAAATTTCTGTTCTTTAAGCTACCCTGTCTGTAATATTTTGTTAAAGCAGCTCTAGCTGACTAATGCAACCTGTGAAAACCATTCCTAACTCACTGGCCATACAAAAACACAGAGGAGGCAGCAGTTTGCTAACCCTAAGCTACATGATTAAGAAAGTACTTCTGGAAAATTTCCTTGAATGAAACCAGGGAAGTGAAGTAGTGCAGTCTAGCCCCAAAGATTGAATCTTATTTGCTCTGGAATCAGGACTCAAAAGTCTCCTTGAGCCAACTTGCAAGTTGTGCTCACAGTCTGTGGAAGAGGGGATGAAGAACCAAGTCTCAGAGGCCAAGGAGTTATCATCAGGAGGAAAGAAGGCTAAAACACACGAAAATGGTTCACACTCAACAAGCCCTATTTATCCCTGTCCCAAAAGATCATTCATCAGAGGCCTCACTGACAGAGCTCAGTGCAATTCTGTACAACAGAAGTATAGCTAAAATTCTTTCTGGAAATTGATTTTTTTTTAAGTCTTGAGTTTTTATCCTATTCAAGAGTGAGTTTTCACAAATATTATCTTTCTTTCATAAAACAGTAAATTTTCCTTAACATAATGAGCACATAGCTATAGAAGAATTCCTCTCATTGAATGCATTATAATTTATCTGCTAAAGTTTTTAATATTTTACATATGATTTTATAAATTGCATTTTATTGATTCTATTTTGTTAATCAATAATAAATTTATCTGATGCAGGCAAATATTGTTTAAATTGATTACTAAAAATAATAAATATTTGTGAAAAAGCTCTCCACCTCAACATTTATTTCAGAACTTAGCTTCTTTCCTAAGTGATTTTTCAATTATATAAATAACCATTGATTTTGGTAGGTTTTAGAAATAACTGTATTTCTTCTTAAATATAATTAAATATATTTTATATTGCGTGACTTTATTTATTCATTTATTTTTTTGCCGTACGCGGGACTCTCACTGTTGTGGCCTCTCCCATTGCGGAGCACAGGCTCCGGACACGCAGGCTCAGTGGCCATGGCTCACGGGCCCAGCCGCTCCACGACATGTGGGATCTTCCCGGACCAGGGCACGAACCCGCGTCCCCTACATCAGCAGGCAGACTCTCAACCACTGCGCCACCAGGGAAGCCCTTATTTTATTTTGAAATAATTTTAAATTTATTAAAAAAACTGCAAGAATAATACCAAAAAAAATTATTTCCTGAATCCTTTGAGAGTAAATTACCAGTATAATGCCCTAGTACTCAAATGCTTTAATACTTCCTAACAACAGGAATATTCTGTCATGTAATCACAGTACAACCAACACTGATACCTCTAACCTGCAGAGAGCATTCAATTTTGCCAATAACGTCCTGGAATTAATTTGCTTAGGACCACTTTTTCCTTTAGTTGCCATGTTTCTTTTAGCCTCTTTCAATTCAAAGCAATTTCTCAGTTTTTCCTTGACTTTCATGATTTTGACCTGAGAAGATTATGGGTCAGTTATTTTTTAGAACTATTCTCAAGTTTGATTTATCTGATGTCTTCTCATGATTAGATTCAGATTTTACATGTTTCACTGGCAATTTTACTAAAGTGATGCTGTGTCCTCCACTCTGTATATTATCAGACAATGTGCAACATACACAGGGTGGAATTTTGTTTTCTCCCTTTATATATATGGTATTCTTGTCTTCAACAGTAAACCGCTGGGTGCTATTTCAGTGTGGGAGCCTCCAGGTGGCCTTGCAGGTAGAAAGGACCAATCTGTGAGTTTCTTGGGCCTTGAAATTAAGTAAAAAATCTGGTTCCAATTATTTTCAATATTTAAAAAATTTGATCAATTTCCTCTTAATGTAAACAATCTTATGTCAGTGCCACTGCTACTCACTGTGGATACTGCCCTTCATTCCTCTTCAGATCCCACATACTTGGCTAGATGACTGCTGCATCCATGCCTCCTGTAGAGGCTCTCCTTACTCACCTGGGCGTTGATGCCCCAAACTAGGCAGCCCTCAGCATAGCCATTCCCATTCCTGAATGGATGATCGTTCCAACCTGCTTGGATGATGACACCCTACACTGGGCTCTTCCCTCTACTTGTGAGAATACCTGCCTTACTCAGTCCTACTGAGTATATCTTGGACTGATTTATTCAAGAATGAAGGAAGGAGGGGAGGAAAAAAGGAAGTAATAACAGAGTATATAAAGTTATATTTCTTCTTTTTCTGTTGAAAATTTGATATTATTTACTATATAATTTCAATTTATTTCAAATTATATATATAAATAATATGGTTCACATATTTCTTTTTATAACTAATGTATTTAAGGTCCCGAGAAAAAGTTCCTTAAGGAAAATAATTTAATTTATAAGAATATGAATGCTAAAAGACAGAGACCCATATCTCAAAGAATATTCAAATAATACAAAATAATTATGCCAGATGAGAAGCTATATATCTACTTTCCCTATGGAAACTTTAGTCACAAGTAACACAAATAATTATACTTCCCAAATGGGAGTGATTTGAGAAGTTCCAAAATTGCTAAGGCAAAATCCTCCCTTGCTCCTGATCTGCAATTCACTGACTTAGAGATGTTTCTTTGGTTCTGATAGTAATGACTATAAAAGGAAAATTTAATTAAGAGGTCATTTTTATAGCCACCTGAAATGGAGATGAAACAATTAAATTTCCTTCTTTTTTGTAACATTAGAAATTATTTTCAATCCACCAATCCACCATAGTTATCCTAGTATGTATCCTCAGCTACATGGTCCTGGGTATGAAATAGTAGAAGAATGTTTGAGAATTGATCCAATGAGGATTAAAAGTTCTGGGGCAGTTACTGCATGTTAGGAACAATGGGTTTGTCAGAAGACTAGGGAGAAATGAAAGAAACAGAGTATATCAAACTTTTCTGATACCAATTTTACATCCTTTGGACTGGAGTCTTCATGATGAAGTGAAACTGCCCAAAGTTGTCATTAACTGCATTTCTATTGTGTTTACTTCATCAGAAAAGGCTAGCCGTTCAGTCAATTTCATAATTCACATTCATTTGTCACTACGGTTATCTCCCAAGTGTTCCTGAAAATTTTCCAAAACAGACTGAAGAACACTCAGAAAGAAAAGGAGAGAAAGACTTTGTATCAATATTCTGAAAATTCTGCCTCCAATATAATTACTTTTCTTGCAATTTATTTGATCTTATTTGTAGTATCCTTGAGAATTATTTTTCTTTATCTTTGAAGTCTAATAATTTTACTAGCATATTTCTCAAGGTTGATGATTCCACATAATTTTCCCAGTTTTCTAGTTGGCCCTTTCAGTATACGGACTTGGGCTTTCTATTTCTGGAAATCTTTTTCAATCACAATTATAAATATTAATTTTGTATGAATGCATTGTTTTAGTCTTTACTAACTCCAATTACACAAATATTATTCCTTCTTTTCCTGTCTTCCATTTCTACTACGTTCTTACTGGCTCTTTTCACTTCTTTAATTTTTGTATCTTTGGTTGTTCTCCTGTTTTTCCTAATTGTTATGAAGTTTTATTTATTTTTATTCTCCCTTGAGCATCATGCATTTGTTTTTATTTCTGAGATAATTTCTTCAATGTCTTCCATTTCTATACTGAATCTAATCCACCTTCCTTCATTTCTTTTTCTCTTTTTCTGCTCTTTTCTCATCTTAATTTTTAAATTATAATGCAAGGGATTTTTCCGTACCACTAAATACTTTTTTTGTGTATATTTAACTAAGTTGAAGTACACTAAGTCCCTTACATACAAACGAGTTCCATTCCAAGAGCGCGTTTGTAAGTCCAATTTGTTCGTAAGTCCAACAAAGTTAGCCTAGGTACCCAACTAACACAATCGGCTACATAGTACTATACTGTAATAGGTTTATAATACTTTCCACACAAATAATACATAAAAAACAAACAAACACAAAAAATAAAGAAAACATTTTTAATCTTACAGTATAGTATCTTGAAAAGTACAGTAGTACAATACAACAGCTGGCATACAGGGATTGGCACTGAGTGATCAGGCAAGAACAGTTACTGACTGGAGGAGGGAGAGGAGGTGGGAGATGGTAGAGCTGAAGGATAGTCAGCAATAGGAGATGGACGGCAAGCTGCAATTTCACTCACTCAGATCCTGGGTTTGAAATAAAGACACTGTACTACCGTACTCCTTACAGTATTGCACAGTAAAGTACACAAAAGCACACCCACCGGTAGAGGATGCACGCACGTGACAATGTATGCCAGATGCGTGAACTAACTTACATGACTGGACATTCAAACGCACGTTCAAATCTTTGAAAGTTCGCAACTTGAAGGTTCGTATGTAGGGGACTTAATGTATTGCCTTACAGTTGTTTTTTGCTACATGCTTTCCTTCTTTTTATTTTTTGGAGAAATGGAGAGTTTCATCAGTTAAAGTTCATTAAATTTTATTTTCTGATTTTTATAATAATTCTGTATAGATTTATAGAGTTTTCTTTTGCTCATTGTTGTGAACTTTAGGTATCTAATAGAATTTCTAGTTCAGTAGCATCTTCTTCTATCAGTACATCAAAAAAGATAAAAATCCAGACCTTTATGGGTTTTGTTACTTCTATTTTTTATGGTTGGGAAAGAGGTTGTGTGTCTCTGACATTTGGCTCTTTTGTCTGGTAAGACTCTAAATTTTCCCCTTTATTATCCAATTATCTCACAAATTTCTCTTTTCTATTCTGCTTTGCTTGGCCTGTCCTTGCTCACCACAGAGGTTGGCAGTGGTGCTATCATATAAAGATTGTTTTCTGGGATTTGATGCTTTTCTTTTTTTATTTACTGTTATTTTGAAGTTTGGTCATTCTTTGTCTTTAAGTCATGCTTAAGGCATATTTTTGGTATAGTTTTGCTATTATTGTTGCTTTCTTCTTATAATTTTGAATTGTTTGGAGATGATATATTGAAAGATGCAAACTTAGCCATTATTATCTTCAGCTCCCTGGAAGTTCTTTGTTTTTTAAGCTTTTATTTCTATTTGGCCTATGCTCCTTACCCATGTTATTTAGAATGAATTATGTGTTATGAGCGAGTTATCTTATTATTTATTATTATTATTTCTCTCTTCCTCAATAATCAAATACACACATTATGATAGCTAGAATGAAATTTGCATTGTTATTAATGCACTATAACAATAAAGTGAAACTTGAAAAAAATAATACCCAGTCCTGAAGTTGGAGATTTCCATTCCAGCAAACACAAGGTAGATGTGCTATCCAATCAAGGAGAATATTTTAATTTACCAAATTATACCCCTGCTGTATCTGTTATGTAGTTAAAGACAAAGCAGTTCAGTCTTATGAATGTCGACTGAGTAGTTTTTAATAGTAATAAATTAAGTTTAAATACATTAAAACATTTAAATGAAACAGCACTATATTACCCAAAATGAGGTAGGTGTAAGTCATCAGAGCATAAATTATTACCTATTTTAAAAATTGCTAGTTTCTTATTTTCTGGCAAGAAAACAGTGAGCCATTTTAAGCTCACTGGCAAAGCCAAGTGTATTTTAGCACAGTTTCAAGATAAAAACAACTTGTCGTGTCAATAGCTGAAGCAAAGAGGTTAGTGAGATGTAGTTTAGTACCAATATATCCTATTTTGCCACGCAAATTAAGAAGAAAAAAGTAGTGGGAGGTTTGACTCTACATTTCACTTTACCACTGACAAATTACAGTGATTATTGGAAATAATCCTTATCTAAAGAATAAACAACATTCTATTTAAAGAATTTGTTCTCAGTTGCGCTCAGCTTCTTCTTTCTAGTATCCTCATCAAGAAAAACAATCAGCATTTTCCTTTCTCCCAAGTGTCTATAAGATGATAATGTTTTTGGAAATTACATGATGAATTGTTACTACAGATTTCAAAGGCCTTTTACAAGCATTGCCCTAGGGTCCATCTTCAATCCCATCACAGCCACCTCTCCCCTTCCCCTTTCTTTTATTTATCCACTTTGCCAGAGGGACTAATTTTTCTCTATTTCTACATTGGTTGTTTGCAACCATCTAATCTATCCTTTGGGGATTCTTCTTCCCCCAAACTTGAAGTGAAATAGGGATGCTGTCTCGTTTGTTCCTTCTTTGTTGCCAGTGAAAATAAACAAGCCAGTAGACTTTACTGCTAATCACTAAGATGAAAAAAAAAAAGACTTTACAAAATTAAACACAACTGAGTTGCTAAAGTTATAAATTTCCTAATTCATGATTCATGGAAAATGATTAATTTTCCTTTCTAAAATGGGAGGCTCCTACACAATTTTGTGTGGCTACCAGCTTCTATCCTTGAGATAGGGCTCATTAAACAGATCAACATTCCTTGTATGTTTGTCTTTAAGCAACGAATTATTTGAAACATTCCTATAAAATATGCTACCTCCCAAAGTAGCATATTTTCTGAGGCTATACCTCAGAAAATATCCCAAAGTAATAAGTTCCTCTTTTATTGAAATGGATAATTTGCATGTCATTAAGCTTCGGACTAGGCCAAGAATTTTTCTTCTGGGTAGCTACTTAATATCAGTCACTTCTTTGAGTTTCAGTTTGCTTGAGTTTCGTTTTGTTTCTTTTTTCTTTTTGTTTTTAATAGACTTTATTTTTTAGAGCAGTTTTAGATTCAAAGAAAAATCAAGAGGAAAGTTCCCATGTAACTCCTGCCTGCACACATGCACAGTCTTCCCTACTGTCAATATTCCCCACCAGAGTGATACATTTGTTATAATTAATGAAACTATATTCATGCATCATTATCATCCGAAGTCCATAGTTGACACTGAGTCCTTGGTGTTGTACTGATAGAGTCTATGGGTTTGGATCAATGTATAATGACATGTATCCTCCATTATAGTATCATACAGACTCATTCTACTGCTCTAAAGATCCTCTGTGCTCTGGTAATCTATCCCTCCCTCTTCACTAACCCCTAGTGACTACTGATCCTTTTACTGCCTCCACAGCTTTGCCTTTTCCAGCATGTCACGTAGTTGGAATCATTTGGTGTACAGGATTTCCAGATTGGCTTCTTTCACGTAATAATATGCATTTAAGTTTATTCCTCATCTTTTCATGGTTAATAGCTCATTTCTTTCCTTCTTTTTTTTAAATAAAACTTTTTTTTTTCTTTTTTAAGAGAAACTTTAGGTTCACAGTAACGTTGAGCAGAAGGTACAGGGATTTCCCATATATCCCCAGCACACATACACAGCTCCCCCCAACCCTGCAAGTGATATCCCCCACCAAAATGGTACATTTGTTATAACTGATGAAATCTACACTGACACATCATAATCACCCAATGTACATATCTCATGTTAGGGTTCAGCCTGTTGTTGTACATTTGATGGGTTTGGACATGATCCACCATTGTAGTATTATACAGAGTAGTCTCATCGCCTTAAAAATACTCTGAACTCTACTTATTCATGTCTGCTTCCTCACTAATCCTGGCACCCTTATTACTCTCTCCATAGTTTTCCCTTTTCCAGAGTGTCATATAGTTGGGAATCATACAGCAGATAGTCTTTTCATATTGGGGTCTTTCACTAGTAATATCCCTATATCTTTTCATTTCATTGATAGCTTATTTCCTTTTAGAGCTGAATAATATTCCATTTTCTGAATGTACCACAGTTTATTATTCATCCATTAATATACTGAAGTGCATCTTAGTTGTTTCCAAGTTTTGGTATCAGTTTCTTTTTATTATTCATATTTAATAACTTGAAACTTATCCTTTAATATGGGTGGGTGCAAACTCTCTAGTTCCAGGCATGTTATTAAATGGTGAGTTGTAGGATGCTTTTCAAACCACTCATCCCTGCCACTCCCCATAAACATGATATTGATGTACTTCTTTATCCCCATCCAGGAACATATCTTCTTCTCTAACCTCTGAAAAAATATTGCCTTGAAATATCCCAGACTCAGTTATTTGGCAATGGGTTGTCATTTTTGGCAATTTCTTAGGTCATTAGTTGACTTTATTTCTTTTCCCTTTTTTTTTTAATTTATAGAAAATAACCAGATCATGGCAGAGTGACTTTCTTTTCCTACATTAAGTTCACAACTATTTTTGAAATAAAAGAGATCTTTTGAAGTAAGAGGACTTAATTTGAAAACTAGTTTATTCTAACTTCTTTTCTCTAGTACTCTTAATAGGAAATAATAAAAAGAAATGTACATATGATTTTTATTCATGGAAACTATATTCCAGCATTTTAAAAAATGAATCCTTGTCTACTGCTGGCTCAAATCATCCGTTAGCACCGAACTGTCAGATACTAGAAGGTCACATACTCCTTTCTAAAATATCTGCATCTTTTAAGATATCATGTGTTAATTACCCACTGGTCAATATGGCTAGAATATTCCCTGAGGCTTCATGCCTGAAGACTGGAACACCTATAGGAGAGTAATTTTGGGAGTCAATATTTTGATGAACAGCTCCATGAAAATGCTCACATAGAAAAGGGCATCTCCTTGCAGTGCAGCAGCAGAAGAATGTTCTTTCTTCTCCTGTACTGATATTTTAAATACAATGGATTTTTCTATCATTTGATCCCTTTCCTCAAACCATGGATGGGAGGTAGGAATCTTGCCTTGTAGCCCTTTCAGTGATGAGAGCTTGTTTCTTGCCTTATTCTGGTCAGTGTATTTTCTAGGTCCAATACCAGCAAATGTGCTTATACTTTGCTTCTTCCAAGATGGTTTCTTTGCTCTGTATCTCAGATACAGATACAGTCTGTTAGATTGAAGAATTCTTTGAATGTTTTTCTGTCCATGTAATTTAGTGAAATAACATGGACTAAAACAGATACCAATACAAAAACAAAGAATACCACATATAGTGCAGTATGCAATTAAAGAAAAGCTGACCTTATGAAGAAACTCAGAGGGAGTATGAATAATGAGTGAAATACAGGAATTTGAGTATTTCTGTTGGAAAAGTCAGTACATAATCATGGAATACTTCACAACTTGGCTTTTGACCTGTGCACATGAGCAATGCCACAATTAGACCTACTGTGTCCTGAATGATTATAGCAAACATCAGAATGCCAATAAGGTATTCCTATGAAGTTCCTAAATCACAATGAACAGTAGATTTTCTTTTACTACATATCTATCAATAATTTCCAAATGATTTATCTCATCTGCCTCTGAGGTAGTTGAGATTAAAGCAAATAATTCTGAGATCTTGTAAGGGATTATTGAAGCTGACAAATGCTGTATGGAATTTCACAAGCTGCTCTTTCTAGCAGAGAAAGCTGAGTGTGCAGTACTTGAAGGATCAGGAAATAAAGACACCTGGTTACAATTTATCACCATTTTCTTTGGCTAGACTCACCTTCTTGTCTTGTGATCTTTTATTGCTCTTGACTTCCCTCACTAACTATTTCAAATACATTACTACATTATGTTTTCAAAGTTCACAAGTATTCAGTAGATATGTGATTTAAAAACACTGCGTAGAGTATATCGGTCAGAAGCTTTGTGTTGCCACAGACCCCTGCATTAAGTTTCAACAGTCATCCTGTGTGAGTTCAGATAGGTTTGCTCCCTTCCCTCTCCTATTTCCCATTGTTGCTTTGTAAGGTTTCAGGGGAGGGCATGTCAAGAATTGATTCTGTTTAGACCATGTGGTCTATTGGTCCAGCTTTTAAAACATCATCACTAAATGAGATCTTTGCATCTATAATTGTCCTAGTTGGTTGACCAGAAAATCTGGCCTCAAGCTAGACCTACCCACAAACTGTTTGAAGCTTTCTTTCCAAGCCCAACATCCCCAGAGTTTCTGTTGAAATGAATAGATTCATTGAAATGCATCTGTATATATAATATTATTAAGAAAGAAAATTTTCTTTTAGTATTTGTCCATTTTCCCTCCTACAGTGTCACTTTTAGTAACTCTGATACAGCACTTCCACAGTTTACTCCAGAAAACTTATCCTCTTCTGTATTAAAGATGTTTAAATCATTAACTTTAGCCAAGAAAAGTCTCTTGGGAATCAGATCCACTTCTCCAACTACTTATTGAACCTCCAATTTGGGGTCCCTTAGTCATCTAAAACTCAACATTTCAAAAATTCAGCTTATCATCTCTTCTCACCTTTTGATACCTAAGTGATTATTATAACTGCATGAAGTTGAACTAAACAAAAACTTTGAGCTTTATCTTGGACTATTCCATGTCACTCACATCCAAATTCATCCATTTCTAAATCATGTTGCTTTGGCTTTCCAAATATGTCTTAATTCTATTCACTTCTCTCACAAATACCAGTTCCTTTGAAGAAACCACCATCATATTTCAGTATGTTAATTTGGTTCCTTTTTTCAAGCTTTATACATTCTCTAATCTGTTATTCACATTACAGCCACGGTATCTGACACTTCAGTAATTAAAAGCCTATAAACACTCTTTTCTTCTCTTAGGAATAAGTCCAAAATAAGTAGAATATCTTACAAGGTCTTAAATAACTTAATGCCTGGTATTTCTCTGGTTTCATTTATTACCATTTTCAATTAAACAAGCTCACATCATTTAAGTCAGCATGAACTTATTAACTTAGTGCTATTTAGATCTATAAACTGCTCTTAAATTTTAAAAATTTTGATACTCTATAATGAGAAATTATTAATTTTAATAGTAGACACTTATCTCTCAAAAATGATCACACAACTATTGTCAATGGCAAATCAACTAAAATTCAACTGTACTAAAAAAAGATGAAAAACATTGATGATATACTTAAATATCAAACAGTTAATAGCTAAAATCAGAAAAAAAACTTTAGCAAGAATAAGGTGGCACTGATTAATATAAAGTGAAGATTTAACTAGTGCAAAATAAAATATTGGTGGATCCTTCTTTATCTTGGGTGTAGGAAAAGGCTTTCTAATTATGACTAAAAATCTGGGGCAATAAAAGAATGGTTAATTGGCTATACAATTTTTAATTGGCACAACAAAGTTACCATAAATGAAATAAAAATACAACTGACAAACTGAAAGATGATATTTGCAACATATCATAGAAACAGGGTTAAATCTTTCTAATATATAAAGAACTCTTAAAAATTGAGAGAAAAATTACAAAAGCCTAAAAGTATAATGGACAAAATATACAAACAGATACTTCTCAAACAAAAAATGAAAATGTTATCCTTAAACATACAAAAGTATGTTCAACATCATACATAATTAGAAGAAAGCAATTTAAAACATAACTGAGATAGTATTTTCACCTACCAAATTGGAAAATATTAAACTGTAAAACCACATCTATTGGTGGGACTGGAGAAACAGACTCTCATATATTGTTTATGGGAACACAAATTTATACAAACCTTGTGAAGGAGAATTTGGCAAAACTCACCAAAAAATACATAGATGTTGACTTATTAATTCAGTAATCCCAATTTTAAGAGTTTATCTAAAGATACATCTCCAGCAACACTAAAATACACAACATGCTCAAGGATAATCACTGCAACATAATTATCGCAAAATATTGGACACAATATAATGTCCATACACAGAGGAATAATTGAATAACCTCTGGTATCTCTATATCTACATAATATCAGCACATCTGATAGAATGCTGTAAAAGTATAAAAATGAATGAGGAAGAATTCGTATGGAGTAATTTTCAGAATATATATCGTTATGTGAAAAAGGATAAGTACAGAAGAGTATCTGGTGTAAAACAACAGAAGAAAATAAATATATGTATGTAATTACTTGTTTAAGCACAAAGAAACAAGAAAGTATAAACTAGATACTAATGAGATTGGTTAGTTTCAAAGAGTGGGTAGAAATGTTCTATTGGTATATTCTCTGAATATACCTTTCTGTAAACATCTTTCATAGTCATGTTAAAGTTTCATATACTCAGAAAAAAATAAAATCCACAAGCCTCTAAAATAGAATACAAACAGAAACATATTAACTTACCTGTATTCAAATGAATAATGTTACAACTTGAAGGAGGATGGTTGAGATCAAAACTGAGTTCCTCTCAACACAGTTGTCAGACTACATGCCTTCAAGCTAAAGAGAAAAGGAAAAATACCTTCTAAAAGTACTCACAATAAATTTAAATCCAAGTTCAAGCCTTCTTTTATGATAAAAGCATGAATAAGCAGTTCTAAAATCATGCTCTATACTTTCTAGGATGGAACACATAAAAACTTTATGGAAATGGGGGATAGGTTTCTCACTCAGAGAAGGGAGAAACAAAGATGGAAATTAAGAAGACAGAATGAGGCCTGTAGATTTGGATTGGCCTTGGTCATATCAATGTGATAACTCTTTCTGTACTCTAAAAATGTATAGAAGCAATGGCTCCCCAATAGCAATAAGCACACTGAATACCTACCTTTTGGTTTCTAAATACCACTTTTCTCTTAAAGGAATCAGGAATACTTAGAAAAAAATGGCTGATTCCAGAACTGGGTGGGGAAACTACATAATAATCCTGGAATAATTCTGAGCCAAAATGTAAAGAAATGAATAAAGAATAATGGAGGAATTGTCAAAAGGGCCCAGACTCAACTTGAAGGAGTTCTTACTAGCATTACAACATGAATATCAAAATAAATAATTACAGTAAGAGATTATATTCAATAAAATAGGATTCTATAATTCATACTGATATAAATAAATGAATACATAACTAGGGAAAATTATTTCTTTTCAGTAACATGCTAACAAAACATATATAAGAATAATATTTGAAATCACCATTTGCAAACCACCATTACAATGATTTTGTCAGTCAACAATCATCAATGGATGCTGATAATTAGTCCATCACGATAACAAAATATTTACAATATTTTGGCATATCTTCCCACAGAATACTTAATATCTCAAAATGTAAAACAGTAACTTTAAAGGGGAGAAATTTGACGGGAACCACCTTAACCAAATGATCAAATTAATATTGCCAGTAATGAAACAAACCAACAGCAAGTGCCCTCAGGTATAATATACTGAGAACTCAGCATCGCTTCTAGGGTATTTCTACTCAAAGTGCATATTCTCAATGTAATCATGAGAAAACACTAGACAAGCTAAAATTGAGGAATATTGTAAAAAAGTAACTATCTTCTATTCTTCAAAGCTGTCAATGCTGTAAAAAAATGCAAAAAAAATGAATAAATTCTTCCAAATTAGAGGAAACTAAAGTTATGTGACAACTGAACATAACACATGATATTGGCTTTTCTTTTGCTCAGAGATCATTAACAGAGACATTAGTGAAATCACAATACAGCCTTGTATCAATATTAATTTGCTTTTTTGAAAACTGCATCATGGTTACATTCTTGGGAAATAAATACTAAAGTGTTTATGGTAAAGGGACATCATGTCTGCAACTTACTTTTGAATGGTTCAGGGAAAAATTTCTACATTCTACCTAGAAAAAATGAAAAAGTAAATATCGTAACATGCTAACTTTGGGGAATTCTAGGTGAAAGGTGTCCAGGAATTCTAAGTACTATTCGTGCAACTTTTCTGTAAATAAAAATTTGGAAAAAAATTAAGTAATGATGAGTTAAAGTAGCTCATAAATATTTATTTTCTCAGAACTGCACTAGTTCCTTTCCCACTAATAATTATCTACATTTCTTCAAAATTTATTTTTCTATTTTTCTTTCATTCTTGATTTTGTTTAGTAGAAGATGCCAACTAATAATAGCTGGCTATAAAATGGCAAACACTATTTACAGTAAATAGAATGAGAAAATACTTAATTTCAACATTTAAAAAAGAAAGGGAGGCTACTCAAAATTACAAGGAATGATCAGTTATAAACAATTTAAATAAATTCACATCTAAGGTGGTATAATATTTTTATTCACATTTGCTATTATACAATGTTTGCACTATATAAGGGACCCACTCCATTTTATACAAAAGAAATCTAAATTCTCAATAAGCTGAGTGTTGAAGTTCATACAATTGGGGAATGGCAGAGTGGGAAACAAAACCCATATTTCTTGACTACACTGGTGTAGTAACTAGGACTTGGCACTTTCCCTGTTATTGGCTGGATATGAGTCTATGACAGGGAATTTCTTTTTTGAGGGAGTGTGGTTTAGAGAACATGACAGGGACTAAGGAGACTTGTGTTCCAGAACCAGTTCTGTTACTTACTATGTGACTTTGAGGGAATCTCTTCCAGCTTTAATACTGAGTGTGACAATATCTTCTCCAATTTTTATTAACACAAAAAATTATTAAAAATTAACATTAAAGCAAAACGTTTAAAATAAAAACATCAACAGCTATTCCATAAATACAGCTTAGACAAGTGCTCTATTTTTCAAAATCAGTTTATAATTGACAAATTTGCAGATATACAAACAATGCTAATGGGAAGGTAAATTAGTATATGCTTTCTGAACGATGATATAAAACATACCTTTAAAGCCATATTTAGCTGTATACACTAACAAGGCTACCAAAAGAAAAGTGCCATAAGAATATAATCAAATAAACGCTAAAATTTATAAGGGTAACTCATCTTAACTCTATGTAAATAAAAAATGAAACAAAGTCCAATAATAGCAAAATGACTAAATATACTATATCTACAGATTATAATAAAATATAAACATTAAAATAAAATAATATTTCCCAAACTTGTATTAAGAAATACTAGTCCCTGGAATGAATTCTATGAAAAAATATTTTGAATCTGTAAAATTATATAAATTTAGGTGTCACTAATTCTCAGCTATGTTAATACTCTAACAGCCACTATGTTTCACCATATAGATGAATGCAAGAGATACTGTATAGAATGTTTCTAAATTTAATTTGACCCTGGAACCTTATTTTTATAAATAATTTATTAGTATTTCTTGGGGCAAGGTTTAGCAGAATAATGTGTGATAAATATGTTGTAGGATATTTAGCACTGTGGCAAATATGCAAAATATATGGATAATTAAAACACATATCACAAAATGTTACAGATTATATATAAAATTATATGGATGGTGTGAAGTATACATGCCAAAAAATTAACAATCTTGCCTAGAAAAATAAATAATATTTTTTCTCATTTTTAATTTTTAAATTTTCTACAACATAAATAAATTACCTGCTGTACTCAAAATATTTCCGTTATGGTACCAAATGTTGGTATTTGTATCTTTCTGCGCTCTAGTGCTTTATTCTTCTGTCCCTAAGATTTTTTTTAAGACTCCACATCCTAAAATCAACCACTTAGTATTATTTTTAAGACTCCACATCCTAAAATCAGTCATTTGGTATTATTATTTAGCCCCAAACTGAAAAAATTCTGTCAGTGTTTCTTCCTTCATAACATCCTTTTCTGTTTCTACAGTGGCATCGTACACATCTGGTTGATTTCATCTCACCTCCACAGCTTCCACATATGTAGTCTCAACTCTCCTCCACATTTTTGTGTTTCTGTAACATGTGGCCAGACATTGCTGCCAAAATCATCTCTCAAATGTATTGCTTTGCCCACATTACTTCCTTTTTCAAATCCTTCAAAGCCAGTATTTCTTTGCATATGAAATTCAAAGTATTCATATACATTTTCAAATAGCCTTTTCTGCACATAAATGTAATCCATGAAATCTCTCATCTACCCTTTTCTTCATATTGCTCTTTGTTGCTTAATATGTCCAAACACTTCAAATAACCATGTTCATGATAATTTTACTTAAAGATAATTTAAAAAACCTTTTTCTTTTCTTTTTTACTAAAGGATTTGCATTTTATGTTTCCTGGATATTTACACAAAGGAAGGAGGAAATGACTAACATTTATTGAATGTCTGTTATATATGGGACACTGAACAAGTTGACTTAATACATACCATCTATCATAACTTAATTGAAAATTAAATAATTCTAAGTCAGAGTGCAAAAATTTAATGAGCTAGAAATTAAGAGTGGTCTGATACATTCTACCTTACACCATTTTCTTCCTCCCTGAGAAGTATTTGACTATCATTTTACCTCCAATATATTTTTTCTCATTTTTGTTTCTGGTAAGTGGGCTAAGGAGTAGGGAACTATGTGTCTCTTTTTTATTCCCCTAATGAATCTACTAAGATTCATTTTATTCCCCTACTAAGATTCATTTTATTCCCCTAATGAATCTACTAAGTTTTACTATTGTTTGTTTTCTTTACAGCCAACCTCTGTAGAGAATTAATTTAGTTCTCGTTTCCTAGGTGGTTAAATTTCTCTTACCAATCCTGACAGAGGGTTATAGACTTATTATTTTATTAAGTAAAGGAAATGAACACCAATGAAAGAAAAAAAAGGTATACAATCAAAACCAACATAATGTCACAAAATAACTGACATATTGATATTTAAAAGTAGAAAGGACTTCATTCCCTAAATAGAAGCCTGCCCTTTCCTCAAAAGGAGAATTGGCCACCATACACTGACATATCCAAGAATCAAAAACTAGAAAAAAATTGTGATAAACGTACATAAATGCAAAGACAATAAAACCATAACCTAACATTTTATCATATTACATTTATTTAATTGCTTTCTTGATATATTTGCAAGTTTGGAATCTCTATTCTATAGCAGACATAAAGAGCAATCTGGATACTATTTATTCCAGCATTTTATTTATTAGTCACTGAAAATCTGATGTAATTGTTTGCTTGGGCTGCCATAACAAAATACTACAGACTGGGTGGTTTAAACAACAGAAATGTATTCTCTCACAATTCTGGAGGCTAGAAGTCCCAGATCAACTTATTGGCAGGATTGTCTCATCCTGAGGACTCTCTCTATGGCTTGCAGATAGCTGCTTTGTTGCTGTGTCCTCACATGGTCTTTCCTCTGTGTGAATTCATCCCTGGTGTATCTTTCGAGTGTCCAAATTTCCTCTTACACGGACACCAGTCAAATTGAATTGGCGTCTACACTAAGATCCTCATTTTAACTTGATCACCTCTTTAAAGGCCCTATCTCTAAATACAGTCACACTCTGAAGTACTGGGGGTTAGGATTTCAACATAAGAATTTTAGGGAGATACAGTTCAATCCATAACAGCAACAACAACACAAAAATTGGAATATCAGCCTATGATTTGCCCTTTCTCTGAAATTAGAAATGATTTAGTCCAAATGAAATTAAGACTGAAAAAGTTAGAGACTTATACATGTTAGCTATGAACTCTAAGGACAAGCATATGTTTAGTTCTTCCAGGAACTACTATATTTTTAGTTATCAAATAATAAATTACCAATTCCTCTGATATTGAGAAATGAATATGTATTTTTCTAATTTTTTATTTTTAAGGCACTTTGCTATTTATGGGTTTCCAATTCTAGCAATAACCTCCAAGTGACACGGAGATCAGCTCAATGCTTTCCCCTTCACATCCCTCTCATATCATGGATCTAGCATGGAAAACTTGAAGGCTATTTAGCACAGAGGGATGGGAAAATTTTTTTTAAATGTAGCTGCATTCTTGGTGATAAGTGAATTCATATTTGTGTGTTGAATTAAAAACATGTTGATACCAGTAATAATTCCTGTTTGTTTAAACAAAGATATACTATGTACCCAAAATTCTATTTCAGAGTGACATTTTTATTTTTCTCTACATTTTTTTCCAAAATGTATAGAAATAGCCATAATTTTAAAAACATCTATTTTCTACTGTTTTTGGGGTTTCATTCACCTTGAATATTTAATAGATCAGACTTTGTGGTTGCAAACAACAGATAGCAACTCTGGGTTATTTTAGCAGAAAAGTTATTCAGTTAGCTCACAGAATTGCAGCCAAAGTACTCGGTTCATAAACAGGATCATCCAAGGAGTTGCTGTTACTGGCATTATGCAGCCAATTTTTGCTGCAGCTGCAGGCTTTACTGAGAATTTTGCTGCTACCAAAAATGTCCTTGGTACCACCAAAACTTCTGCAATGATCTTACCCCTTCATTGACCCTGCTTGGAGTTACATATTCAATATTCAAAGTCCCTGGCAAAAATGTCTTATTGGTGGAGCTTTAGACATGTGCTATCATCCTCACCAAAGGAGATAGCCTCTTTATCTTCCATGATGGAGGTAGGTAGTGGAAATCACCTTTTAACACAAGGAATGTGCTCTAGGAGCTGGGGAATAGGGAAGCACTATATTTGTAACAATGCCTAAAAGCTCCATGTGGGCCTGGGAAACACAGAAAGGAAACACTTTATGTGTGTTAAATTTCAATCAATTTCAAACCAAAGTTTGGGGAAAACTCCAAATCTCAATTTACAGACTAAAAAAAAAAAAAAAAAAAAACGGTTAAGTGTTATAGGCATTTCAAAACAGTAATAGCTCTTTTTGGTGATTTCTGAAAAATAACACGAGTTTTCCTCAAGCAGTAACTTGGATCTAGATATAGAATAGTGTATTTGTATAAAGTGAAGGCTGATAATATTGTCTTATTTCAGTCAACATTTCAGATAATCTTGGGATCTACCTCTGGCTTCACCACTAAACTCAGTACCCTCATAAATGAATTCATATCTAGACGTCTTGGATAAAGGCTTGAAACTCCTGTGATCCTGAATATATACAGGCTAGAAAAATAGTTTAAAATACCTCTTCAAATGTTGGTAAATAAAAGGCTGCTTAATATTATATACATCAAATAATCAACAAAAGGGATGATTGTCTTTACTTAAATAACTATCATTTTACTAAATGTATTCCCTGGGTTTCCTTGTGGTTATTGTTAAAAAATTCCAAAATGAAGAAATATTCACAGAAAGTAGAATGCATAACCATTTACCCACCAACCAGAATTTAGAACAGTTATAATTTGTTGATACTTGCTTTATCTGTTTTTATCTAATCATTTACATATTATATATTATAGACAAATTTGAAGTCTCTCCCTCCATATCTAGTCATTTATCTCTTGCGATAAATATTATCATAAACTTAGTATACATATTTTTAATATTTCTTAATACTTTATATATACATGTATATGTATTTTTGAAGAGCATGTAGTACTTTTGTGTTTTGTTGCAAATATATCAACACATAAACAGTACCATACATTTCTGCATCATCTTATCATTTTGTAATTCTTTTATCATTATACTTTGACATTTATTTCTGGTAGATTAATTTTAGTTCATTCATTTTAACAGATATGCTATATCCCATCATATAACATATTTTATCTATCCCCTCTTGATGGACTTTTAAGTTTTAACTATTATTTTGTTTTTACCAGTCATGTTGCAATAAAAATTTTTGTATATATATCTGAGAGTTTTTCTAGAGATATAAATTCTGGGATGCAAGGCATTAAATTTTTTTTATTGTGCTGGATGACTACAAATTGTTTTTCATCCTGTATTATTTTTAAAAAAATAAAAATCCTCAAAGATAAACTATATTTTTACTGATCCCTACATTTTTAGACATACCTTCCTATTTTTGTTTTTATATCACAGAGGCAAATCTTTCTAATAAGATAATGAGATAAGATGGGTAATAAAATACAACTGTTTTCTCAGCATTACAGGTTTGTGTAATAACTTAATTTGCCAATCTGTTCATTTTTCCTTGCAAAGTAATTTTGTTGTATGACCGGAGTCCTTTTTCAAATCCTGGGAAAATGCTTAGTCATAAAAATCAAAGACAGATTTTCTTCTGGAAAAAGTATCTCCAAATTTACCAGCACAAATTGGCAGAGACAGGAACATTTCTATAAAGGTTTGGGAAAACAAAACCTAATTAACATTACTAATATTTGAGAAACAAAAATTTCTCAGTCAGAATTTTAAAGTACATTTTGAGTTTTTAATAGAACTGAGTACTTGATTATTCAAAAAAATCATTAGTTAGATTTGAAAGAGCATTTTTCACAATGGCACAATGGCTGTTATGAATATGGAGATATATATATATATATATATATATATATATATATATATGTTTCTTTTCATCTATTCAAGTAAACAGTTTCTATTTTATGCCACTGTGTCCATCTGATCAAGAACTGGGAACAAGCAGCAATTTGGCTTTACCAATATTTCTGTTGGATTCTGAAAATAAAATGTAAGCTATTCTAAAACATGGGCAACTTGGTGAGCTTGATTTATCCAATAAAAGATGTTGGGGGCATTCCTTATCATTGGGAAGGTCTGTTATCAATTAGGATTTATTTTTCATCTTTTTATTATTTCTCAAGAAATGATTTTGTAAATATACACTTTATAAGAGTAGAGTGAATAAGTTAATTCCCACATCCTTCCTCACAACTTGGACTGGCTTTGCAAAGATAAAGGCAGGGAAGTATGTTTAAGGGCGTGTGTGTGTGTGTGTGTGTGTGTGTGTGTGTGTGTGCGCGCGCACATGCACACACGCATAAGGTAATGCCCTCTTCCTTCACTGTTCCCATTATGAAGGAGAGGAAATGCCTCTTACAGTGCAAAGATACTATCTGGTTTCCAGCCAGATATATTCTGCATTTTCAGACAAAGGGTATATTTGAGGTCTAGAGGTAGACATTCTCTGGGGAAAATTAAGTGGTTTTGTTAAGGTAAAGAAAAATATACTTGGCTTGAATATTTGCATGTTTCCACTTATGCAGTGTACTGACTTTCTTTTTAGCTCTGCTACGGAATTTGGGCAACCTGAGTGTGAAGTTCTTAATAGTTGGGCTTTTGAGAGATTAAAATGGGATTTCTCCTAATTTTCTAAACTCCTCGTCAATGCCAGTATTCAAGTGGAATCTGATTTATCTGTTGTGGAAGTGGTTGGATGGATAACTGGGAAGTTGGCTTATGTTATTTTGTAAGACATTTCTAATATTAACATATTATGATTCTATCAATTTGTAAAAGAGAGAGATCAGTTTGTGCCAGTAGTTGGAAAAAGCATCAAAGGAGGAATAGGTTCTGAAAGACAAAAGATGGGTAGAATTTTCTTGTGTGATGTCAGATGTGAAAGGCAGTTCAGACAGAGAGTGAACCTGAACAAAGAGGGTCATGGTGATGGTTCTCCTGATGTATGAAATGCTCTAGGTCAACAACTGTTTTGAAGCAAAACTGAGATTAGGAACCAAATTTTCCTGCTCCTGAGTGTTCGTCCCACTTTGTCAGCAGAGTGACATTCACACAATTTTAGGCAAGTTACCTATATTTTTTAAAAAATATATAAATTTATATCTATAAAATATACTACATGTTGTATATGTATAGAATATGTAAACAATATAAAACGAGAGTGAGAGGGTTTTCTAAAGAATAGATAACAGCATGAGTAAAATATAATGGAAAATCTGATTTTTATGTTGACATCTTAAAATTTAAGTAAATACCAGAAGATATATCACCAAACTTTGTTATCTATTCATCTGATAAGGACTAACTCATGTTTATTATTTCACTATAGGGATATAAATTCTTTATGAAACCATCACTATGCTCAAGATCCTCATTATCTCTACAAAAATATAAGGTACTTAAGATAATTTAAAGCACCAGTTTGCCTGAAGTTTAAATGTACATACCTTAACCAGATTATGATTTGAGTCAGTAGCAAATTAACAGTTACCTTTAATCTGGCAAAAAACAAAGATTTAGACATGCAAACACACACACACACACACACACACACACACACACACACTTGCTGAAAAGTTAAGGTTTCACTTCCCAGGCAAGTCTGCTGTTAATGTACTTTTATATCCTCTAACCACGATCCAGTTGGGGCCCACTTCCCTAAAGTAAACCACCTCTTTTAACCAAAATTGAGCAACACATTCATTCAATTTCATGGTGTTTCAACATGTACCTTTTAGAAATGATGAAGTAAGGGAAACTAACCCCAAATCAACTACTGAAGCCCATTAAAATAGGCTCATTTTCATACTTTGGCTTTATATGGATAACATTCTCCAGAGAGCTGCAGAACAAAAGCAACATGAACTTCTGGGCTGAATGAGATACAGGGTTGTGGCTGATGTTTTCTTGTATAGCCCATTCAGAACTCACATGGTAGCTAAAACGTTGCTGATGGGTCTGTCATAGATCAGTACTTCCTGGATATTTGAATAAACAAAGAGGTTCAGAAGTATTGCACCCAGAAACTTAAAGGAGTTCGAGGCCAATTGAAGTGTGCCATTTAGAAAAATGCATCTTACATAGGTTTGAGCTCTTAATATTTAATTAGCACTCTTGAGATTTCACTTCTCCACCACATGATCCACCATTCTGCTATAAAAGTAGGAGACTTATAAAACAAATATTGACAGTTTATTCAGTGTAGGATTTCAGCTTTTGAAGACTAACCAAGAGCCAGAAAACCTAGAAGTAGTGGATTTTGGCACAGAAGAACAGGAAAAAAAGGTCTGTTGAGTGATTGACAGGTCAGATTCTGAGGGAAAAAAGAAATCACTCCAACTTTTTTAAAGAAGCACAGATAATAATGTACCTCTGAATATTCAAACACATCCAGTTATTTTAAAGTTTAAGTATAAACTAAGTAAAAGAATCACAAAACTAAACTTAAAATTACAATTCATACCAAGATAATCAGATAGGATTTTGTAATACTAAGATTACAGCTCTACACTATCAAAAGTTGTATTTTCTACTTGAAAATTTTCAAAGCTCCATGTTGTACAGTTCAAGGTCAAAAACGTTTGACAAAGCAAGTTTTGAATGCTAGGATCATGCGCACTGTTTCTCAGTTTATGTATGTTTCAGTACAGTACACTTAACATTTGAGAATTTCTATAGCCTGATGAATGAAAAGTTAAAGAGAATGTGTTATTTCATATTTACCAACATAAGAAGAGAAATTTTATGAAGCTCATCTTTTTTTAGACGGTGTAATTTTAATGCTATACATATAAGAATAAGTGACATGTTTACTCGGTCCAAATGTAAAATAACTGCACTTTTGCCCGTACGTTAGACCCAATTTTACAGCAATGTCATTTGAAAAACACAGATTCTCTAAATCATTTAATCATTAGAAATATGGGTGAAAACACTGATTTGTAAAAATAAGCAGTTACAAATTAAAAATATTTAATCTTACACTGCAATTCCAATACCCATTAAAGAGTCTATATTTATTTATTGCTTAATTAACAAAGACTTGTATAGTACTTACTATGCAAAGACCCTGTGAGATTATAGATAATGCATATATTGGTCTCTGTCCCCAGTTCCTGGCACAGAAACTCCAAAACTCTTGTAATTTGCTAAGTGATAAGAGCTAGGAGAATTTTTTGTTCTAATATTTCATCTTTGACCCTGGTTTGTATATGTCTAAACAATAATATCACTTCACTGTCATAATAACCTCCCTCCAAAAGCTTTCAATGCATCTGTGGAAAAACTACCAGTTTTCTTTAGATGTGTTTAAAATTTTCAAGAAGCAAAAACAAAAAGATAGCTCATATGGTTAATGAATGACTGTAAGTATTCACATGCAAAAGTAAAAGATGTTTGAGAGACAGAAAAGTTTCACAGTATTGTCACCTTATTAGCAACATTTAACACTTTGGGGTGCATTCCATTGCAAAGATTTTGTATTTGGGGAGAGGGGCTTTTTTTTTTTTTTTATCTCTTCCAATCTTTCTCACAGATAAAGACTGAAGAAACTGGAAGCCTATCTTTAGAGGAAGTTAAATTTTATCCTCTGGAAATATACCTACAATGTTTTAGTCAAAGTGCTCATGCCTAAGCAGGGAAAGTCAGTGCAAAAAGTCAAGCTTTCAAACTTCAGTCTTTCATGCTGCTTTGCTGTACAAAGAAGATATAATTGATCTCCACTCAATAATGACTCTAAACAAAGGAAAATCGGCCATTTAGTCCTAGAAAACACCAGAGGTAGATTAATAAACAGTAGGTAACAACTGAGATTTAGTTAAAACTATTTTTGTTGAGTTTTTAATTACATTAAAATTAGGATATTTGAGTCTAATTATGTTTTCCTAGAAACTATTCTGAAAATTTTGTTAGCTGCCGCCAGGGAAATGCTAATATCTGTTGAAGGATCCCTGGGACAATATGTACTAAAGGGAATTGTAAGGTAAAAGAAATATTCTAGTAACCATCTCTTCTTCCACAAATATTATCCTTTCTTTTAAAAACCTGTAAACATTAAATTATATAATGCACTAGTGAAGGATTATGGGAGCAAGATCCAAAGAAATATGTTCCATAGATACACATCATGTACCTTTCTATCAAAAGATATTTCGGGTTCCTTTCAATCCTGGAAATTCTATGATTCTATAATCATCAATTATATATATACTGATAAAGACAAAATAGACTTTTAAAAGTAACTTCATGCTTTCTGAGAAATCATTTTTTGTTCCTTAATGTTTGTTTATTCTCAGGAGCCCTTCTGGAATGAGGCCTTTACTGATTTGTGTTTTCATTTGAGGAAGCTAAACAAAGGGACAACACCAAAAAAAGCTAATGACAGAAAAGGTTAATTTAGTGTGGGGCTTTATTTTCCAAAGTGGGAGAACCAAACAGTAGCCACGGATAGATATTTTTCTTTTCCCTTTAATTTCAACTATGTTTCTTTAATTTTCAAAATCAAATTATGGAATATTTCTCAACATCCATGTATTTATTCTTATATTATAAACTTAACTATTATTTGTGAAAAACTCTTGGACTGTGTATTGAGCAATAGCTTCAAAGCTTATTTCTTTTAAACCTTCTAAATTTCTTCCTGAGTTACAAATGAAAAATAAAATCTTCCCAATTAATCCACGTATTTATCTATAATAAAATGGATGTGAATATTTAATTTACTTTCAGTCTCCTTCTATAAAATGAATTAAATCTTAGATCTTGGAACCACAGATTTCTGCCCTTTGATTACATTTATTACTTAAAAATGTATTACTCATACATATGAAAATAAAAAATAATATGCTGTTTTTATGACATCCACTGTATAAGAGTAGCTTTAAACAGAGTTTGATATATTCCATCATCTTCTAAAAAAGGTACATAAATAATTAGTAAAGTTATGAAGTAAAAATAAAATATACCACATTAAAAACTCTGAGACTACTCTCACTATGTCAAAATTATATTCTATCTTTTAAATTTTTCTCATATGTCTAATTTGTTTAGTTATATTTTTTATATTTTATTTTACATTTTAATTTTAATAACTAATTGGGGGAGAAAAAGACTTCTGGAGGAACTGTATGGATTTCACTAAGTAGTACTTTTTCTTGCTCATTAAAATGACCCAACAATGCATTTTTAACTCACTTATTACTAGAGAAATAAATGTTCATTATAATTAACAGAGGCTCTAATGTTCAATGTCTCCCAAAAGCCTAAGACATTTATGTATTGTGACTGGAATAAGGATTTATTAATTGATTTTCTTCTGTTTGGACTGTCAGGAAAAGGTTTTGAAATGAGGGAAAACAATAGTCTAATTTTTTTTCTTGCCTCAGCAAATTTTTCATCTAAAATAGAAAAGAATCTCTACAGTTCAACTTGAAAATACACTCGGGAGAAAATAAAAATAAATTTATCTGAAAGAGAACCACATATCCATGGAAAGCAGTAGGTTCCACTTATCCTCTATTCAGAGTTCACTTAAAAATTTTCATGAATTAACTCATCTCTCTCATGACACATTTAAAATTAATAATATTTTACTGAATATAAAATCCAGGTTATATTTTGGTCTCTAGAATGACCAGTTAACATTTGTGGCACATATGTGTTTATGTAATTTATAGCCTAATTCACATATTCATTCATTCATTTATTCATTCAACATATATTTACTGAGCTTCCATATGCCTGAAATTGTGCAAAGCATTGATGAACATAAATCATAGTAATCAATTTTGTGACATTTTAAAAGTCAGATTAATCAAAGTAAACATTATTTGAAGGTAGAAATGTCAGTTATTATGACAGAGACAAGATTTACTATTTTCTACTTCTCCCCATATAGGTATTATCTATAGGTATCTCATTCTTCTCCATTCTCTTAGGATGCTCTATTACAATTTTCTTTAAATTTGTTTACCTAGTAATTCATTACTATAACATGTTTGGGGGCTATTTTTACACAAACCTGAGTTAATAATAAATTTAAGACATAGTTATCTTTCTTTACTGTACCCAAAATCACCAGACATATGCCATGAACAAAATTATGGTGAAATAAACATTTATTGCTTTTTTTCCACCTTCCATGCTTCCTTTTGTCCATTCAGATATGACCAGAGACTGATAATGTCATGGTGCCTCTGCCTGCTGTTACACTCAGATGTTCTCTTGACAGATCCCTTGATGAACCTCCCCCTTCTTTTTCCTGGTTCTCATCAAAACCTACCCTTTCTGAAATCAATGATATACTCCTATCTAATTCTTATGGTAGTAATTTTAATTTTTTAAAATTTTATTTATTATTTTACTTTTTGTTAGATTCAGGTATACTATACAGTGATTTGATATTTGCATACATTATGAAATGATTACTACTATAAATCTAGTAACCATCTGTCCCCATACAAAGTTATTACAATATTACTGACCACATTCCTAATGCTGTATATTATAACCCCATGGCTTATTTTATAACTGGAGGTTTGTGCCTCTTAATCCCCTTTAATATTTCACCCCCGCCCTAACCCCTCTTCCCTCTGGCAACTATCTGTTCTGTATCTATGAGTCTGTTTTTGTACTGTTTTGTGTTTTAGATTTCACATATAAGTGAAATCATACAGTATTTGTCTTTCTCTGACTTATGTCACTTATCATAATACCCTCCAGATCCATCTATTTTGTAACAAATGCCAAGATGTCATTCTTTTTTATGGCTGAGTAATACTCCACTGTGTGTGCATTCCCTTTTCCTCATAACCTTGCCAAAACTTGTTATTTGTTGTCTTTTTGATGACAGCCATTCTGACAGGTGTGAAGTGGTATCTCATTGTGGTTCTGCTTTGTATTTGCCCAGAGATTAGTGATCTTGTGCATCTTTTCATGTGTCTGTTGGCCATCTATATGCCTTGTTTGGATAAATGTCTATTCAGTTACTCTGCCAATTTTTTAATCAGGTTTTTTGTTTTTTCGATGTTGAGTTGTTTGCATTCTTTGTAGATTTTGGATATTAGTAACTAAACAGATATATCATTTGCAAATATCTTCTCCCATTTAGTAGGCTGCCTTTTCATTTTGTTGACAGTTTCCTTCACTGTGCAAAAGCTTCTGAGTTTGATCTAGTCCCACTTGTTTATTTTTTTCTTTTGTTTCCCTTGCCTGAGGAGACAGATCCCCAAAAATATTGCTAAGATCAATGTCAAATAGTGTACTGCCTCAGTTTTCCTCTAGGAGTTTTATGGTTTCAGATCTACATTTACATCTTTAATCCAATTTGAGTTTATTTTTGTATATGGTGTGAGAAAGTAGTCTAGTTTAATTCTTTTGCATGTGGCTGTCCAGTTTTCCCAACACCTTTTATTGAAGAGGCTGTCTTTTCCCCATTGTATACTTTTGCCTCCTATATCATAGATTAATTTACCATACAGATATGGGTTTATTACTGAGCCCTCTATTGTGTTCCATTGATCTATGAGTCTGTTTTTGCACCAGTACCATACTGTTTTGATTACTGTAGCTTTGTAGTAGAGTTTGAAATCAGGGAGCATTGTGCCTCCAGCTTTGTTCTTCTTTCTCAAGAATGTTTTGGCTATTTGGGGTCTTTTTTGTTTCCATACAAGTTTTAGAATAATTTGTTCCAGTTATGTAAAAAATACCACTGGCATTTTTATAGGGATTACATTGAATCTGTAGATTATCTTGGGTAATATGGTCACTTTAACAATTCTGATTATTCCAATCCATGAACATGGCATCTCCTTCCAATTGTTTGTGTTGTCTTCAATTTCTTACTTTAATGTCTTATAATTTTTTGAGTACAGGTCTTTCACCTCTTTGGTTAGATTTATTCCTGGGTATTTTATTCTTTTTGATGCAATTGTAAATGGGATTGTTTTCTTAATTTATCTTTCGGATAGTTCAGTACTAGTGTATAGACACACAACATATTTCTGTTTATTTATTTATCCTGCAACTTTACTGAATTAATTTATTAGTTCTAATAGTTTTATGTTGGTATCTTTAGGATTTTCTATATATACTATCATGTCATCTGCAAACAGTGACAGTTTTACTTTTTTTTTTTTTTGCAGTACACGGGCCTCTCACTGCCACAGCCTCTCCCGCTGCAGAGCACAGGCTCTGGACGCACATGCTCAGCAGCCATGGGTCACGGGCCCAGCCACTCCGCTGCATGTGGGAAGAGCATGTGGGATCTTCGCAGACCAGGGCATGAACCCGCGTCCCCCACATCAGCAGGCGGACCCCCAACCACTGCGCAACCAGGGAAGCCCAACAGTTTTACTTTCCAATTTGGACTTTCATTTTTTTTTTCTTGTCTGATTGCTGGGGCTAGGACTTTCAATACTATGTTGAATAAAAGTGGTTAGAGTAAGCATCCTTGTCCTGTTCCTGATTCAAGGAAACGCTTTCAGGTTCTAACTGTTGAATATGATGTTAGCTGTGGGTTTGTCAAATATGGCCTTTATTATGTTGAAGTATGTTCTCTCCATATCCACACTGCTGAGAGTTTTTATTGTAAACAGGTGTTGAATTTTGTCAAAAGACTTTTCTGCATCTATTGAGATGATCATATAATTTTTATTTCTTTCCTTGTTAATATGGAGCATCACGTTGATTGATTTGTGGATATTGAACCATCCTTGCATCCCTCAGATAAATCTCACTTGATCATGGTCTTTTAATGTATTATTGAATTCATTTTGCTAATATTTTGTTGAGAAATTTTGCATCTATGTTCAGTGATATTAACCTGTTATTTTCTTTTTTTGTGGTGTCTGTCTGGTTTGGTTATCAAGGTGATGCTGGTCTCTTAAAATGAGTTTGGAAGCATTTCTTTTTCTTCAATTTGTTGGAATAGTTTGAGAAGAATAGGTGTTAACTCTTCTCTAAGAAAAGTAATAATTTTTTAATCTAACAAAACTTATGCAGTGTTTCTATGATATGAGTTCATTGTAGAAAGCAAAGCTCTATGCCACAAACTCCTTAAAGATGAGCACATCGTTTTTAACAGTGATTACTTGAGATGGTTTTGTACCTTGAACTGATATTCTTTTAAACTTTTATCATAAAACTTTTCAAACATTCACAAAATTACAAAAATAACACAATGAACTCTCATGTAGCTGTTATATAATATCCGTAATAATCAGTATTTACTAATTTTAATTAATCTGTCACCCCATTTCATTTTTCTGAAGCATTTTAAAGTATATCCCAAATGACTCATGCTTTCACCTATTATAAATACTTCAGAATGTAGTTATAAATAATAAATATATTTTAACATAACCACTATGCTTATATCACCTACAAAAATTAATAATAACTTCTTACTATCATCTCCAGTTGTCTCAAATGTTACTTTACTATTGGCATGATCATGTCAGTACCTAAATAAGTTCTGTGTATGCCAAAGTCAATATCTGAATAGTACATAGTATTATTGGCTAGATAGAAGAGCTGTGATATGGTATCAAGCACAGTGCAAGTTAAGCACAATGGAAGAATTTCATGTAGTCACTATGTACCTCAGCTCTCTAGTCACAGTTTGGGCTCAAATCAGGGGTTGTGTTACTTGTGAACTATGTGATGTAGAGCAAATTCCTTAGTCTCTCTGAGTCTGTTTCTGCAACTGTAAAATGGGAGTTGTGAACATTTAGTGAACAAATATATTTAAACCAGTTTTCATGATTCTCACAGTCTTAATAAATGTGTTTAATATAGGTGTTCTTCTCTTCCTTTGTGTGTATATATGTCTGTGGGTATGTGTGTGTATGTTTTGTTTTAGAATGTGAAAATCTTAAGGTATTAGGCCATCAGAGAAAAATAATCACAATAAAGCTAATTTTTGAAACTTACTTGAAGAAAGGAGGCCTTTCCAGATAGTTGTATTAGCTAAGGTTTTAGAACTAAAATCAAAACTGATTTATAGCAGCCTTTCAACATGAAAAGAAACTGAGAAACTTTAGTGGTAAATTTCATAGTAATTGCAGAGTCTATGTGTGCCCTGAGTACACTTTAGATGTATATTCCACTTCCTTGGCTATATCACAGAAACAATGCTATAATATGTTAGAAGTTCATATAAAATACAGTTGATTAAAGGTTTAAACATTGGCCTTAATTTGTTGAAAACACTGAAATGTGTATTTGTGTTTATTTAAGGATACAAGAGTGGCATCTAGTGTTCAAATTACTTGAACTGCAGCTACATGGCCCTTAGAAACTCAGTGAATGCTAGAGCAGGCATGTAGTACTCATACAAAGTATACAAAATAACAGAAAACATGACGATTTCCCATTATTTTTGATTTTCGTATGGAGTGTAATCTGATGTTCATTCTGATCCTCTAATTAAGTTTTTTGTTTTTGTTTTTGTTTTAAATCAGATGGATTATATCCCCGGTGTAGTCCTTTCAGCATTTTTGTGAGATTTTGATTTGTGTATCATAATAAAAATGCCATCAACATCTGGTGAAAGCTGGATAAATTGCAGGTAAAATTCTAATACTAATTACAGGAAAGGAGAACTTGTACAGTGAGTAATAATAATAATAGCAGCTAATATTTTAGGTACTTACTCTATGTTGATGTGCTTTTTGCTCTTTACCTTTATTATCCCTAATACTCAGGAATTCTTTGAGTAAGGTATTATATCCATTTTACAAACGTAATTAAACCTTAAACAGATTGTTTGCAACATCACACAAAGTGTGGGAGACATTAATGATAAGTGTGGTCTTCATGCAATGACATTGTGCTAGCTTACATGCTACCTAATTCCATAGTACTTCAATGATGCCAGCCATCAAACCAAAGCATAAAAATGACCACTGATTAAAGATAACAAAATATGACATTTGTCTACTTGTGACTTTATAACTGAAACCACCTCAAATGCCTATGTCATACAGTTGTAGTTTTAACAGAAACTAACACAAAAATCAGATAATCAGGTTATCTAGAGATATGTTTTGCTTATGAAAGGATATTTATTATTTTTTAAATATTTAATTAAGTAATAAAAGAAGTGTTGGAATCGCTTTCATTCCAGACCAGAGTTTATCAACTATTGGCTTTGGCACTATCGACAGTTTGGGCCAGATATTCTTTTATTTTTGTACTTTTGAATTGTAGGATGAATATGGTCCCCAACTACCCATTCCCAGGTTCAGAGTGATGAAATTTGTGTGGTGGTCCTTGAGGAAGGCCCTCTGCCAGTAGTCTTCACCTCTTTAATTTTATATAGACACATTCCAAAATAATATTAAAATATTGGACTCTTTTGGCAGTAGAGCAGAGTAGTTGTAAATAAGACCAAGTTTCTATTCTATTGTGCTTCATGTCTAATGGGAGTGGAATATTACTTTTAGTCAAAGTTTAAGAATTATGTCATGGCAGAAATTAATTTCAAAATTATATCTCTGGTAGATATAGTCCCTGGTAGAACCTTTTCTGCAAACACCTGATCCCAAGACTCTTCTCCATTTTCAAAGGCTAATCATTGTATATAACGAGAATAGTACAGATTTCCTATAATTCTGCAGTTTATCTTAAATTATGTTGTTTTTAGAAAATTGATATCTAATTCTAGGTATGACATTTTAATAAACTGACAAAAAAAATAAACAAGTAGTCCTTACAACCTCAGCATAAGGCACTTTTCTCTCTCTCTCTTTCTCTCTTAATCTTGTTAGATGGTAGAAAGAAGTTGGAAGTAGACCATAAAGACTGAGGAATGAGCAAAGATAATCTATATGGTAAAAAAGGAAGCAATATAGCATAGTGAGGAGGACTTCACTGACATTTCAAAGATAATTTCAGTATAATTTTTAACTAGTTGTGTGGCTATGAGTAAGTCTTCATAAATATTTTTTTGGAAAAAAAACGAAAAACTGAGTAAATGCACAAACTGTGAGAGTCTCACCTTCCTTCTATAGAAAGAAAAGTAGTATATATACTCTTTGTATCACTCAGGAAACTTACCTGAGTAAAATACCTGATCTTTTATCAGGAAAGATCAAGTGAACTAATGAGTTTAGAAGTAGTTTATTTGTAAAGATCAAATAAGATGTGTATTATCTAAATCCTCTAAAATTCCCATTAAAATATCCATAAACTTACAAAAAGAAAACAATTATTAATAGCAGTGTAAGACAACATTAGGCCATAGCCTGGGCAAAATTTCAACTACATGTCTAGTCATTCATTTTTATGTTTTCAAATTATCTTAACAAAACTTACTAAACATTTGGTTTAATGTTTCTATTTACAGATGCTTTACCAGCAAAATTTTTTGTCTTTCTATTTGACCTCACCTTGGTAATTTCAACAGTAGTTCCAGAATTCAAGCACCTTTTAGTGGCTAGAAATTATCACTACCTTTTGACTTTCTTTTAATAAATTAATAGTTCTTTTACATTTATATTTGTGACTTTTCTTCATCTTTGTGAGTAACAAAACAAGTAGACACAAAGGAAATGGAATGCATTGTATGAAGAATTAATTTGGCAGACACATAAAATTTTGTCTGCAGACAGGTGACTCAGTGCTAAACTATTAGAAGTAAATTACCTGACGCAATATACTATAGAGCTGTAGAAAGCTATGCATAAATTCAAATCCATTAAGTTGAACACAATTTCTCCAAGTAATACAAAAACCCTTCATGATGAAGCAACCAAAACAACAAAAAGGCTTATATAAGCCAAGTTGACTTTAAAGACACCTTGAGATTATATACAGGTGGCAAGCTGTATGATATTTATTCATAGCTGAATTTTTGGAAAAAAATCATATCCAAGCATACCAAAAATGTATTCTGAGTCCTACCTACTAAAATAATAGAATAGGTATAGATGAAGTTTATAAAAGCTTTTAAGTGCACAAAGGTGAACCAAGTATCAAAAGGAAAACTGTGGAGTGTTCTTTTAGAAAATGAAGTTATTTCTGTCAAGTAAAAATTCACCTTATTTCAACTGCTTTATATGTTCATGTTTTGGCATATTGGGTTTTCTTCAAGAGAAGCACTAATTTACTTTGTAGTATGGAGAAACTTTCTATTAGTATTTGCAAGCTCAATGCTGCCTTGTCTTGTGAAACATGTTATTACCTGTTAATCCACACAACACCCCTTGTTAAATAGGTCATTATTATTATCTTCACTTTCCAGCTGAGGAAACACACCAGGAGAGGTCACAGAGTGAGTCAAGGCCAGGATTAGCCATGAAAAGCACCCAGTTGTCAGTGCTTTCCTTGGTCTACCCAGCCACACTAAATAGGTGAGATGACTTGCCTGGATAGCCACAAAGAATGGGAGCTGTCCCAGAGCTTGTATAACCCAACTCCTAATAAAGACAGCCTGTGTAGTCCTTGCCTCTGGACTTCATACAAGTTAGCCTAAATTTGAATTGGTGGAGCCCTCACTAATATTCTTGACCTAGATCCTGAACGTTGCCCTTACTATTCCTCACCTCATGTCACCATCACTACTGAAACCCTGTGAGTTTACCTGTGGTTTGCTCTACTCTGGACCCATTTCTAAGGAGAGAAAGGTAAATAGTGCTGAGGGGATTTTACAACCTAGGGTGATATTTCTGGAGGAATTGGAATCTGTATTAATTCTCTTAAAAAACTAGACTGAATTTATAATCTTTTTAAATATCTAAATGTTTGAGAAAAAATAAATGAACATGTAATTAAAACTATCAGAAATTCTAGACAGTGGCTAAGATGTAGGCAATAAATAAAGAACAGTATATTTTATGAGATATTGAGACAACGAAGCATGAATTTTGTAATTCAACTTCCAATTGTTAACAAGTCTTTCACAGTAGCAAGCACTTTAACCTAAAGAAGATGTATGATCAAGGAAATAGAAAAGAACGCTTAAGACCATCTAATTGCAAACAAAAATACTGGGTTTTATTGGAACTATGTAGATTTCACAGTTATTGAAATGTGGAGGACATGGGTTACCAATCATATTTATCAAAAACATATTCTTATTTTAATTAACCTAAAATCTCACTGGGAAATAAAGACATTTGCTCAAAATAGCATTAAGGTTTACCTATTGCTAAAATATCCTATCAATATTACATAGCATTTAATATATTTGATGTAATTGATAAAATGCACAAAATTTTTTGCTTTGTATAATAAAATATGGTCCTAGTTATTTTTCTTTAATTTGAATGAAATGGAAAAACACTTCTCAGGTGGAAAATAATAATAAAATATACCAAAGCTGACAGAAAAAAGGAAAGAAATTCAGATTATCCATCAACTACTAAAACGATTGAATATATTATTAAAACTTTCATTAAAAAAAAAATAAACCCTAGCCCAGATGGCTTCACTATTGAATTCTTGTACACATTTAGAAAGAAATAAAAATTCTTCACAACATTTTCAGAGAAGAGAAAAACAAGGAACAGTCCCCAGCTAAGCTTATGGGGTCAGCATAGCCTTTACTCTAAAATTTTAAAAGGATATTATAAGAAAAAAAAAAATTACAGACAGATTTCTTTCAGGAACATAGTAGAAAATTCTTAAATGAAATGTGAGCAAATCATATCAAAAGACAGATAATATAACAACATTAAATAGGGTTGATTTTAGGTCTGTAAGAGAAGTTTAATATTCAGAAAGCAATCAATCTAATTCATATCATTGATAGAATAAAGAGGAAAATGGCATAATTATCTCAATAGATGTAGGAAAAGCTTTTAATAAAATTCAATATTCTTTTATGGTAAAAATTTTAGCAAAATAGGAATAGAGGAGAATCTTCTTAATCTGCTAAAGGATATCTATAATACAAAAGTCCATAGCAAAAATTACATTTAATAAAAACATATCAGCGCTTCCCTGGCGGTGCAGTGGTTGAGAGTCCGCCTGCCGATGCAGGGGACACGGGTTCGTGCCCTGGTCCGGGAAGATCCCACATGCCGCAGAGCGGCTAGGCCCGTGAGCCATGGCCGCTGAGCCTGCGCGTCCAGAGCCTGTGCTCCGCAGCGGGAGAGGCCACAACAGTGAGAGGCCCGCGTACCGCAAAAAAAAAAATATCAAAAACTTCCTGTTAAGACTGGGAACAAGATAATGAAGCCTGATATCATCAGTTCTATTCAACTTTGTACCAGATGCACTAGCCTGTGCGATAATATAAAAAGAAATGAAAATTATAAGGTTTGCAGAGGAATAAATAAATGGACGCTGTTTGCAAATGTCATGAATATGCACACACAAAAAAATCCAAAAGCATTTGTAAAATGACAGAATCAATAAGTAAATTTAATATGGCTGCTAGATAAAAATTAGAAAATAAAAATGTTAAAAGAAAGCATTAATTTTAATATCAAGCACATCAAATTTCTAATATATATCTAATGAAACTTGCGCAAAATCCTTGTACATAAAATTACAAAATATTACTGAGAAAAACTGAAGAGCTAAATAAACAGGAATTTATTAAGGATTGTAAATATATCAGTTCTTCCTCAAATTATGTATAGATTCAATGCAATCCCAATTAAAGTCATAGCATCATTTTTATATATATTGATGTTTATTTTAAAATTCATATGGAAATGCAAAAAGGCCAAGATAAGGCAAGGTGATCTTGGATAAGAAGAAAGTCAGAGTATTAACATTACCAGATATCAACACCTATCAAAAAATCACAATAATTAATACTTTATGATATTGACACAGGAATAGAAAAACTGACCAACGGCATGCAATAAAGAGTCCAGAAAAAGAGTCATGTATACAGCCATCTACTTAGGTGACATTGCATTGCAGTGGAAGAAAAAGTTATGCTAAGGAATCTGAATCCTTATGTCCTCAATACACCAAAATTGATTCCAGATGGAGTGCAGAACTAAATCTGAACCATAATACAATAAAGGTTGTAGAAGATAATGTATGTGAATATCTTGATGACTAATATAGTAAAGTTTTCTTAAAGAGAAAACAAAAAGCATTAGCTTAAGATAACACTAATTATTTGTACCTCATAGAAATTAAGATCTCCTGTTTATCAAAATATTTCATGAAGACAGTTTAAAAGGCAGAGAGGGTGAAAACATTTGCTATATATATTTTTATATAGGAAAAATAAACAATATATAACAAACTTCTACAACTCAATAAAAAATAGATGACCTAACAGAAAAAAGTAGGCAAAACCCTTTTTCAGGCATTTCACAAAGAGGATATCCAAATGGCTAATAAACACATGTAAAAGTGATCAATACCATTAGCCATCAAGCACATGCAAATTAAAACCATGATGCAACAAATATGTACAAGATACACATGACGAACACTATAAATCTCTGATGAATGAAATCAAAGAAGAACTAAATAAATGCGGAGATATTCCATGTTCATGGACACAAAGACTCAGTATTGTCAAGATGTCAGTAATTCCCAACTTGATCTATAGATTTGGTACAATCCCAATGAAAGTCTCAGCAACTTACTTTGTGGGTACTGACAACCTGATTCTAAAGTATGGATGGAGAGGCAAAAAACCCAGAATAGCCAACGTAATGTTGGAGAACAAAGTCAAAGACTCACACAATCTGACTTGGAAACTTAATGTAAAGTTACAGTAATCAAGAAAGAATAAACCAGTGGATCAATGGAACAGAATGACAAGCCCAGGAATAGACCAATATAAATATAGTCAACTGATTTTTGACAAAAGAGCAAAGGCAATACAATGCAGCAAACATAGTCTTTTCAACAAATGTCACTGGAACAACTGAACACATACATGTAGATAAATGATGAATCTAGATTCATAAAAACAAAACTCAGACCTTACCATCCTTCACAGAAATTAAACTGGATTATAGACCTAAATATAAAATGTAAAACTATAAAACCCCTAGAGGATCAATATGGGAGAAAACCTCGATGGCCTTCGGTGTTGCAATGACTTTTAGATACAACACCAAGGGCATGATCCAGGAAAGAAAAATTGATAAGCTGGATTTCATTAAAACTAAAACTTCTGTGAAAAACGGTGTCAAGAAAATAAGAATATAAGCCACAGACTGGGAGAAAATATTTGCAAAAGACACATCTGATAAAGGATTGTTATCCAAAATATACAAAGAGACCTTAAAACCCAACAATAAGAAAATGAAGCACTGATTTAAAAATGGGCCAAAAATCTTAACAGACACCTCTCCAAAGAAGACAGATGACAAGTGAGCATATGAAAAGAAGCTCTACATCACATGTCATCTGAAAAATGTTAAATTAAAACAACAGTGAGATACCACTACACATCTATGAGAATAGCCAAAATCTGAAACACTGACACCACCAAATGCTAGCAAGGGTGTGGGACAGCAGGAGCTCTCACTCATTGCTGGTGGGGATGCAAAGTGGTACAGACACTCTGAAAGACAGTTCTGTGGTTTCATACAACACTAACATACTCTTAACATAAAATCCAGCAATCAATCACTCTCCATGGTAACTTCCCAAAGGAGTTGAGAACTTATTGTCCATACAAAAACCTGCACACAAATGTTTATAGCAGCTTTATCCAGAATTACCAAAATTTGGAAGCAACCTTTATGTCCTTCAGTAAGGGAATGGATTAATAAACCGTGATACATCCAGACAATGAAATATTATTCAGTGCTAACAAGAAATGGCCTTTCAAGCCACGAAAAGACATGGAGGAACCTTAAATGCATATTACTAAGTGAAGGAAGCCAATCTGAAAAGGCTATATATACTGTACGATTCCAACTATGTGACACTGTGGATAAGGTAAAACTGTGGAAATAGTAAAAAGATCATTGGTTACCAGGGGTTAGGGGGTGAGGATAAATAGGGAGAGCACAGAGGATTTATAGGGCAGTGAAAATACTCTGTATCATATTATAATGATGGATACATGTCATTACACATTCGTCCAAACCCCATAGACTGTACAATACCAAGAGTGAACTTCTGGGTGATTACGATGGGTTAATGTAGGTCTTCAATAGTAAATGTACCACTGTGGTAGAGCATGTTGACAACTGGGGAGGTTATATGTGTGTATGGACTGGGGATATAGGGGAAATATCTGTACCTTCCTCTTGGTTTGCTGTGAACCTAAAACTGCTCTAAAAAATTAAAGTTTAAAAAAAGAGATTAAATGAAACACACAAGCACACAAATGCACATATTAATACGTACAATGACACCACTATACACCTACCAGAAATGCTGAGGGCAAGTACTGCAAGTGAGAGTATAAATTGGTACAATCTCTTTGGAAAGGTGTCTAACAGTATCTCTTAAAACAAAAGATATAAATACCTTATGCCACAGAAAATACACTAGACACTGAAAATGTGTATATATGTGCACTGGAAGACGTGTACAAAAATTAACGAGATCGTTATTTAACATAGTGAAAAACTGGAAACAACTCAAATATTCATGAATAGAAGAATGTAAATAATTTTAGAATATTGATACAGTGGAATGTTGCATGACAATGAACATTAGTAATCTACTTCTACAGGCAACAACATATATAGTTTCACAGACATAGCACTGAGTGAAAGAAGCCAGATGTAAAAATATATACTATATGATTACATTTCTTTAAATGTGCTAAGCAGAAATAATCCGTGTGATGAAAGTCAAAATTGTTCTCTTTGGGGAAGTTGGGGGAAGGTGATGTCTAGGAGAATTCAAGGGAAGCTTCTAGTAATATTGTACATCTTGATCTGGGTGCTGGTTTCAAAGACTGGATTAACGTATCAAGATAATTGAGCTGAACACAAGATTTTATATACATAAATTTTTTGTTATGCATTATACATTGATAGAAAAATTAAAGAAAAAGCAGACATCACTTCAAAGACAAAGGATACACAACATTTTATCTTTTTCATGATTGTATAACAATGACTAAATTCAAGTAGTAAACCAATCTAATAGACCAAGGGGAAGGTAAGAGGAAGAACCATGCTTAATCCTTAAATAAAAGTTGAACAATTTCTATTACTTGTCAACAGATACTTTCTTATTAAGCAGCCGTTGTTCATGGATGCCAATTGCTTTCAGTTGATATAACAATTTCCTTCTGTAAGTAAATATTGCTTATCTTAAATACAGGCACTACTTTACAAACAAATTCCCAAGTCATAAAGAAGACTCAACTCAGCCAACATAACACCGCTATTAAAAAGTAAACCCAGGGCTTCCCTGGTGGCACAGTGGTTGAGAGTCCGCCTGCTGATGCAGGGGATGTGGTTTCGTTCCCCGGTCTGGGAAGATCCCACATGCCACGGAGCGGCTAGGCCCATGAGCCATGGCCGCTGAGCCTGTGCATCCGGAGCCTGTGCTCCGCAACGGGAGAGGCCACAACGGAGAGGGGCCCACGTACCGCAAAAAAAAAAAGAAAAAGTAAACCCAAAGTACACATTTCTCTTGCCATGAACCAGATTCAAAATGTTCAGGTTATCTGTAGCAAAGCCTGAGTGAGTTTTATTCTCCTCTTGATTCCATACACCAGAGAGCCTCTTCATGCCAGCTGGCTGAAGCAGAAGCCAGACACAGAAATGAAACAGCAAATTACAAAGCCACCGATGCTGACTCCCTCTTAAACCACCTGCCCTGTTATCAAATGTCATACTGTTCCTGATTCCAGCACTCTCCTCTTGGATTGGCGACCTAGCATTTTAATGTCATGCTCTCCGTACTGTAATAACAACAAAATGAACCAAGTTTTCTAAATCTACTCCCTAGAGGGGGGCGGGCACAGATAGTCTTAAGCTTTGCACACTGTTACCCAGGCCTGAGCTAACTTTGTTACGGTCACTCTGATTATTAATACTTTCCTGGCTAATCAGTGTCTTTGAGACCCCTCCCCAGAAATTTCCTTGCCTAAGCACATTTAGCCACAGCTAAATGTGTGACTATTTTAGTTTCTTACTTACCCCATTCCTTTAGCAAATTTAGCATGAAAGACAGACAGTGTCCTGTGGGGCAGCGTCACTATTCTATGCTGCTCTGGGCAACCTGCGACTTGGGTCATAGACCCCATGATAGTTTTATTATCATGAGTTAAAGAGGTTTTATTTGTTCCTAAAGAGAGGCACATTCATTCATTCATTTTGTGGGTTGAGCATGAGAAATATCCCTTTTCCTTTAGTTTAATATTTCATATTGATGAAGCATAATGGATAGCAGGACCTGCTCTGATCCATACATTGCCTGCATCTATCCCAAAAAGCCAATAAATACAATCCCGAATTTTAGTAGCAATTGAAAGAATTAAAAAATCTTAGCAGCAAACAGAATATATATCACATTATGAAAGAAATTTAGAGATGAAGACATGAAGACTAAAATAGATGCACGACTTGCTCAAGGTCAGACCACTACTCAATTGGTATTAGGTAATCTGCCTCTATTTTATTAGTTTATAAAAGAGGTAAGCAGAGAAACAAATGGAAAACTGGGAAGAAGAATATTCTCAAAAACATTTTACATTTACTCAAAAGTAACAACTTTTGAGGGCTTCCCTGGTGGTGCAGTGGTTGAGAGTCCGCCTGCCGGTGCAGGGGACGCGGGTTCGTGCCCCGGTCCGGGAGGATCCCACATGCCGCGGAGCGGCTGGGCCCGTGAGCCATGGCCGCTGAGCCTGCGCGTCCGGAGCCTGTGCTCCACCGCGGGAGAGGCCACAACAGTGAGAGGCCCGCGTACCTCAAAAAAAAAAAAAAAAAAAAAGTAACAACTTTTGAGACAACTAACTTAGGCAACACTTCCTTGCCAGAATGATATTTAGTAGAATATATTATGTGTATATATATATATATATATATATATATATATATTTGTATTGTACAAGTACATATATATACATATATATTATACGTGTACTTACATGATATATATGTATACATACATCACATACGTGTATCATTCTTGTATACATATTACTTTTTGAGAACTGAAAACTCACAAAATCCTCAGAAATTTCCGAGAGCATGCCACTCTAGAGTAGAACTTTTTTTTTAGAGTTTGCCCTTTTTAAAAATTATTATTATTACTTTTTTTGGCCGCACCGCCGCTTGCAGGGATCTTAGTTCCCCAACCAGGGATCGAACCCGGGCCCTTGGCAGTGAGAGTGCGGAGTCTTAACCACTGGACTGCCAGGGAATTCCCCTAGCCTAGAACTTCTTAAGCCAAGACCCAAGAACTTTAGGAGATCTCAGGAGTTCAAAGGGTCTGTGAACCAGATGATATTTATGAAGTATTTTGTGTATGTATATATGTGTGTGTGTGTGTGTGTGTGTGTGTGTGTGTGTGTACATTTCTGCATTTCTGGAATATGATGAGTTTATAGCTTTTACAAGATTCTCAAAGGAATCTTTCACCAAGAACATCTTAAGCATCAGTGTTCTATACTCAGTTTTGTATTATTTGTTCAGGCTTACCCAGCAAGAACTTTTTTCTTTATTATTATTATTTTGTTCAAAATATAAACTTCTTGGATACGATAATCTATATTCTGTATTCTTCAGTCTTAACCTTTTCACATCTAAAATCTGGAGAAATGTGAGTTAATTTGAGTTCCTCAAATTTAATTAATCAGTTTTGCTGAGTCTAATAGAATTCTTTCAAAAGTGGTAGTGCATGTCTAAACTTGCAGACTACCCTTCAAGGCCCAAATCAATTCATATAACCATTGCCAAATGGTATATTTCAATTAACTGTATCACACTGACACTTTTATATGAATTACTATAAGGAACAAATTATGCTGACTGTTGCCAAACAAACATTTTTCACTTTTAAAGTCTGTTGATCTTCTAATAACATTACCTAAGAGTGTTATAAATTTGTCATATCTATTTGCTTATTTTTTTGTTTATATTTTGTCTAAAATATAAGCCTGGTGAAGGCAAACAGTGTGTGGTAGATACAGTAGACTGGCCCATACTTCTTCTGTCCCAATTTCCTTCTGGGGTGACTTCTTTCACTGCAAAAGCCAGAAAGCTAAAAAAAAAAAAGCAAGCAAACAAACAAAAAAACCCCGACTTTTCCAGGTAAGTTTTCAGATGTGACTCATGTTCTTGAATCATTTGCATGCATCTATCTGAAATTGAAATGTTACTTGGGGAAAGAAGCAGAGATTGTACAGGGTGTCCAAATTTTGCTGGTGCAGATCTAGCAGATCTGATGTGACTTTGGAGCCAATGGTTCTAGTAGTTGCTTTCTGATCTTGGAATTACAGCTAACTAAGGTTCTGAGATCTGCACTCATCAATTAGACAAGTCTTCCTGATTCTCCATCTTCTCTTTTTAAAAAATAAAAATTCTACGTAGTTGAGATGTACAACATGATGGTTTAATCATCATCTTTTGGACTGTAGCAGAGATGGTGGTCAGTCATGGGGACTCAGCCATTCCAACGTTTTGGAAAGAGCCAATCCCTTGTATTAAATCCATTTTTGCTGAAAATAGAGTGGTTTCTGTCTTTCATAATTCATTTCTGACTCATATGAGGGCACTCAATTTTTGTTGACTGAATGAATACAGTTCTAAAGAAGCATAAAATACGTTAAAAAAGGAAACACATTACAAAGAAAGTTTACTTGTTGGGTTCCCCAGGAATCAGACCCTAAGACAGAAATTGTACAATTAGTTCATGGGCAGGTGATCTCAGCATCAACTCCGGGATTGGCCAGTGACAGAAGTTGAATTGTGATGTATCTGCAACAAAGGCATCAGCCAATCATACTAGGGAAGCTCTAGAGCTAGAATGGCTCTTATGAGCTGAGGAGAGTGACAGGCTGTTATGCTCTTGTATCAACTAGTAACTGGATGTGGACTGACATCCTCCTGAGAGGTGTGATCATGGGGTAGGCTGTGTTCTTCTTGGGCTAGGGCAAATCCCAAAGAGGACTTGCTGACTCAGCTGACAGTTGTCAGCCACCAACATTCCAAGCCGGTGGGGAAATGGGTCATTTAGTTATGGGAACAGGTAGGGGTGGACTGGGCCAGGAAGTATGGCTTCTGTCTCACAAATATAGCATTAAGGAAGAAGAGCCATGTGACTTTGGACCAGCAAGCCTGGATTTGGGCACCATTTCTTTCACTTGCTGGCTGTGGGAATTTGGACAAGTCATTTAACTCTCTGAATTGGTTTCTTCATCAATAGAAAGATAATAATAACATATTACTATATAATAATAATAGTAACACATGTTAATGGTTTACTGTAATATATTCAAAAGCGCCTTGCAATCTGCAGATCATACTGTTAAAATTTCAGTTATGCTTTTACAGAAAGTTTGGCTCAAAATGATATGATTTAAGTCAGTGCTCACTTTAGACATACACACACTAAAAATTGTAATAACAGGAATAATACAGAAAAAATTGCAGAGAAAGTAAATCAGAGAAAGACAGAAATATGATTAAGGTACGTTTCATTTAGTCATTTATTCTTATATTTATGAATTTATCAAATGACATGTTGTTGTGAAAACACTCTGTGAGAAGACTCAACTATTATTAGGACAGGCATGACATGCAATGTTTGCACATGGGTAGACACTGACCTTCTTTGACTTTAAAAGAAAATAAACTATCCAACCTTTTTTGCCAGTTCCAATGTTACTATACATCGACAGGCCTGGAAGGGTTATCAAGAGCTTGGTTCTCAAAACTAATTCCACACTCACTAAACTTTTCATCACTGTTATGTAGCATATAATTTTCTTTTTAAAAAAAGACATCAAATTAAAACCATGCTGCCCTGTAAACTTTTCAACACACAATCTTCCACTTATGTCTTAGGATTCAGTGCAGTAATCAAGATCCTATGATGTACGTGCCAAAGACAGCATGACAGTGGGGTAGGGGGGCAATGTTTCATACCACCTACACAATTTTCCTTATATTTCTGAGACAGCTCCTACTGTCAGGAGAATTGATGGTCACAAAATAGCCACATAACTTTTACTCTCTGTACATAAAAGTTACGAATCAGTTTGGTTGACTCTTCTCCAAGTTGGCAAACAGATAAATAAATAACCACCCTCAGGCTAAAACTATGGCATACCTCTCTTAAGAAGTGGCCAACTACTGGTTTAGTGAATATTGTGCTAAATTCTCTTGTTCTCATTACCTTCTAGTGAGGTTTTTCCCCCCTTTCTTTATGATGTAAAAAATACATGTAAAAAAGGGTACATATTAAGCAATTTTAAGACCTCTCTTATTAACTCTCTTGTAGCTACTAAGTTAACATTTAGTTTCTTGAAAGATTTCAAGTCAAATAAGATTAGAAAAAAATAACGAAATTCAATGTATGGAATAGAGCCTCTTCTTTTTTCACATCTTTATTGGAGTATAATTGCTTTACAATGGTGTGCTACTTTCTGCTTTATAACAAAGTGAATCAGTTATACATATACATATATCCCCATATCTCCTCCCTCTTGCGTCTCCCTCCCTCCCACCCTCCCTATCCCACCCCTCTAGGTCATTGCAAATCACCGAGCTGATCTCCCTGTGCTATGCGGCTGCTTCCCACTAGCTATCTATTTTACATTTGGTAGTGTATATATGTCCATGCCACTCTCTCACTTTGTCCCAGCTTACCCTTCCCCCTCCCCGTGTCCTCAAGTCCATTCTCTTCGTCCATGTCTTTATTCCCATCTTGCCCCTAGGTTCTGCATGACACTTTTTTTTTTGCAGATTCCATACATATGTGTTAGCATACAGTATTTGTTTTTCTCTTTCTGACTTACTTCACTCTGTATGACAGACTCTAGGTCCATCCACCTCACTACAAATAACTCAGTTTCATTTCTTTTTGTGGCTAATATTCCATTGTATAAATGTACCACATCTTCTTTATCCATTCATCTGTCGATGGACACTTAGGTTGCTTCCATGTCCTGGCCATTGTAAATAGAGCTGCAATGAACATTGTGGTACATAACTCTTTGAATTATGGTTTTCCCAGGGTATATGCCCAGTAGTGGAACTGCTGGCTCATATGGTAGTTCTATTTTTAGTTGCTTAAGGAACCTCCATACTGTCCTCCATAGTGGCTGTATCAATTTATATTCCCACCAACAGTGCAAGAGGGTTCCCTTTTCTCCATACCCTCTCCAGCATTTACTGTTTGTAGATTTTTTTATTATGGCCGTTCTGACCAGTGTGAGATGATATCACGTTGTAGTTTTGATTTGCATTTCTCTAATGATTAGTGATGTTGAGCATCCTTTCATGTGTTTGTTGGCAATCTGTATATCTTCTTTGGAGAAATGTCTAGGTCTTCTGCCCATTTTTGGATTAGCCTGTTTGCTTTTTTGATATTGAGCTGCATGAGTTGCTTGTAAATTTTGGAGACTAATCCTCTGTCAGTTGCTTCATTTGCAAATGTTTTCTCCCATTCTGAGGGTTGCCTTTTCATCTTGATTATGGTTTCCTTTGCTGTGCAAAAGCTTTTAAGTTTCATTAGGTCCCATTTGTTTATTTTTGATTTTATTTCCATTTCTCTAGGAGGTGGGTCAAAAAGGATCTTGCTGTGATTTATGTCATAGTGTTCTGAATAGAGCATAGAGCCTCAGAGGAAAGATGGGAAAGCTACAAAGAATGAGATTGAAATTTTATCAGTAGATTACCATATCTGAAAGTCATGGAAAACTAGCCCGATTAAATGAAAATACACCACAATCACCTCAAATTGCAAGCTCTATCACTTATCTATTTCTGTGAATCAAACCACCCCAAAACTTGGTGACTTAAAAGAACAATCATTTTATTTGCTGATGATTTGGGCTAGGCCCAGCTTGTTAGTTCAGTGGCTGGTCTTGCCTGTGGTCACTCACGTGGCTACAGTCAGCTGGTGGGTCAGCTTGGAGCCTCATCTGGGAAGGCTCATGTCTGCTCCATACAGTTTTATCCTCAAGTGAGCTAGGCCAGGCTTTTACATGTCAGCAGTGTTGCCAAGAGCAAGACAGCCCAAGCCCCAGTTCAGAAGGGCTTTTCACATGTCTGCTGGCATCCCACTTACTAATGTCCATTCATCACAGAAAGTCACATAGACAAGCCAAGATCATTGAGAGAGGGACTACACAAATGCAGGCATTATCCATTGGGGGCCATCATAGCAACAATCTACCATACGAACCAACTAAATTCACTCAGGTGGCATGATTAGTGAGAGCAGAAACAAAACTGAGCCATCCACATGTGAGTGCCAAACCTATGGCTCTACTACTAACTAGCTGTGTGACTTTAAAAAGACCACTCTGTGTGTCTCAGATTACTCTCAGGTAAATGATATAAAGATAGAGATAATGAGGACAAGGGTAGCACACACGAAAGCTAAGGTTTATGAATTATTAATTGTACAAATAATAGATTATTAAATTCTTGTTATGCTAAAAATTCCACTGAATTATCCAATAGTTTTATTATTGTTTAGAACTGTAAAATGTACATATTTTCTATACCACCTAATATATATGACTGAGAAATCTAATGTACAATCTTTAAAAGCATGTGTTATACTGCAAAAATCCTATTTAGAGAATTTTATCATTTTTTATAAAATCATCATGAGAAATAAGCCGTAATTCTGGTTCAGATTATATGCTGCTGAACTTTCCCCCAGGACTGCTCCTAATACGCACATACAGTTGACCCTTGAACAACAGGGGTTTGAGCAGTGTGGATCCACTTACATGCAGATTTTTCTCCAATAGCAAATACTACAGCACTACACGATCCACAGTTGGTTGAATCTGTGGATGCAGAACCATGAATACAGAGGAACCGTTTATGGGAAGGGCTGACTATCAGTTATAACTGGATTTCCAACTTCACAGAGGGTTCGCACCCTTAACTCCTGCGTTGTTCAAGGGTCAACTGTACTGCGTTTTACTCAGAGGGCTTTTTATGGAATGTAAATAAGTATCCTTTCAATTTCAACTGTTGTACAAATAATTGCTACACCATTAGGCCAGCTCACCAAATCAAGTTTTTTTTTTTTTTTCTTGTATTTAAGCCAAAACTATCCCCTGAAGTTCCTAAATTGTAGTGCATTAGGTAGGGAGAAGGATATGCTACAGTAACAAAAAGATCCACAAGTTAACTTTTAAACAGGTTAACTGGTATCTTTCTCAGTGAAGGATGAGTAGGTCGTGGCTATGGCTCCAGAAATCCAGAAAAATCCACAGTTAAACACTAGGTTTCCACGGGTGCTCCAGATGTCAACATCTTCAGCCATCAGGAAGGAAAAAGAAAGAGCCAGTACACTGCAAGGGTCTTCTTATTAAGTGAATTGAACGTTGTATACATTATTGCCATTTACATCCTATTGGTTAGAACCTAGCCTCATGGTCATACTTGGACATACCTAGTCACAGGGAAGCTGAGAAATATAATCTGGCTGAGGAGCCATTTTCCCAGGAAAAAGGGCAATAGATGGAGGAGAGGCCAGTAATCTTCTCCATATATGACATCTAAGTAACTAAATACTTCTTATAAATGGAGTTCAAGTGTATTAAGGCATTATTTATATTTCTCTAGATTCTGAACCCCTCAACTATATTTTTAAAAATTCTATATTAATTATCAGAAAGTATAAACTCTTAGATTTGAAAGTAAGAAGCAGCCTAGGGTAGGAATCTTCTCACTGGTTTTTCTGCAAGGTGGTCCCAGGTGCTGACTGGCTATTTCCATTGATAGAAAACTCCTATTGCATGATGTTACCCACTTCAAAAATCCTCATGCATGCCAAAATCTAACTCCTGTTAATTTCTGTTTATTTATCTTAGTTGTGCTTGTGGGACAACACGAAGAGTCTATTCTCTCTTCTATATGATATCCTAAGATTTCGTGAAGACTTCCTTTCCCCTTAATCCTTTCTTTTTCAGGTTAAATATCCCCTGTAGGTGTAAGAATTTCTGTTTGAGGTCTACCTGGATGAGTACACTTTGTGAGAAATAAAGCAGCTGTTTAAGAATGCTGAAGCAATAATATTTCTCAAAAAAAATACTAGATATTTATTTTTAAATGACAGCTTATTTCCTAACTGTTTCCTCACAGTTTAACACGGTGATTACCCAAGTGTGGTCCCCAGACCAGTAGTCAGCAGCGTTTGGGAATTTTTAGAAAAGCAGAATGCAAATACTTGGGCCCAAACTCAGATTTACTAAATCAATTTCTCTAGGGGCAGGATCCTGCAATCTGCTTTACCACATGATTCAGGCTGCTAAAATGGAGAAACATGGGACTAAGGAAATAGAAATAAGCTATATGTATTGATTATTTATGAGGCAGAAAATGCTAATTAACTTACTAGTGACATACTTTTGTATTTACTAGAAAATAATAATTATTTATTTACTAAGTAAAGTAAGCCATCGTTTTGTAAACATATGCGAACTTCAGATCTTCTTGCTCCTTAAGTAATGATGGTAATAATCACATGCCCTGGATTCAGTGAATGGTTACAAGAGTGTCTAGGAGGTTTCCTGACGATAATTTTCCTTGCTTTAATTGTTCGGTAAATATAATGGCTGTAATGAATAAGCACAGAAAGAAGCCAGCTAAAGGGAACACTGTTTTTTTCAATCCTCTTCCCTGATTTTCATTTGCTTGGCTTTATTTTCCAACTGGAAATGGTGAAGTCCTCAATATTTTGTGAGAGCAAGAAACAATGTTTACACGACCTACATAATTTACATGGTAAATTCCACCTCATGAGTGATTAAATTTTAACTTCAGAAACAATATTATCTTCCTGAGTTTTCAAACAAGAAAAGCCACCTTGAAACATGATTAAAGACGGCAGAGTCTTTCATTCAATCTTGAAAGTATTAACAGATTTTTAAAATAATGATTAATTTTTATATATTGATTTAAATAATGGTTCATTTTAAGTTTAAATAAAATGTTGATTATCTGCTATGTACCAGGAACTGATTCATGCCACCAGTGAAACCAGAATACTTTTCTCCCTTCTTCTGTGGTCTATAAGTCTGACCACTGTACAACTTTCATTACCTTCCAAAAAGATTTGGACATGTGTGAATTCCTAAGAAACTGGTGATATGATAAGAGATAATGCAGGGTATTGCAACCCAGTAACATCAGCTTGTAAGAAATTAGCTTGACCTAAAGGAAAATTAGTAGACAAATATGAGTTTATCCAAAAAATATTTACTTCCATTAATTTCAGACTTCTGATGCTTACATTTTCATATAATTGCTATGTTAGTATGAGTCATTACTAAACATTATAGAGAAGAGAAACCCTAAAAAACTTGGATTCCAATAAGCACAGTGGTTAGTAATAAGGAAACCATGTGGTAATTTGTCTTAAAATACATAGAAGGGGCGGCAGAGTATAATGGACATAAGCCTGGGTTTTGGATTTACACTGAACTGAGTTGATTCCAAAGTCAACCCAAGCATACTAACTTTGGACAGTTTACTAACCTAACTGGATACAACTCCAAATTCAATTTCTAGTTTTACTACCTCTGGCAAATTAATTGTTCTCTTGGAACAGTGTCCTTATTTGTTAGATGACTGTTAAAATATCTACATCATAGAGCTTTTGTAAATACTAAATATGATTATGTAAGTATAGGAGAACAGGATCCCTGTGCTATGTACTCTTCACGTCTGTCCTCAACCCTAGCTGGCTGAAGTGATGCTTGGAGAGTTGATCTGTATTAGCAAGAAAGAGGCCCTCCATGCTGAAGACTCCTATTTTCCTCTTGTCATGGAGAAATGGAGAGATGATTTTCCCTATATCACATACAAAAGTCAGTCTTTCCCTCCCTCCTGCCACAATGGACACCTAAGTCAAGCAGGTCTGAAGGAAATCTCATTTGAACAGTAACAAAATTCTCAGACATCCTCTGGACTCCAAGTATGTTCCCTATAAGCTAGATGGCTGTGTTCTCTCTGATACGTATTACACTTGCACGCCCACTCAGGTGTGGCAGGGACACTTGTCTAGAAACCACACTCCAGCAGAGTGCCAGTCACAGTGTAAACGCTCAAGAAAGTAGCTGGTCGTGTTGTAGGTGACCTTATGGACTCAGGGGCTGGTGTGACAGAAAGAGAGAGGAGGTATTGCTCCCAAGCACATTTCCTCCTTAAGCTCTGGGGTGGAGACAGATCCTGGGTGAGAATGAAGATGAGGAGAGTGGATGTACAGACACCAGTTGTTCTCAGGATTTCTCATCAGCCCCTTACAAACAGGGTAAACCACAGGTAAATTCTGCTTCTCCCAAGGCAAAAGTTAGGAGAGTTCACTCCAGGAAGTATTTTATACTGAAAAATTTCACACTTCAGAATTATTATTAGTTGTATTTTTGCCCTGACAAAGACATGAAGATAAATCCATAGTATGCTTTACCTATTAAAAAAAGTTCCAAACACTGGAGAAATGAGGGGACTGAGTGTGCAAGGGTCTCATGTTGTGTGCTTTCTCATAGCAGGTTCTCAACAAATCACAGCTCTAACACCACAGAGGGGCCACATGTCTGTGTCATGCCTTAGGTGAGTTACTTATCATCTACAAGCATCAGTTTCCTCACCTGAAAATTGAGACTAATAAAGAGAATAAAATCCACAACATTGCAGGAAGGGAAATGTGTAATTTTTAAACAAAAGAAACCTAAGTCTTTGCATTCTGCTTTCCAATAGAGTGGGGTGTTTTTATGTCCCTAACAGAGACTGGAGGAGAAAGAACACCATTTCTAAGAATTTAACTATCCATATTTTAAGGAAAGGCTATAATTTTACGTTTCTGGAAATGCTTTATGCAGATGAAGTATGGAGAAACAAAGGGAAGTGCTCTTTGTTTTAGAAAGTTCCTGAAAGAGCTTTTGGATGTACAAAATAAACCTTGAAATCACTTGAGGTAGAGAGTTAAAAGCTTAAATTATTTTAAATACCAGTGTAAAGTACAAACTCTTGTGTTCCAATATAAGATCAAAGACAAACCGATTTAAGAGTAATCCTATAAGGACACACATGTCCCTCAAATAAGACCACTGACTGTCGCAGCAGATCTCTTAGTTTATAAGATCTTTCTTCCTAACTTCTGCCCTAACACCATCCAGTGACTAATATCGCAACCCTCAAAGCCCTCTAAAAACCCTTCCCTAACTCTTGCCTTTTGAGGTACTTCTTCAAACTGATTCTCTCTTTGCTGATGAGAAAAAATAACTTTTTAATGAACAGTGGTAGACTAGGTAAAAGAGAAGGAAATCTACGAAGAGACACAGGGTCCATTAACATGAGGGGTGGGAGTGGAGACCCAGTAAGAAACTCCCAAGGTTGGTAAAAAGCAAAGATACCTTCCAATCAGCAAGCTAATAGTAAATATTGAATGCATTGCCGGCTTGCAATTTCAACCCACTCTGTTTACTCCAACTTTTGATAAAGTTCTGCTATGCATAGTACCTCATGGTATCACTAATTTAATTTCTGGATGAACTAAATAGTGAGTAGGGACAAACGTGGATCTGTGTCTCACATTTAGTTTGATATGGCACAGAGAAAAGAACTGTAGCCACAAGAAGTGAAATTTTTTTCCAGGTTTATGGAGATATAGTTGGCATCTAACATTGTGTAAGTTTAATGTATACTGTGATGACTTGATACATGGACATATTGTAAAACAATTACAACAATAAGGTTAGTTAATACATTTACCCCTCACCTAGTTACCATTTTTTCGTGTGTGGTGAGAACATTTAAGATCCACTCTCTGCAAATAGTGACAGCTTTACTTCTTCTTTTCCGATTTGGATTCCTTTTATTTCCTTTTCTTCTCTGATGGCTGTGCCTAAAACTTCCAAAACTATGTTGAATAAGAGTGGTGAGAGTGGACAACCTTGTCTTGTTCCTGATCTAAGTGGAAATGGTTTCAGTTTTTCACCATTGAGGACGATGTTGGTTGTGGGTTTGTGATATATGGCCTTTATTATGTTGAGGAAACTTTCCTCTATGCCTACTTTCTGCAGGGTTTTTATCATAAATGGGTGTTGAATTTTGTTGAAAGCTTTCTCTGCATCTATTGAGATGATCATATGGTTTTTCTCCTTCAATTTGTTAATATGGTGTATCACGTTGGTTGATTTGCGTATATTGAAGAATCCTTGCATTCCTGGAATAAACCCCACTTGATCATGGTGTATGATCCTTTTAATGTGCTGTTGGATTCTGTTTGCTAAGATTTTGTTGAGGATTTTTGCATCTATGTTCATCAGTGATATTGGCCTGTAGCTTTCTTTCTTTATGACATCTTTGTCTGATTTTGGTATCAGAATGATGGTGGCCTCGTAGAATGAGTTTGGGAGTGTTCCTCCCTCTGATATATTTTGGAAGAGTTTGAGAAGGATGGGTGTTAGCTCTTCTCTAAATGTTTGATAGAATTCGGCTATGAAGCCGTCTGGTCCTGGGCTTTTGTTTGTTGGAAGATTTTTAATCACAGTTTCAATTTCAGTGCTTGTGATTGGTCTGTTCATATTTTCTATTTCTTCCTGATTCAGTCTTGGCCGGTTGTGCATTTCTAAGAATTTGTCCATTTCTTCCAGGTTGTCCATTTTACTGGCATACAGTTGCTTGTAGTAATCTCTCATGATCCTTTGTATTCCTGCCGTGTCAGTTGTTACTTCTTCTTTTTCATTTCTAATTCTACTGATTTGAGTCTTCTCCGTTTTTTTCCTGATAAGTCTGGGTAATGGTTTATGAATTTTATTTTATCTTCTATTTTATCTTCTCAAAGAACCAGCTTTTAGTTTTATTGGTCTTTGCTATTGTTTCCTTCATTTCTTTTTCATTTATTTCTGATCTGATCTTTATGATTTCTTTCCTGCTGCTAACTTCAGGGTTTTTTTGTTCTTGTTTCTCTCATTGCTTTAGGTGTAACGTTAGGTTGTTTATTTGAGATGTTTCTTGTTTCTTCAGGTAGGATTTGTTGCTATAAACTTCCTTCTTAGAACTGCTTTTGGTGCATCCCATAGGTTTTGGGTCATTGTGTTTTCACTGTCGTTTGTTTCTAGGTATTTTTTGATTTCCTCTTTGATTTCTTCAGTGATCTCTTGGTTATTTAGTAGTGTATTGTTAAGCCTCCATATGTTTGGATTTTTTACAGATTTTTGCCTATAATTGATATCTAGTCTCAAGGTGTTGTGGTCAGAAAAGATACTTGATACACTTTTCGTTTCCTTAAATTTACCAATGCTTGATGTGTGACCCAAGATACAATGTATCCTGGAGAATGTTCCATGAGCACTTGAGAAGAAAGTGTAATCTGCTGGTTTTAGATGGAATGTTCTATAAATATCAATTAAGTCCATCTTGTTTAATGTATCATTTAAAGCTTGTGTTTCCTTATTTATTTTCATTTTGGATGATCTTTCCATTGGTGAAAGTGAGGTTCCAAAATCCCCTACTATGATTGTGTTACTGTCGATTTCCCCTTTTATGGCCGTTAGCATTTGCCTTATGTATTGAGGTGCTCCTATGTTGGGTGCATAAATATTTACCATTGCTATATCTTCTTCTTGGATTGATCCCTTGATCATTAAGTAGTGTCCTTCTTTGTCTCTTTTAATAGTCTTTATTTAAAAGTCTATCTTGTCTGATATGAGAAGTGCTACTCCAGCTTTATTTTGATTTCCATTTGCATGGAATATATTTTTCTGTCCCATTACTTTCAGTCTGTATGTGTCCCTAGGTCTGAAGTGCATCTCTTGTAGATAGCATATATACGGGTCTTCTTTATCCATTCATTTAGTCTATGTCTTTTGGTTTGAGCATTTAATCCATTTTCATTTAAGGTAATTATTGATATGTATGTTCCTATTACCATTTTCTTAATTGTTTTGGGTTTGTTATAGCAGGTCTTTTCCTTCTCTTGTGTTTCCTGCCTAGAGAAGTTCCTTTAGCATTTGTTGTAAAGCTGGTTTGGTGGTGCTGAATTCTCTTCGCTTTTGCTTCTCTGTAAAGGTTTTAATTTCTCTGTTGAATCTGAATGAGATCCTTGCTGGGTAGAGTAATCTTGGTTGTAGGTTTTTCCCTTTCATCACTTTAAATATGTCCTGCCACTACCTTCTGGCTTGCAGAGTTTCTGCTGAAACATCAGCTGTTAACCTTATGGGGATTCCCTTGTATGTTATTTGCTGTTTTTCCCTTGCTGCTTTTAATATTTTTTCTTTGTATTTAATTTTTGATAGTTTGATTAATATGTCTTGGCATGTTTCTCCTTGGATTTATCCTGTATGGGACTCTGCATTTCCTGGAATTGATTATTTCCTTTCCCATTGGAGGGAAATTTTCAACTATAATCTCTTCAAATATTTTCTCAGTCCCTTTGTTTTTCTCTTCTTCTTCTGGGACCCCTATATTCGAATGTTGGTGCATTTAATGTTGTCCCAGAGATTTCTGAGACTGTCCTCAATTCTTTTCATTCCTTTTTCTTTATTCTGCTCTGTGATAGTTATTTCCACTATTTTATCTTCCAGGTCACTTACCCATTCTTCTGCCTCAGTTCTTCTGCTACTGAATCCTTCTAGAGAATTTTAAATTTCATTTATTATATTGTTCATCACTGTTTCATTGCTCTTTAGTTCTTCTAAATCCTTGTTAAAACTTTCTTGTATTTTCTCCATTCTGTTCCCAAGATTTTGGATCATCTTTACTCTCATTACTCTGAATTCTTTTTCAGGTAGACTGAATATGTCCTCTTCATTTGTTTGGTCTGGTGGGTTTTTACCTTGCTCCTTCATCTGCTGTGTATATCTCTGTCTTCTCATTTTGCTTAACTTACTGCGTTTGGGGTCTCCTTTTTGCAGACTGCAGGTTCATAGTTACTGTTATTTTTGGCATCTGCCCCCCGTGCATAAGGTTGGTTCAGTGGATTGTGTAGGCTTCCTGGTGGAGGGAACTGGTACCTGTGTTCTGGTGGATGAGGCTGGATATTGTCTTTCTGGTGGGCAGGACTCTGTCCGGTGGTGTGTTTGGGGGTGTCTGTGAACTTATTATGATTTTAGGCAGCCTCTCTGCTAATGTGTGGGGTTGTGTTCCTGTCTTCCTAGTTGTTTGGCATGAGGTGTCCTGCACTGGAACATGCTGGTAGTTGAGTGGAGCTGGATCTTAGCTTTGATATGGAGATCTCTGTGAGAGCTCTCACCAATTGATATTACTGGGGCCAGGAGGTCTCTGGTGGACCAATGTCCTGAACTCAGCTCTCCCATCTCAGAGGCTCAAGGTTGACACCTGGCTGGAGAACCAAGACTCTGTCAGCCACACGGCTCAGAAGAAAAGGGAGAAAAGAAGAAAAGAAAGAAAGAAAAATAGTAAAATAAAATTAATTATTAAAATAATAAATTAAAATGATATATTATTAAAATTTTAAAGTAAATTAAAAAAAAGAGAGAAGAGAGCAACTAAGCTCTCTTTACTTAGGCAGGTCCAGACATTTTCCTGGATTCCCTCCCAGCTAGCTGTGGTGCACTAGCCCCCTTTAGGCCGTGTTCACGCAGCCAACCCCAGTCCTCTCCCTGGGATCTGACCTCCAAAGCCCGAGCCTCAACTCCCAGCCCCCACCTGCCACGGCGGGTGAGCAGACAAGCCTCTCAGGCTGGTGAGTGATCAGTCGGTACTGATCCTCTGCCAGAATCTCTCTGCTTTGCCCTCTGCACCACTGTTGCTGCGCTCTCCTCCATGGCTCCAAAGCTTCCCCCCCCCCGCCCCTACTGCTCACCCGCTGTCTCCATCAGTGAAGAGGCTTCCTAGTGTGTGGAAACCTTTCCTCCTTCACAGCTCCCTCCCAGAGGTGCAAGTTCCATCCCTATTCTTTTGCCTCTGTTTTTTCTTTTTTCTTTTGCCTTACCCATGTATGTGGGGAGTTTCTTGCCTTTTGGGAAATATAAGGTTTTCTGCCAGCATTCAGTAGGTGTTCTGTAGGAGTTGTTCCACATGTAGATGTATTTTTGATGTCTTTGTGGGGAGAAGGTGATCTCCACGTCTTACTCCTCTGCCATCTTGAAGTTCTCCCAAATTATTCTCTGTTGTACCTGCCTTTTATTTTCATTTTACCATAATCTATTTTTAAGTACTATGCTTATTTTCTCTCTCACAGCAGAATGAAAAATATACGGAACGCAGGAATTCATCTGGTTCATCACTGTAACATCATCAGAGGTAGTTTATTGTGAAGCTAATGTTTATAAGCTTCAGGGCGCTCACTTGCATGTGTCTTTCCCAAGGCTATGGGGGAGATCCTAATAATGCATCCACACAATAGTATTTTTTTTATAAAATTTGAAAAGCTAAGATTTTTAAACTACATTTGGTTGAGAACATTGTCTCTTCCCTGTCTGATCTCTCCTCTATCAGACTTTTCCTTCTGCCAGGTTGTGACAGAGTGGCTGTATTTTTTGAAACGCTCCTAAGGAAAATATGAGTTGAAAAGACATTTAGATTGGGTTTAGTGGGACATGTGTGAAAGAAACTTAACTGAGGTTTCCCAAAGTTGAAAGTAATTATAACATTTTTATGAAATTATTCAGAATGGTTTGTGAGGCCCAAATAAACTTTTCTATACTGTCAATAATAATATTTTAAAAACTGGTCAACCAGGCTAAAGGAGAAACAGAATTATGTTCTTTTTCTTCTACTGAGAATGATATTGTAAAATAATTGTTATATAAAGAGGCTATCAAAGTATATGACATCAAAAGTACAAGAAAAAATTTTATAAAGGTGATTATGAAATTATTAATAAAATATGTTATTTTTCTGGATTTTGTAATGTTTGTGGCATTTGTAAGGTTTTGGATTTATTTTAATATGATTTTTTATTTTAAATAACATATTCATGTTTGTATTTTAACATAGCAGGCATATTTTTGCATCCTTTATCTTATAAAGACAACCCAAATAGATGAGCTCATACTCCACAAAGCCTAGGTTTGCCCTTGTTTAGTATATAAAAACAATCAGTAAATAGTGGCTGAATATTTTTAAGAATAAATTAATTGTTAATATTCTGTATTTTGTATCAAGGACACTCTATTTCAGGATTTTATATATTATCTGAATTTATCTGGAAACCAATGACCACTGAAAGAACTGGTTTTTGTTTTTTGTCTTTCTTTCCCTTTTTCCCAAATAAGAACTGCACGATATAACTTTGCTTTAAAAAATTACTTAAGATTTAGGTCAAAGATGAAGTAACCACATAAGAAGCTCTGAAAGGAAACAAAAATAGAGAAAATAACCAAATGTTTTCCACTCATGTGGGTGGCAGTGGTAGAGTTAGAGTGTCCAGATTTTCCTTCTCAGACTATTATCCAACTACTCTTGCTTTAAAAAAAAAGTCATTTGATAGTTATGAAAATGACAAAAAAAATTGTCATGGAGAGTGAAACCTGAGAAGCTTATTAAATAAGGAAAAGGAATAGGAAAAAATGAAGGTTTTGTATTAATTTAACAGTCCTGTCAATATTACTTATTCTCTTCCAGTCTCAATGAAAAGACACCTCTAGTGATTCCCTAGGCTCTAAAACAGACTTGCTCCCCAAGAATGATTACTCAGATCAAATGAAATGTACTCTCATTTCTTATCCCCAAACCTCTCCCTGAACTAGCTGCTGGCGCTTATTTCGGTCAATATTATTGTGTTCCCTTATTGTTGACCTTAAGATCTTGTTATTTCTCATTATGAAAAGGAATATAAAATGGTCATTATATAAGGGAGCAGAATCTTAGTCCAGAATACCTCCACTGTCCTGGTGGGATGAGGTGGTCACGGGGAACAGGTCATAACAGGAATTACTATCCAGACCAGATCTGATCAAAGGACTTTAGATCCATTGAACAACTCCTCATAGCCTCCTACTCTCATCCCTTGGTAATCACCATTCTATTGTCTACTTCTATACCTTTGACTATTTTAGATGCCTCATATAACAGCAATCATTCAGTAGCTGTCCTTCTGTGACTGACTTAAACTACTTAGCATAATGTCTTCCAGGTCCCCCTTTCCTCCATTCCTCTGTCCCTCCCTCCTTTCCTTCCTTCCTCCCTCCCTCCCTCCCTCCCTCCCTCCCTTCCCTTCTTTTCTACAGAATCATCTGATACTGGCATCCTATACATACCATTAACTTATTGTCAAAATCTGTACTGAAAAATAAGAGGAAACATAATAAGGAAGCTAACATATCAGGAATTCTAATTGGATGAAGAGAATAAAAACAGGAATTCTACCTAAGGAACTCTGAGGTAGAATTTTCATATCATGAATGAATAATGATATCGAATGAATATTAGAGACAATAATGTGTCCTGATACCAATTCTCACTGACAGTTATAATTGGTTGGGAATTTAAAATTTGGTCAAAACTTGTTAAGAGCAATCTGAATTTAGTGTTTTAAAGGAAGTGACAAGGAAAACAAGACATATTTTTAAAATTCCTTTAAAATATATTTTGTAAATATTATGAAAGCTCTAAGTGAAGGAAGAAACTGTTTAATTCATTGTATAAGACATAATTTGGGGCATAATATTTAACCTCTAATTATTTAAAATGACTCTGTGAAAAGAGAAGTTTATGAAAAAGTCATCCATTGATGGACTTTTTAGAAATTCATTTAAGAAATGTATCTAGTTTGAGCTATAATTTCTAATTTGACGTTATGGAAATGTAATGGACCCAAATGCTTCCTATACCCTGTAGGTAAAAAATGTATGTCGAAATATTTTTATTCCTCAGTAAATTAGCAAACCATAATTTAATGCAAATTTGAGAGACATAATCATTTCTAGAAATGAAAACAATCATCTCTAAACTGAGAGCTATGGGATTTTGGTGGATTATTCAAAAGCTTAGACATACCTGTGAGAGTTTTTTACGTGAAAACTAAATCTAAAAGGTTTGTGCTAGCTTTCTAAAATTTTGAATTGAGACTTTCTCACTAAAACTTTTAAAAGTTACAGGAATTTATGCCTAAAATAATTCTCTGGAATAGAGCTTGGAAACCAGATTTAGCTGCTAGGAAAAAGGAAAAAAATGCTCTCTATGTTGCCAAATGAAATAGAAATGGTGATTAAAAAACAAAAGGCTGATGCTTGAGAATTTCCTTTCCTAATTAAACATTTGAATATGCCCCAAACCAAACCTCTAAATCCTGAATGGATTATAAAATGAAATTTGCATTTGTTAGTTCATATTGAGCATTGTTCCTACAGATAAATATTCTGGCTAACTTTTAATTCCAAAGAAAACATTTTTACTTCAGCAAATCTTTAGTTGTACAAATTTTGCAGCTTTTCTTTGAGATACATTCCTTATGTCCTGAGACACATGAATAAATTTCTTTTTTTAAAATGTACATCTTTTATCAATATGAATATTGGAGCTGACATATTTTCTCAATGTTAATATTTACCCAATAACACTTAATGATGCACATTGTAAAGATCAAGTGTAATCATATACTTTTTTATCTTAATGCTTCCTATACCACTACATTTCAATCTAATGATACGTATAAGTATTAAGAAAAATATATTGCTTTTAACAAGAATGATTCCATATATTGGAATGGAAAGACCATGTAAGTAGGGTTACTTTTGTTTAAACGTAGTCCAGTATTTATTTAACAGTGACATTAAAAGCTACCATTAGTTGTTTGCTAGATTTTTACAAACTTTTTTTTTCATTTAATCTTCACAAAATAAAAAAATATGGCTACTATGAGAGAATGAGAGTCAAAAGTCAGTGGCAAGAAGATGCGGGACATGGAACCTACTTTTTCTTTAGGAGACACTTGTTTAAAAGTTCATGGGACTTAGGATGTATAATCAGGCATAGTGGAAGTCACTTCCATCCTAGGGAAAAATGTGCCATAATTTTTGGAGCCTATCAGAGACCTGAGGTCACAAATAAACCAACTTATTCACATTCCAAAGTGTGACAAGCCCCTCCAATAGGAGATGGGACATATAAACTATTTCATCTTAACAGAACATGAGAGGAAGAGGAGGCAACCACAAAAGTAAGAAGAAAAACACTGAAATTTTTACCAGTCTCTTAAAGGCTGTGTCATCCCAGGATAGCTTAAAATCTCTAGGGCCCCAGATGCAAGGGGATTCTACAACCATTGCCAACCATTCCCTACAGGCCTCCACCAGTGCCTGGGAGGAAGACTGGGGACAAGAGCAAAGCAAAGCTTTGGGAGTATCAGCTGTGCAGGTGAGCAAGACCTGCCAAGATTAGAGGGGGACACAGGTGAACCAGAAGAAGCCTATCTGAGCCCTGGGCCCTGAGAGTTCCAAGTAGAGATCAGCAGCCACTAGTCCACAGGCTTGAAAGCCACTGGCACTGTGGACACTTCTCCAGTACAAATGGAAAGCCACTTGCTCTTGGAGGAAGAGCAAGAAACCTGTCCACTGCCAGACTTGATCATGCTTTAAGAGAAATGGCCTTATTACTCAAAGCAATCTACAGATTTAATGCAATCCCTATCAAATTACCCATGACATTTTTCACAGAACTAGATCAAATAATCCTAAAATGTATATGTAACCACAAGAGACCCAGAAATTCTGAAGCAAAATTAAGGAAAAAGAGCAAAGCTGGAGACATAACCCTCCCAGACTTGAGACAATACTACAAAGCTACAATAATCAAAACAGCATGGAATTGGCATAAATGACATATAGATCAATGGGACAGAACAGAGAGGCCAGAAATAAACTCACACACCTATGGTCAGTTAATCTTCAACAAAGGAGGGAAGAATACACAATAGAGAAAAGACAGTCTCTTAGGCGAGTGGTGTTGGGAAATCTGGACACCTCATGTAAATCAATAAAATTAGAATTCTCTCACACCATATACAAAAATAAACTCAAAATGGTTTAAAGTCCTAAATATAAGATACGATACCATAAAACTCCTAGAAGAGAACATAGGCAAAACATCCTCTGACATAAATTGTAGCAATATTTTCTTAGATCAGTCTACCAAGGCAAAAGAAATAAAAGCAAAAATAGACAAATAGGACCTAATCAAACTTACAAGCTTTTGCACAGCAGAGGAAACCATAAACAAAATGAGAAAACAACCTGTGGAACAGGAGAAAATATTTGTGAACGATGCAATCAACAACGGCTTAACTTCCAAAATATACAAATAGCTCATACAACTCAGTAACAAAATAACAATCAACCCAATCAAAAAATGGCCAGAAGACCTAAATAGGCATTTCTCCAACATTTCTCCATGCCTGGTGGCCAACAGGCACATGAAAAGATTCTCCAGATCACTAATTATTAGAGAAATGCAAATCTAAAACCACAATGAGGTATCATTTCACACCTGTCAGAATGGCTATCATCAAACAGACAACAAATAACAAATGCTGGAGAGGGTGTGGAGAAAAGGGAACCCTCCTACACTGTTGGTGGGAATGTAAATTGGTGCAACTACTATGGAAAACAGTATGGAGATTCCTTAAAAAACTAAAAATATAGCTACCATATGATCCAGCAATCCCACTCCTGGGCATATATTTGAAAAAGACAAAAACTCTAATTCGAAAAGATACATGCATCCCAATGTTATTAGCAGCACTATTTACAATTGCCAAGATATGAAAGCAACCTAAGTGTCTGTCAACAGATGAATGGACAAAGAAGAAATTATATATATATATATATATATATATATATATATTACTCAGCCATAAAAAAGAATGAAATATTGCCATTTGCAACAACATGGATGGACCTAGAGAATATCATACTAAGTGAAGTCAGACAAAAACAAATACATGACATCACTTATATGTGGAATCTAAACAACAGGACAAATGAATTTATTTACAAAACAGAAACAGACTCATAGACATAGAAAACAAACTTATGGTTACCAAAGGAGAAAGGGGGACATGGAATAAATTAGGAGTATGGGATTAACAGATACACACTACAATATATAAAATAAATAAGCATCAAGGATTTAATATATAGCACAGGGAACTATATTCGATATCTTATAATAACCTATAATGGAAAATAATCTGAAATGTATATATATACACACAACTGAACCACTTTGCTATACCCCTGAAACTAACACAATATTGTAAATCAAGTATACTCCAATTAAAAAAAAAAGAAATGGGCTTGACCAGTGGGAGAAGGGCCCTCAATTGCAGGCAAAAGTCTACTGCCTCTGGGGAAGAAACTGGTATAAAACTTGCCCTATCCACCAACCTGCCCTGACACTGGGTAAAGCCACCTGCAGGCACAAGAAATACACATGTGCAAGGATCTTGAGCTGTATGCCAAGTAACAAGTAACAGCTGGCTGCTGCTGGGGGAGGGGCAAGATGGCAGAGACACCTGTGTGGCACAGGTAGCAGAGCCTACTTAAAGGTGAGGGTGCAGTAGGAACATTGAGAAACACGCTCCAGCATTGCAGCCCTCGCACTCAGAGCAAGGCGGCTTCAGTCCACCACCCGAGGAATTTGAGGCTTGTGGGTTACCCATGAGAACTAAATCAACAAAAAAGTCAGATCCAGCTCAGCTACGGACTGCATTGACATCCAGATTAAAATCTTCTCTTCGAAAAACACTCTTAAGAAAATGAAAAGATAAACTACCCACTGAGAGAAAATATTTACTAAACACATATCTGATAAAGAACATTTCCAGAATACAGAAAAACAGACCACAGCAATAAAAAGACCAATAGCCCCTCCCCCCACCCAAAAAACATGGGCCATGGATTCAGACACTTCACTAAAACAAAATTCAAATTGGCTAATAAGCACATGAAAAGGTATAGAATATTAAAAGGTAACTTGTTTTCACTTGTTTCCATTAAAATGGCTAAAATTAACAAGTGTTGGTAAAGGATGTAGAGCAGCTGGAAACTATCATACACTGCTGGTGAAAATGCAAAATACTATGGTGGATTTTGGAAAAGTTTTGCATTCTCTTAAAATGTTAAATATATACCTAATATACAAGCAAACCATTACATTTCTAGGTATTTAACCACAAACTGTTAAAACACATATTCACACAGAGACATATATCCAAATATTCATAGCAACTTTTTCCTTAATAGCCAAAACATGAAACAAACCAAATGTCTATAGACCAGTGAATGGTTAAACAGTATATGGTATATTCACACAATGGAATACTACTCAATAATTAAAAGAGAGAAAATACTATTACACACAGTAACATGAAAGACTCTTGAGAGTATTATGCTAAGTGAAACAAGTGAGACACAAAAAGATTACATACTATTTGACTCCAAAGATAACACATTCTAGGAAAGGTAAACTATAGTGGCAGAAGGAAAGATCAGTGGTTCCCAGAAGTTGACATAGGGGAGGGAATCATCCACAGTAGGACACAGAGTAATTCTTTGAGATAATGGAAATATTCTATATCTTGATTGTAGGAGTGGTTTCCACAATTCTATGCATTTGTCAAAACATATTGGACTTAAAGTGGGTAAATTTTATTGAATGTAAATTATACTTTAAAAATAAAAGGTAATATGAAGAATCCATTGAGAAAGAACATTTGATGAATACGAGAGTAAGAATAGATAACTAAAAACAAACGGTTCTTTACAACACAATATTATATGTGAAACAAAATACAAAGAAGGGATTGGCCTTAGGAAGAAGAGCAGTCTTGTTCTTGTTACAATAAAAAGGAGGCCTTAGAATTTAAGAAATCTGCCAAAGTTCTATTGAGGCGTGAACTGGGAATTAAATTAAAACTCGTGTTTCCACATAATTAGCACACTACCCATAATTTGTTAGTTCTACATCTAAAGCAAAATTTTACGTCAGCCTGGAATCAGGAGAGGAAATTGAATAATTCAGATGCTGTGATGAGCATCTAGCTCCATAATCACTAATAAAAACAATTACTGACATTTACTTCTCACACATGCCTGCCACTGTTCTATGTACTTTACATGTATTAGCTGAGTTATCCTTTTAAGGCAGATACCGTTTGTATCTTTTACAAACAGGAAGCTGAGGCACAGGGAGATTAAGTCACTTGCCTAAATTCACATAGCTAGTAAATGGTGGTGCTGGGATTTAGAAATCAGGCAGTCTGGCTCCAGATGTCTTTCAAATTTGGCTTTGAAATCTTTTGTCTCAGATCAATACAATGTTTTGAAATGCTGCTGAATCAATATTAAGCCATGCTTCTGATTTCTTCATGAATTCATTTCCAAAGAAAAGAAGAAAACAAACAAACAAAAAAACCCAAAACAAACCCCAAAAGAATGTGTTGCTAGCAAACCTGCCTTAAAGGAATTCTCTGAACAGAAAAGAAATGTTAATAGAAGACTTGGAAGTTCAGAAAGGAATGTTAAAAATCAGGGTAAATATAGTAGATTATCCTATTTCTCATGAGTTTCTTAAATAATACTTCATTGTTGAAGCAAAATGATAATACCACCTGATGTGGGTCTCAAGGTATGTAGAGAAACTGTTTCAGAAGGGTAAAAAGATGTAATGGAAGTTATGTTTTCTACCCTTTACTCAAAGCAGCAGAACATCAGCATCAGTAAAGTGCATGCTGTAACGTTTATAGCAACAACTACGAAAACTAACAAGGGGATATATTTTAAAAATGCATAAATAGGGCTTACCTGGTGGCGCAGTGGTTGACAGTCCACCTGCCGATGCAGGGGACACGGGCTCGTGCCCCGGTCCGGGAAGATCCCACATGCCGCGGGGCGGCTGGGCCCGTGAGCCATGGCCACTGAGCCTGCGCGTCCGGAGCCTGTGCTCTGCAACGGGAGAGGCCACAACAGTGAGGCCTGCATACCACAAAAAAAAAAAAAAAAAAAAAAAAAAAAAGCATAAATAAATCAGTATAGAATCCTTAAAAACCATTCAAATAATCCATAAGAAGTTAAAAGAGAGAGAAACAGCGGAATGATAAACAGAGAAAACAGAAAACAAATAAAAGGGCAAACTTAAGCCTTAACATATCAACAATTTCTTAAATCCAAATCATCTATGCCGGTTTAAAAATAGACATTAGCAGAGTGGATTAAAAAAACAACAAACAATCCAAAAGCATGCTGACTATAAGAAACTCACTTCAAATACAACATAGGTAGACTGAAAGTAAAAGGATGGAGAAAATGTACCAAGCAAACATTAATGAAAAAGAGAAAATGAGGAGTTGTCTGTATTGATTTCAGGTAGAGTAGACTTCAGAACAAAGAAAATTATTAGCGACAAAGAGGTGTATTGTATAATGATAAAAGGATCAATCTACTAGCAAGACAAAGATGTCTTTCATGAAAAATAGTTAAAACTCATCAGAATGGCTCAACTATTAATTAGATGAGAACAACTATTAATTACATGTGGCATTATAGTAAGTGTAACATGACAGTGTGGCATTATAGTAAGTATAACAAGATAGTGTGGCATTATAGTAAATGTAAATAAATTATATCTCATTCTGATGTAAATCTTTCAAAGCCTCCACTGATTTATACTGATGGGTAATTTATGACAGAGGTTCTCAAACTTTACCATGCATCTGAATCACCTGAGGGCTTTTTACAAACACAGATATTTGGGTCCCATCCCCAGAGTTTCTGATTCAGTAGGTCTGGGATGGGTCTTGACAATTTGCATCTTGAACAACTTCCCAATTGATGCTGATGCTGTTGGTCTGGGAACTGCACTGAAATCTACTGCCTTGCCACATCACCAGGAGATCATTTGACAATTAAATTTTTATTTTAAGTCATCACTGGGTACTAGAAAGTTTCCTATATCTCAATTATGTCAACTAATTTTTTAATACAATGCTGCCTAACAATGCATTATTTCACTTATTCCAGCAAGTATATTTTAAGCAACTACTGGCATATCCATATATCAATAAATTAATCCAAAGAGGCAAATACAAAAGGAATAACTTTTTTAAAAGTTCAATTATACTATAACCCTATATACTTGAAACAATAATATTACAAAACTGATAGTTAAAAGGACAACTAGAAAATAATGTCCAAAATGGAAATGAGATCAACATGTCCTTAGACAGTTGACAATAAGACAGCTGGCAAAATATAACCAAGCTTCAGATTAAATGAAGTTCTATTGTTCTGTATTTGTTTCAAAAAATGGTTGTAGGAGCTTCCCTGGTGGTGCGGTGGTTAAGAATCCGCCTGCCAATGCAGGGGACACGGGTTCGAGCCCTGGTCTGGGAAGATCCCACATGCCGCGAGGCAACTAAACCCATGTGCCACAACTACTGAGCCTGCGCTTTAGAGCCCGCGAGCCACAACTACTGAAGCCAAGTGCCTAGAGCCCATGCTCGGCAACAACAGAAGCCACCACGAGAAGCCCGCACACTGCAATGAGCAGTAGCCCCCACTCGCCACAACTAGAGAAAGCTCGCGCACAGCAATGAAGACCCAACGCAGCCAAAAATGAAAATTAAAAAAAAAAAAAAGTGGCTGTAAGTGAACTATCACAGATGGTATATCCAGCTTTTTTGTACATGAGTCATTAAATTATGTCATTGTTATCATCACATGTTTCTCAATCTACCTCTAGAACTCCTTGAAAATCATTTAAAATGGGTTTGTTGAGGGTGAAGAACACTGAATGAGATTAGTATATGCAAGTCTGGTATGTCAGAGCACTGAAAATATGCACATGACTCTTATGTTAAAGCATGATTCAGTTACAGAGCCATGGTAATGATCCTCGAGTTCTGAGAAACACTACATGCTGAAATAAAAGACTGAGAAAATAAATAGAACTATAAACGGCAACTGGCTATAAAAAACAGCAACTATAACAGAGTCATACAGAAACAAAAGCATGGCTTTTTTGTGCCTATATACATATTATAAAAATCATCTCAGTGATTGAAATTGTCAGGCAATTTCACATATGTATAAGAACTTGTCAAAGACATAAATTTTGAAAAGAAAGTACTTTATATAGAATAATAACTGAAAATAATGATGTTATTTTTAACAGCAGTCATTTTACCCCACCTTTCCCTGGTTTGAATTACTATGTTATTTTCAGCACATTCCTCTCAACATTCCCTGTTTCTACTCAAATATTTTTTTATTCTCACATGCATTTTCTTGTATCTTAATGTTTTAATTTTTCATGCAGCAAACCTACATAACTTTTTTTTAGTATAGTGATAATTTCATGGCCTACAGACTTTGAATGTAGGACTTTGAATTTTAACTTTTCATTATCAACGACCTCTGACTGATCTTATATAAACAACTTGAGTTAAAAATATGTTTACATATATGTAGACATGAAGTAAAAGGAAACTCTAAAGGCATGCTCAGATCCAATTTTGGACAATGGCCTGTATGCTTGAAAAAATATATTTCTTGAAAGTAAATCTATTCCTATTTCTTTGTATATAGAACTACAGCTATAACATTCCAGGATTATAACATAGTCTTTATACCACCTATGATTTGCTTCTATAATTAATTAATATCATAATACTATACGAGTTTTCTGAAAGAGGGAGGATCTCTAGTGTAATCTCTCTCACGTTTAATATTGTGGATATATTTCTATTCTCTTTTCAAGAATTCAGATCTCTGGAATACAGCAACATCTGAAAATGGTATAGCAAAATTACAACGAATACTTCCCAGTGTTTTTCCTCCCATATTTTATTGAGTAACCACCGCCATGTGGTTCACTGGTACTTGTTCTCATGAAACCTGTATTTTAGGCACCTTTAAGGCAGCAAATATTTAAATGATCTTGGGCATACTGTTTATTCATTCCAAAAAAGAATTATCAAGTGCATCAGTGCTAGACATTGGGAATACTATAATTAAAGATAAATTCTGTCCTCAAGTTGCTTACTAACTGGCAAGCAAAATGATTATATTATAGTTTGTAAATAACAGATAAGCTAATTATAGGTTCTCTACATATCTCTAAGGTTAATCATGGAAAGCTTCCTAACTGGACATGAAAAGACAAACCGTGCATCTTAGATTGAGTTGCCTGGAAACAGACTTTGAGATGGAGAGTTTCATGAGAAAATATATCAGTGAGTACTGCCAAAAAGAAGCACCAGTGCATCCATTCACTACTAGAGTGTGTGTGTGTATGTGCGTATGTATGTGTGTGTGTTCAAAGACATAAAAGAGAACAAACTAAGAGCATGACAAGCAAATAGAATAGAAAGCCCAAGGGAGAGAGAAAGAGAAGGAGAGAGACAGAGAAAGAATAAACGTTGTTCAAGGATCTGCAAGTACCTCAGTATGGTAGGAACACAGAATACGGTAAAAAACTAGTTATGAATTTAGGGGTAAGAGTGGCCAGGTCTTGAAGAGCCATATATGCCATGGAAAGAGCTTTAGAATTTATCCTCAAGAAATAGGTAGGAAAATGGGAGGTTTTAAGCAGATGTTGATGACATGCTCAATTTGTGTATGGTGTTGACAACAGGATACATAAGGGGAAAGACTAAAGGCAGAATGAGGAAATGGTTATAATAGCTTACAGAAGAAAATATGATGTCCTAAACTAAAGACATTCATAGAGAGAATGGAAACAGTGGAATTACTTGAACGGTAGGAAGGAAAAGTGATAGGCTTTGGTGATGGACTGGATGTGGGGACTGAAGGAGAAGGAAGGCCAAGGTGATTTCTTAGTTTCTGACTTTGATAATTGGATTAATGATGTTGCCATTGACAGAGATGAGCACCCAGAAGGAAAAATTTAGGGAAGATGTTCAATAAAGAGTTAGATATGTGAATCTTTGTACTATGGAGAATGATTTGGGTAAGTAATTTATAGAAAACAACAGAAGCAAGTAGAACATATGAAAATAATTTAGGAATGATATAGAAAACAAAAAAAGATGGAACTATCATTTAAGGTTGCACTAAATTATAAAAACTGTGAAGGAGATTATGAAGAAATTATTCGTTTCTTAATTTACATTTACACTGTTTCCATGACCTGACTATTGTAAATAGTGCTGCAATGAACACTGGGGTGCATGTGTCTTTTTGAATTATGGTTTTCTCTGAGTATATGCCCAGTAGTGGGATTGCTGGGTCATATGGTAATTCTATTTTTAGTTTTGGGAGGAACCTCCATACTGTTCTCCATAGTGGCTGTATCAATTTACATTCCCAACAACAGTGCAGGAGGTTTTTTTCTCCACATCCTCGCAAGCATTTATTGTTTGTAGATTTTTTGATGATGCCCATTCTAAAGGGTGTGAGGTGATACCTCATTGTAGTTTTGATTTGCATTTCTCTAATAATTAGTGATGTTGAGCATCTTTTCATGTGCCTCTTGCCCATCTGTAGGTCTTCTATGGAGAAATGTCTATTTAGGTCTCCTGCCCATTTTTTGATTGGATTGTTTGTTTTTTTGATATTGAGCTGCGTGAGCTGTTTATATATTTTGGAGATTAGTCCTTTGTCAATTGATTCACTTGCAAATATTTTCTCCCATTCTGAGGGTCGTCTTTTCATCTTGTTTATGGTTTCCTTTGCTGTGCAAAAGCTTTATGTTCAGTTAGGTCCCATTTGTTGATTTTTATTTCCATTACTTTAGGAGGTGGGTCAAAAAGGATCTTGCTGTGATTTATGTCAAAGAGTGTTCTGCCTATGTTTTCTCCTAAGAGTTTTATAGTGTCTGGCCTTACATTTAGGTCTTTAATCCATTTTGAGTTTATTTTTGTGTATGGTATTAGGAAGTGTTCTAATTTCATTCTTTTACATGTAGCTGTCCAGTTTTCCCAGCACCACTTATTGAAGAGACTGTCTTTTTTCCATTGTATACCCTTGGCTCTTTTGTCATAGATTAGTTGACCATAGGTGCGTGGGTTTATCTCTGGGCTTTCTATCCTGTTCCATTACTCTTTTGTGCCAGTACCACATTGTCTTGATTACTGTAGCTTTGTAGTATAGTTTGAAGTCAGGGAGCCTCACTCCTCCAGCTCCATTTTTTTCCCTCAAGATTGCTTTGGCTATTCAGGGTGTTTTGTGTCTCCATACAAATTTTAAGATTTTTTTGTTCTAGTTCTGTGAAAAATGCCATTGGTAGTTTGATAGGGATTGCACTGAATCTGTAGATTGCTTTGGGTAGTATAGTTGTTTTCACAATATTAATTCTTCCAATCCAAGAACATGGTATGTCTCTCCATCTGTTTGTGTCATCTTCAATTTCTTTCATCAGTGTCTTACAGTTTTCTGAGTACAGGTCTTTTACCTCCTTAGGTAGGTTTATTCCTAGGTATTTTGTTCTTTTTGTTGCAATGCTGAATGGGATTGTTTCCTTAATTTCTCTTTCTGATCTTTCGTTGTTAGTGTATAGGAATGTAAGAGATTTCTGTGCATTGATTTTGCGTCCTGCAACTTTACCAAATTCATTCATTAGCTCTAGTAGTTTTGTGGTGGCTTCTTTAGGATTTTCTATGTATAGTATCATGTCATCTGCAAACAGTGACAGTTTTACTTCTTTTCCAATTTGTATTCCTTTTATTTCTTTTTCTTCTCTGATTGCCGTAGCTAGGACTTCCAAAACTATGTTGAATAATAGTGACGAGCGGACATCCTTGTCTTCTTCCTGATCTTAGAGGAAATGCTTTCAGTTTTTCACCACTGAGAATGATGTTTGCTGTGAGTTTGTGGTATATGGCCTTTATTATATTGAGGTAGGTTCCCTCTATGCCCACTTTCTGGAGAGCTTTTATCATAAATGGGTATTGAATTTTGTCAAAAGTTTTTTCTGCATCTGTTGAGATTATCATATGGTTTTTATTCTTCAATTTGTTAATATGGTGTATCACATTGTTTGATTTGCATATATTGAAGAATCCCTGCATCTCTGGGATAAATGCCACTTGATCATGTGTTCACTATTCTTTTTTCCTCAGTCCCATTTCTTGGTTTATTTCATCTACTCTCAAAAATTTAACTGCCATTTATACACTTAGAAGTTTGAAATGTTTCCAGCTGTGACATAGTTTCTGAGGCTCAGAGTCACATCTTGAGCTAACTAAAGAATATAGTCAATGGTATGTTCCCGCAAATCCTAATTTAATTTGTCCTTTCTCCCAAAACCTTTATTTCTATATTCTCAGTAAAGTTAGGAGCACCATAGTCTATGCAATTATACAAGCCAGAAACTGGAGAACATATAGACTCCTCCCTTTCCCTCACACTATAGTCAGCCAATTACCACACTCTTATAGTAATTGTACCTCTTTTTTTTTAATTGATAAACTTTATTTTTAGAGCAGTTTCAGGTTCACAGAAAAATTGAGTGGAAAGTACAGGGATTTTCCATTATTTGATTACCCCCAGTCCATGCACACCATCACCCCCATTATTCATATCCCGCACCACACTAGAACATTTGTTAAAATTCATGAAACTCCCTTGACACATCCTTATAACCCAGTCTGTAGTTTACACTAAGGTTCACCTTTGGTGTTGTAAATTCTATGGGTTTTGACAAATAATGTCATATGTCCACCACTGTAGTGTTTTACAGAATAGTTTCACTGCCCTAAAAATCTCTTGAGCTATACCTATTCATCCCTCCCTTCCCAGTAACCTCTGGAAACCACTGATCTTTTTATTCTCTCCATAGTTTTTTCCAGAATGTCATATAATTGGAATCATATAGTACGTAACCATTTCAAATTGGCTTCTTTCACTTAGCAATATAGAGATAACGTTCCTCCATGTCTTTTCATGGTTTGACAGCTCATTTCTTTTTAGAGCTGAATAATATTTCATTGTCTGGATGTACCATAGTTTATTTATCCATTCATCTACAGAAGGACATATTGACTGCTTCCAAATTTTGGCAATTACGAATAAAGTTGTTATAAAAATCTGTGCGGGAACCCTCCTACACTGTTGGTGGGAAGGTAAATTGGTACAGCCATTATGGAGAACAGTATGGGGATTCCTTAAAAAACTAAAAATAGAACTACCATATGACCCAGCAATCCCATTCCTGGGCATATACTTGGAGAAAACCATAATTTAAAAAGATACATGTACCCCAATGTTCATTGCAGCACTATTTACAATAGCCAGGACATGGAAGCAATTTAAATGTCCATCAACAGAGTAAAGGATAAAGAAGATGTGGTACATAAATACAGTGGAATATTACTCAGCCATGAAAAAGAACAAAATAATGCCATTTGCAGCAACATGGATGGACCTAGAGATTGTCATACTGAGTGAAGTAAGTCAGACACAGAAAGACAAATATCATGCAATATCACTTATATGTGGAATCTTAAAAAAAAAAAGGGTACAAATGAACTTATTTACAAAGCAGAAGTAGAGTCATGGATATAGAAAACAAACTTATGGTTACCAGGGAATAAGGGAGGGGAGGAGGGATAAATTGGGAGATTGGGACTGACATATACACATTAGACTACATAAAATAGATAACTAGTAAGAACCTGCTGTATAGCACAGGGAACTCTACTCAATACTCTGTAATGGCCTATATTGGAAAAGAATCTAAAAAAGAGTGGATATATGTATATGTGTAACTGATTCACTTTGCTGTACACCTGAAACTAACACAACAATGTAAATCAGCTATACTCCAATAAAAATTTTTTAAAAATCTGTATGATTTTGTGTGGACATAAGTTCTCATCTCCTTTGGGTAAATACCCAAGAGAACAATTTCTGGATTGTTTGTTAAGATTATGTTAGTGTTGTAAGAAACAACCAAACTGTCTTCCGAAGTGTCTGTACCATTTTGTATTCCCACCCGCAGTGAATGAGAGTTCCTGTTGCTCCACATCTTTGCCAGCATTTGGTATTGTAAGTGTTCTGGATTTGGGTCATTATCATAGCTGTGTAGTGGCATTTCATTGTTGTTTTAATTTGCAATTCCCTGATGAAAAATTATGTTAAATATCTTTTCATATGCTTAGTTGTATATCTTCTTTGAAGAGGTGTCTGTTCAGATCTTTGGCTCATTTTTTAATAGAGTTTATTCATTTCCTTATTCTTGGATTTTAAGTGTCCTTTGTATATTTTGGATAACAGGACTTTATTAGATGTGTGTCTTACAAATATTTTCTTCCAATCTATGGCTTGTCTTCTCATTCTCTTGACATTGTCTTTTACCGAGCAGAAGTTTTTAATTTTAATGAAGTTAAGCTTATCAATTCTTTCTCTCATGGGTTGTGCCTTTGGTGTTGTATCTCAAAAGTTATCACTATACCCAAGGTCACCTAGATTTTCTCCTATGTTATCTTCTAGAAGTTTAATAGTTTTGCATTTTACATTTAGGTCTATGATACATTTTGAGTTAATTCTTGTGAAGGGTGTAAGGTCTGTGTCTAGATTCATTTGCATCTTTTCATATCTTATCTAGACTCATTTGTATCTTTTCATACCTTATCATCATCAGTCATCATCCTGATTACTATTTTCTTAGTCATTGCCTTATCAACCTTTTCTTGATTATTGCATGATCCACTTAATTTTGTCCTCTTTAAACTCATCTTCCACCCTGCAACCAGGGTAATCTATCTAACAAGCAAATCATACCCTATGCCCTCTGGCTCCCATTCCTAAAAGGATTTGCTGGCAAGGATTTTAGAAGGATCTTTAGCATATCATACAAAGTCTCTTCCTACCTCTTCCTACCTCTCTCATTTCAGCTTTCACAACTCCCTGCCTCTACAGTTTCATTATTAAACAACAACCCTTTGCATGAATTTGTAATTCACCTCTCTTTGCATCTGTCAATTTTATTCTTTTTGTTTGTGGTCTCTTCAGACTTTTTCTTTGGCCACAATGAGAATCCTTCAAAGCTCAATCCAAGCATCATTTCCCTAAGAGAACATTCCCTAGACTCATAGCTTATTTTATTTTAAATTCTGAACCCATTCACTTAGCTTCTATAATGCTCTATACAGTCCTGAATATTAACACTTCATAGACTTTATTGCCACATGTATGTTTTTATGTCTGTCTCTCCTGATAAACTGTCAGCTACTCAAAGATAGGGGCAATGTCTAAATCATGTTTGGAGTTTTCATGCAGTTCCTGGGACAGGATAAATCTTTCAAGCATACACGTTGGACACTTGCTGCACTTATTGTGATTATTTCACAATATATTCAGGTGTCAACTCATTGTGGTACGCCCGAAATTAATGTAATGTTGTAATTATACTCAATACAAAATTAAATTAAAATAAAAAAAACATACATGTTGAACTGAGTTGAATAAAGTGAATAACACCAACGCAGTACTACTTCTGCCATCCCACCTGCGCCATTACAAACTGTCTCTCGATCTAATTTTTCACCTTTGGTTCTTGAAACAGACAACTGAGAACAGGAGGAAAGATTAAAGAAGGGTAAGAATTAAATTTAAATTTAATAATACCTTCTGCTCTGGGCTTTATTTTCCTCTCAAAGTCTATTGTTACACGCTTGCTTTCTTAAGCAGCAAGATTAACTGAAATTAATGATTCCAAGATGGCTGCTCTCTCAACATCAGAAAGGGACTGAAATGTGGCAGTTGTGCCAAGGACTTGGAGTCAGAAGGCCTGTGTACTACTTCTGGCTTTGACTGAAGGCCTGTGTACTACTTCTGGCTTTGATGGCAACTTGCTGAATGTCCTTGAGCAGTTTCCTTAACCTCTCCATTTGCCTGCATTTCCTGTACTATAAAAGGTGCCTATGAGTACTTCATGCAAGACTCATGGGGATCCTCATTTGAAAGGCAGTACAGAAGTGTCCTTATTCACATCTCTTTGAGAGTAAGGGACTTGGATAACAGCGAAAAGTAAGGCACCCTCCCAAGAGATTAAAATCAAGCAACAGAGAAAACTTGAAATCAAGTTAGGCGATGAATTAAAAAGCCTATTCTGTTTTTTAATACCGCTAATGAGTTTCCTGCCCCAAACCAATGTAGATCAGCTCGAAACAAGAAGCCTTTATTTTCTAGTGATTTAAGGTCGGTCAACCTGTGTGGCCATCCTACAAGCTAACAAAATATGTTTTTGTGCAGCGGCATGTATCCTACTTTTCTGTTTATACAGTCATGTACAATAAATTTGCTTAAAAGTGATTTTCCCCCCCAAATGAGTAGTTGAAATTTACTCCTCTTTAATTATATACTTTTAACTACACAAACAGTTGAATACATAAAATCTACTTTGACAAGATATAGAGAAAGAGCAAGACCAAAATGATAAGGATTTCAAATATGAAAATTTAGGAAGTTTTCTTAGAAGTTATTTTTATGACATAAGTTGTAAAATCTAGGAAAGCATTCCATATAACTTCTTATATAAATGTTACAAACCACATATTTGTGAGCCTTTGAAGGGTTTTTTGTTGTTGTTGCTACCAAAGAAGAAAATCGAGTTCTCAGGACAAGCCATAATTTGTTAGAAAAAATATAAAAGTTGTGACAGAAACCCTAAATTGTGCATTTTCTATACTCTAATTCAGGTACAAGTTCAGGATACCTTTTAACTTTATAGCAAAGTGATATAAGAATTAAATATTTGCATATTGCTTATAAATATCTTGCAGATTAAAGGAAGCTAGTCATCTCAAGCAGTCTTTTTTTTTAATATTGTCACATGAATAAAGTGTGGGTTCTTTTAAGACAGAAAAGACTGTCTTAACTTGAGTTAGAAATTTGAATCCATCTCCTCTAGTGCACCTACACATTCAGGCTCTCTCTTTAGCCCTGTGTCTTTCCCTACACCATTGCCAGAATTAGCTTTGGAAAATTGTAAATGATAAAATCCACCTGGTGATGAAATAACTTCTTTTTTTTTTTTGCAGTACGCGGGCCTCTCACTGCTGTGCCTCTCCCCTTGCGGAGCACAGGCTCCGGATGCGCAGGCTCAGCAGCCATGGCTCACGGGCCCAGCCGCTCCGCGGCATGTGGGATCTTCCCGGACCGGGGCACGAACCCGTGTCCCCTGCATCAGCAGGCGAACTCTCAACCACTGTGCCACCAGGGAAGCCCATGATGAAATAAGTTTGATGGTTATTCATGGTTTGAAAAAAAACCTGTACATTTAGTCTAATAACTGAATCTTTTATAACTTGCTCCTAATCTGACACCCTTGTTTTATCTTTCAAGGAAGTCCCTCTCTCTACCAGTGAACATTTTTACTACTGTGATCTTATATCAAGATCCAAGTAAAAGCCCATATTTCCATCCTCCTCAACCCTTCCTCTCTCCCACAGCATGTTGTTTAATTCCTATTACAGTACTTATCATACCCCATCTTATGAGAAATACTCATAAAGTATTATAATGCTCACAGTACACAATACTCACAATGCATAGAAAGCAATAACTCAATCTACTTGGAGAAGTTGATGTCTGAAGAATCCAGTATTTTTAAATTGCTGACATAACCCTTCATGCTGGGGTGTACTACTTAATTCACTCACCCATTCAGTCACTCCTTACTGAGCAATGATTGGATAGTTAAGACTTTTAAAATTACCAGTGGTCAAAACTCATGAGTTAGCTCAGCAAACTTCTTCATAAGATTATACGTTTATCTTATATAATCAAAGATAGCTAGAGATAATGAAATTAAATTGTCTAACATTAGCAAAATTTAAAAAAATTCTGATGATAGTGTGATGAAACAGATATTCTCACACATTATTTTGAGATCATAAATTGATATATCAGTAATATCTTTGGAATTATATTTTGTTGCATATATTACAAGCCTTAAAATATGGATTTATTTTGATGTGATAATTCTACACCAACTAATTTATAGTTAGGTAATCAGCTGAAACAGAATTTAAAAGTTTATGTCACAAAATATGCTGATGTACAGACACATACTCTAAAACTTTGGAAATAAATTAAATGCCCCATAATAGGAAAAAAATAATCATGATATGGCCTTAAATTAGAATATATGTAGCAAATTATTTCCTCTTTCATTTTAGCAATGAAGAAACTGAGACTTATTCTACTCAATAAATACTTACTGAGCATTCCTATCTGGCAGAATGTTCATGGAATTCTGTTACAGCATTTAAACAGAAAGATGAAAATCTCTGTCGTCAAGTAAATCACCTTATCATGGGGAAAGGCTGACAGTAAACAAAATAAAATATCTACACTGCACCATGCTTTTCATTAGGCAATTTCATACTCTATTTACTTACACTCAGAACAACATTGGGAAGTAGAAACTGAGGCTTAGAGAGGATAAGTAATTTGTCCCAAATCCACAGCCAAGAAGTAGCAGGGCTAGCATTCAAACCTCCAGTTACCTAATTCTAAAGCCAGAAATTTTTTACCAGTCAGATTTGTGAAATTTAGGACATTTTTCAGTTCTTTTCTTTGTAAAACTCACCTTGGGATATGAATCCAATCCAAAGTTGCTATAGGATTGATTGTCTTAATTAATGATTTTTGGAGAATTGGAGGGGGTTGTTCATTTTATTTTTTTAATTATGTTTTTAAAGGTGTAAAATTGACCTTAAGGCCTTAGCCTGGGGATAGATATGCCAACCACTGGAAAGGTTGCTTTGGAATTAAATAAAACAGTTCTCTAATACAGCTGTAGAGCTGCAACTTAATGAGAACATTTATATAAGCTTCTGGAGTGAACTCAGTGCTCACTGAAAATCTACTGTATTCAGTTTTTGCTTTTAATACACACTAATAACTCAGAGTCCCCCTAGGAGAGCTTGAGAATTTGGTGTAAAATAAATAATATGGAATTAGTTTCTCTGGATTAATTCCTGATTGTCACAGCTAACAAATTATTGATCCTAAGAATTATTTATCAAAGGTAAAGTTGGCAGAAAAAAGTAAAAATACGCCATCATTCAAAATTTAATGACGTAAACAGCTAGATCTACTCCAGTCTACTAGGTTAACTTGGCAGTCTATTGCTTGCGCCAATCATAATAAGCAAAACTGACCTCATGCCAAGATGTTGGAGTATAAAGCTGAGGCTATTACAAGGTTCCCATTCTATAATTTTGTATTAGGTTGCTCTACTCTTTTCCCCATGTAAACAAATGAATTTTTTCTTATATGAGGTATATTAAATTCAGAGACTGAATTGGATAAGCACTCGGCTTAGATTGTACAACTGTCTATATTCTGAGTATAGACAAGTTAAAGCCTTGAGTGCTCTTTTGAAAGGTTGTGATTAAGTTTTTCATTGAAAAAAATGTGTCATTGACAACAATATAGCCTAAGATTTTGGCATTACCTTTTCAAAAGTCCACAAGAGAAATCCTCATTCCAAATTCACTAACTTAGTTATAGACACATATAAAGAAAAGAACTCATCCCTCATAACTGGCCTTTATTAACTTTCAAATTTTGATAGAAATCATTCCATAAGAAAAACACTGTAACTCAGAAATATCAAGAGAGGATATTAGCTTCTTCAGATTCTGTTTCTCCTAGTAGTTTTGTCTCAGGAGGCTAACTACTGACCTAGGAACTGATCCTCAGCTTTATAGATGTCATCTCTTCTCCCAAATTTTATGTACATATGTATGTATATATATATAATTTTATATATATACATACACACGTCATTTTAACAGTCAACTAATGAAATGACAGAATTTTAATATCCTTATTTATAATGCCATGCTAGGGATCAGAATATTTATTTCTATAATGAAATATAGCCCTTCCTGGAATAAATTAAATGCCTAAGAAACAAAATGAGTACCCTTAAGGCTGCTTGTCAAATACAGAATTCGAACAAATGAGATTGAAAGCACTCGAGGAGTGTTTTATCCTTTTAGGGTAAAAGCTATAGAATGACATTTGATCCACTGTAGAGTAGTACAACAATTTGATTTTAAGAATTCTTGTGTCTTCCAGGTAGGGCCTCATGTCAACATATTGTGGTGAGTAAATGCTGACAATTTTTAACATGCAGTATTTTAATTATGAATCAATAGTTTCAAAATGGATAAAATACTGCTGTCTCTAATTTTATTATATCCGCATATTTCCTTTCCAAAAACGAGTTGGCAAGGGTTGAACTTTTTTCATCATCTATTCCAGAAAGAAACAGATTATATGTGGTTAGTGACCTCAACTCAAATTTCAAAATTTGGTGCAAAAGCAAATGTTTAATTATTAGTATCAGAATAGCTCCCAAAGGCAACCAAGAAAAGTTGTATATTTCTTAATTTCACACATGTGACCAGAAAAGATTTACAAT